>NC_136408.1:27677788-28040288 GCF_051521515.1 Lactuca serriola
GCTCTATTAGCTTGATTGGTATGCAGTTTAAAGTTGTTAAATTGCTAGCAAAACGCTTAGCTTAGGTTCTCCATGACTTAATTGGAATGGAGCAGTTAGCTTCTCTCAAGGGTCGTCAAATATTAGATGATCCTTTTATGGTTAACGAACTGATCATGTGGTATAAAAAGAAAAAAAATGTCTTATCTTTAAGGCGTATGATGCGATTAGTTGGGACTATTTAGATCAGATTATGGCTTTTATGGGTTTTAGAGATTGGTGGCGTATGTGGATGAGTGGTCTTTTTAAAAATTCTAGTTCTTCCGTTCTTGTTAATAGAAGTCCTTCAATTGAATTTCAAATGTACATAAGGCTTAGATAGGGGGATCCAGTTTTACATTTTTCTTGTTCTTATTGCCATGGAAGGGCTTCATGTAGCCATGGAGGATGCAGTTGCTTCTGGTCTTTTTCGAAGTCTAAATGTGGGCAGTTCTAATTTGAGTATTTCTCATATCTTTTATGCATATGTTGCTCTATTTATAGGTGAGTGGGATGTGAGAAATATTCGAAACCTTATTATGATATGAAGTTACCTCTTTGGTTGCGATTACTCGGTGTGTTTCATCTTCTCTTCCTTTTTCCTATCTTGGTATCCCAGTTGGTGAGATCAGTGGTTCACGACAAGAGTTGGGATGTCATTATTGATCGGTTTCTAAAAGAATTATCCTTTTGGAAAGTTAAACTTCTTTTTATTGGAGGTCGTCTCACTCTTACCAAATCGGTGATTGGAAGTCTTGGTATTTATTTTTTATTGGTTTTTAGATTTCCTTCTACTGTTTTTCATGTGTTGGAATCTCATACAACCCCAAAAGATCAAAGTATGTCACTACATCAAAACATATCAGAGTAAATCTCAAAATGCAAAAAAGGTGGTGTGTGCTCTGCAATCATCTTGGGCTCTTCCCTTTCGATCATGAAGTACCTGAAACATAAACTAAAAACAATAAACACAAAACTTAGTGAGTTTCCCAAAATACCACATACCATACATAAATAAACATGTAATGGGCCCCACCTACACTTGCAAAACGATCCCCGCCCACTGAGTATAACGGGCCTCGCCCAAACTCGCATAACTGGCCCCACCCAATAAGTATAACGGGCCCCACCCACATACAAATCTTATAAGCATAACAGTTAATAGCATACAAAGTAGCCATTGGGCCCCACCCAGTAAGCATACAAGAGCATACATATACAAGAGTCACACGGACATCTAGTATCCTAGCATAACAAATCATGGGCTGGCATTGGTGCCTTAGACCCGCTAAACCCAATGAGGAGACTCACCTCACATTGCTGAATCTCACATAAAAGTCTCTGGTTGTTGAACTGCTAAAATCTTCACGCTATAAATCACAAAGTAACATCCAATAAATAATTGTATCCTAACTTACACTAAGATTCGAAACTAGGGTAAAATAACTTTTTACCCTTTCCCTAACTTGGCCCAAGGCCAAGGCCCAAACCAATTGACTAAATGCCCAAATTCCAAAATAATCACCCAAAACCCAAATATGGCCCGATTTTCCAAATTAGGCCTAAATCCCTTCATGGGCCTTCAACCAAAGTTCAATAAATATCATTTGCCCAAATCAAAATCCCAAGGCCCAACATGGTCCAAAATCTACCGTCCAAACTCCAACAACGGGTTCTCACGTCGTGACCAGACCATGGTCACGTCGTGAGGACCAACTCGATTCAGATCCGACTCAACAAGCCAACTCAACTTATCCAAAAAGATTCCAGTCCCAGTCACGTCACGACCCAACCTTGAGTCACGTCGTGACCTAATCCGGACAAAATAGACGGGATGGCCAAATTCGTTACGACACGACGGTTCTAAACTTCACGTCATGAGATCTGAACATGCCAGCTTAACTCTTAATCCTTAAAGCCATGACTTGGGACTTTCCAAGGGGTCTCCCTTTACCCAAAAGATGATAAAAATCGAGGCTTTTCAGTCATGCATGTCCAATGCATGACTCAAACTCTTACTAGACCAAAAGTGGGGAAAATAAGATCTAGACTCAAGCTTGGAGTCCCAAACTACACCAAAACTTATATCCAACGACTATGTTGAAGAGAATGAGCCAATTATCTATAAAGTTGCCAACTTTATAGACCCCATGAAAACAATCCTACTCAGACATGCAAAAAGGAGCTTATATCTTAGATCTAGAATGAAATAGGTAGAAAGGTCCAACCTTGATGACTTACAATGGTCCAAAAGCTCCAAGATATTGCAAGGTGGAAGCTAAAACACCAAAAGGTTGCTCAACCAAGGTCTCATTCCACTTCAAGCAGCTAAAAAAACACAAAGGAATGCTTCAAAGATCTCAAAAATGCTTAAAAGCTTCAAGAGGGTCGAAATTAGGGTTTTCCGTAGGCTTAGAGGGTGAGAGAGACTGAGGATGGATAACCCTAGCCTCTCATTCACTTAAATACCTGAAAATTAGGGTTTTTGGGTCATTAAGTCGCGCTCACGTCGTGAGACCTTATGCCTCACGTCGTGAGTTTCCATAAATGCGGGTGGACGGGTCAATGGTCCATCACAACGTGATCCCCAAGATCTCACGTCGTGAGGACCCTCATAATGCAAATAAAATAATGAATTTAGTATCTTAGGGTTCTGGTTGTTACAATCTTGTTTAAGATGTAATTCAATATATTGTATTCTTTGTCTTCCTTGAAAAAGGCTTATGTTCGTGATTTTTGGACCGAAGAAGGGTGAACTTTTATTTGGCGTCGACCTATTAGAGGTGGTGTGGAGTCCTTACAATTCAAAAATCTAATGGGTTTTTTTTAAGTCCAGTTGTTTTGACTTCTATTCCGGATAAATGGTGTTGGGATTTTGATTCTAGTGGTATTTTTTCGGTTAAATCTGCTAGAAGATAAATCGATTATGTTAGATTTCTGGTGGGAAATGTTGCAACTAGATGGAACAAGTATGTTCCTATAAATAAAAGGTTAATATTTTTCTCTGGCGTTTTCTGTTGCACAAACTTCCTCTTAAAACAATTTTGGTTGATACATGAATGGAGATGGATTTGGTTCTTCGCCCTATTTGTCAATCAGTACAAAAGATATGTCGCATATGTTTTTCCAATGTGAGTTAGTGATTCAAGTTTGGAGACAGGTTGAGTTGTGGCTAGATTTGCAGAGTCCCTTGTTTTCGACCCCTTAGGATTTGGTTACTTGCTGACTAGTTGACCAAAGGCTCGTATGGAATGGGTGATTGTGGAAACTGTGTGCATGATGGTGATTTGGGTTTATAGGAATGCGGCTATTTATCGGCTGTTGGAGTTTAAGAAGCAATTTATTTTTTATTCTATTGTGGAATATTCGAAGGCCGGCCCCGAGATTTTAAAGGCCCTGTATAATTTTGTAAAAATAGGCCTTCAAGTATATAAATTTTTATAAATTTTAAATTAAAATTAACAATTTTCATTTCATTTGCTATTATATTTATAAGAAAATGTTATTCAACAAACCAAAATGAAACAAATATATAACAATACCAATTTTTTAAAGCAACAAACAAGTCTTTACTTTTCATCTACCCATTAAAAAATGGCAAAGACATCGTCACTTTGTATTTATCCAACATATATATAACAAACACATCATCAAACCAACATAGAACAAGGACTAGATTCTTCAACAAAAACTAACAAAAAAATCTTTGGCTTTGATGTTGTAGTAGTAAACGACTTTGTTGTAGTTGACAAACTTCACAGAAAATAATTAGCACAAGGGCAATAACCTGAAATAAAATACTTGTTAAATAGTTTTTGGTAAACATTTGTGCTCATAAATATGACACCTTTAAATGAAAACTAAGAAATCTACTATATTACAAGAAATGAATTCATAACCATAAACCTTCCTTAGATTGTGCAGAGTAAGAGTTTGAGCATGCATTTTATGCCCTGCTTTGAATGTATGTTCATGAGTGAAATTAGAATCATATTTCATCCACATATCACCTAAAACAAAGAAAAAAAACTTATGTACAAGAAAAGTCTACATATCACTGATAAAACAAGTTACTCATTTGTAAGAAACACGAAGACTGCTTTTTGGAGGAGTTGAAACCAAAATAAAGATTTTATGCACCATATTTGCGGGCAATCTGATTTTTAAACCTGTACATTATTGCAAACACTAGAACCACATAAAGTAAATGAACAATTTTGCTTAAGGCTTTGGCCTCTTTTGCCAAAAGTAATAGAACAACGAAATTCATCATATATGTATAACATATATAAACAGGGAAACCTAACCAGTAATTGGACAACTGAAGTAAATATATAATAAATTAGAGAACATAGGATTTGCCAGAAAAATGAATTGAAGGCAGTTTCTAATCCAGAAGATGAGAAATGGCTACTGTGATTATCGAGAAGGCAATATCCTTGCTCCAAAATAGTCTAGATGATTCAATTTAAAGAGACTGTTGTTGCAAGGAGTCAAAAGGATTAACAATCGTTAATTTTTATCTCATGCCTAAATCACAATCATTAATCAACATCAAAACTCAAGGAACCAAGGGTACGTTTACTTTTCCCCCAAAAAATGATTCTCACATCAGATGGTTGTGCCGTTTCTGTTCCGCTCATCAGATGTGTGACATTCCCGAGTCTCGCCTGATAAACTCCTAACCAAGCTAACCTAACACGATTTGGGCCACAAAATAGCATATGCTAATACACAATTCATAATAAAATTGGGCCCTTGATTTTTATTGGGTCCTGTTTAGTGAAACATTTTGAACATCTTTTGGGGTGGCTCTAGAACATTCTTTTCGTTGGTTTTCCTTTAGAAACGTTAAGGCTAGCATTTACTGGAATTCGTAGATGCAAAAACCTATGATTCCTTAGTTTTGTATCTTTTTTTTGGTAGCTCCTGGCTAACGTTTTTTTAATAAAATTTTGCTACCTTTCTAAAAAAATATATCACTTATAAAAATATTATTTAAAGCAACAAAAGAAACCATACAGCCAAAACACATGATATTGGTGACGATATGCATGGAGTGGTATGACATAGGGGTGTCGAACGGGTAAAATTTTTGGGTTTCGGATAGAACGGGTTGGGTAAAACGGATATTTCCTTAAGAAAATAATACCCGATACCTGACCTATATTGTAATTCGGGTTTTTGGGTTTCGGGTTTGAGGTCGGGTCGGGTAATTATCGGGTATACTCGAAAATTTCTTAAATGACACTTATTGATAATTTTTGTTTTTTTATTTTTACATGTTGGCTGGCTTAATAAAGAATTGGGTAGGAAAATACTTCATGCAATTAATAAGTACATATATAATAACAATACAAATCATTATAATATGTTATGTACTTTTTTAATTCCATTTCGTGCGATAGTGAAAAACTGAGAATTGTGATAAAGGTTCAGGACTTCAGCTTCAGCATTGTATTCCCTTTGCAAGTTTGCGTCGACTGTCAAGCCGTTGTTCATAAAAAGGAAATGAATGGTTTTGTTTTATTTGAAGTGTGCGTACGTGACTGCATTGTATATTTGGTATTATTTAAAAAACGAATTCGGGTATTCGGGTATACCTAAAAATAAATATTCATACATAAAACCCGACCTATATTATTATCGGGTTAACCTATTACCCGAATGTTCATACCCGTTACCCGTTCTACCCGACCCATTCTACCCGAATTCGGAACGGGTCGGATGGGTAGAACGGGTTTCAGGTTTTTTTGACAGGCCTAGTATGACAACATCATTTGTTTTAATTGAGATGCATATTGTCTTACACTAACAATTATTATCATTATAAGAAATTATTATTGTCGTTGGCTTTAACTTTACTTTTTTAATATTAATTCATAATCACTTATTTTATAAAGATATATTGTATTAATATTTTCTTTGGGTATGTTTTGATACGATGAAATAATGTTATAAAGTAGTAGAATGAATTAGATAATAAAATAAGTAAATTTGATCATTACATTCCACTATTAGTATTCGAATGAATGAATGAAATAATTTAAAACATGTTGTTTGTTATGCATATTATTTCTAAAAACAATGGATCACCAAAAAGTTGAAACATTTGAGATTTTAGTTTTGGGGCAACTCTTTTTGAAATGCTTAATTCTCAAGTGATCGATACTAGGCCGTACTGACGATAATTTTGGTTATAAATATTTGGATGACTTTCAACGTTCAGAGGTTAGTTTTTAGATGATGACTTTCTAGTGGGTGGAAAATCTCTCAAAATAAGTTAAGTAATGAACTTTATCAAGTCTTTTGGATTCTGTAAAGAATGAAAAATTACTGAGATACTCAAGTCATGTGCAGTTTGGAAAAGATAACAATTGTCCAACAATAACATTTAACTTCATGAAAAATTGTCATATTCTTCTTATTTATCCATACTATAGATTGCGAGTATAAATACATGGTATACTCCTCATTTTGGAACCCATGAGAATTCAAACAGTCTTAATACGTACCTTGTTGTTGGGATTATCATATTAAATTATTTGTGTTAAATGAAAGTATTTTTTTTGGTCAAATTGATTTCAAGTAAAATAAATTGCATGGATCTTTATTTATCTAAGATTTTATCCCCAACTTACCATATTTCACCTCACATTTTCTAGCAATAAACTTTTTTTTATCTTGTTTTATATTTTTTGAAATTTAGAAACCATAGATTTATATTGGGATTCATCTAAGCAAGCTAAACAACTTCAAACAAACGATAAACGATTTTTTTAAAGCACACGGAATAAACTTCTGAAAAAAATAATCAAAAAGTATAAAACTTAACAATTACATTACAATCACTAACAAAATGTTACACTTCTCTTGAGCTCTTTAACAAAAGGGATCTCTTTGTTGACAAATTGCTACAAATGATATACTTTACAATGTTTTCTTTCTTGAAATCCTTGCATTTATACACATTCCTTCTTGCATCTTAAATGTTGATGAAGATGAGAATCCTTATTTATAAAAAAAAATGTGGATACCCTAATTTTGATAAGCCAAATCCATCCACAATTAGGCCCTAAAAGGAATCATCCAATCAGAGGACGCCATGCATCTTTTCTAAAATCTTTAACCTTAAGGGATGTGCATGATCACCACCCATGCACCTAGGTAGCGCATTCTCCATGCATAGGGCATATTGACATGTCAATGTAGAAATCTCATGTAAGAACATTCACATCAAAGTAACGCATCCTGGAAGGCTAGGAGCACATTTGGCATTAGGCAACGCTTTTGTAAGGCCGGGAACGCATTTGGTATAGCTTAATCACATTTGGTTGATACTTTAAGTGCATCTTGATGCTTAAAGCGCATTAGTCAAATGCGGGTCACTTTTCCAAATGCCATGTCACATTAAAGAATTAGAATTATTTCATCAAGGGAGCATTCCCTTGAACAAGGGGAGCATTATCTCTCTCCTAACCATTCATTCACCAGGAGGCCATTCTCTTTCGGACCATTCTGATCAAGTCTTCACACCCAAACAATTAAATCCTTTAGTTGATATACCTATTAGAATAGTGGAACGATTCTTCTCATAGATCACCTCCGACGTACATAACACGATTCTATAAAGGAGGTAATTGTGCCTCCAACAGGTGTTGGAGCGATTGCTTCTCACTGGCGTTCTCAAGCATATGAAATGTGATACATCAATAAGTTAATGTAAATATTTGTATTATTGACATGTAGCTTGACACACAAAGTACATACAAATAAATTGATGTATTAGTCTCAAATCAAATATTAAATATTAACATAATGTAATTTGTAAGTAAAGTGACGTGAATCAAGTTGCCATTATTAGTTGACAACTTAACAGATAATGTTTCAAGATATGTCTTTATTTTAAATTTCAGTCATTGTTGCTAGCTGTCGTGTATATCTGTATCTTGTACTTGTATAAATAGATTGATTAATAAAATCATACATAATTTTGTGTGGGAAGTTACTTCTTATATGGTATCAGGCAAGCATTCTTAACCCTAGCCGTACTCTCTTTTCAATCCTTCTTCTTTCTGTCGACTCTCATGGCCTCCTCCTCATCAGATCTTTCTCTCAATACAATCCTTCACCTTCTCACAATCAAATTAACCTCCTCCAATTTCCTTCTCTGGAAGTATCAAATCCGTCCCCTCTTATCCTATCAAAACCTCCTAGGGCATGTTGATGGTTCCCTTCCCACACCTCCAGCAACCGTCCAAACTGATGGAAAAAGTTCACCAAACCCAACCTATGAAACTTGGTTCAATGCTGATCAAAAGAAGCTATGGCAGAAACTCTTGGCCACTCTACTACACATGACATTTGGAAGGCTTTAGAGAGTACTTACTCTCATGATTCTAGAGAACGCCTTTAAACCCATCGAGACTCTCTTCATCATATTCAAAAAGGAACCTCTTCTGTCATTGAGTTTGGCAGAAAATTCAAGGAAATTTGTGACCAGGTATCTGCTATTGGTCACCCTGTTGATGAATCTGATAAAGCTCACTATTTTTATGTGGTCTTAGGGCTGTATATGAATCCTTCTCAATTGCTCATAGGGCTGTTGCACCTTACCCATCTTTTCATGTCCTTCTATCCCAAGTAGAAAGTCACAAACTTTTTCTCAACTCTCTACATGGTACTGTTTCCACTCCAGATGCATTCAATGTTGAGTCTCATAGGGTTTCGACTCAATCATCACCTCGAGGGGGCACTTCACAACGAGGAAGAGGCCGCTCAAACCATTCAAGGGGACGAGGGCGTGGTAAGGGACCACCCCATTGCCAGCTTTGCAGAAAGAACGGGCATTATGCCTCAGCTTGCCCTGATATCTCCACTTATCAACAAGGTTCTACTCTTGATGCCAATCTTGCTCATGCATTTAGACATGCACAAAGACCCGATCTGATCCGATCCGATCCGGATCCGGATCCGGTTTGATGATGTCACGCCGAATCCGATTCAACCTTTAATCCGAACCGGTTTCAAACCGGATTTGACCGGTTTTCCGAGCCCCGCATCCGATTCGATTTAATCCTATCCGGATCCGAAATTCGATCTGACTTTGGCTTTTTTTTTAAATACACATTTTTTGGACCTCAAATATAACACAAAATGCAACATGGGTACATTAAAATAGTTAAAACATACATCAAACGTCGAATTAGAAAGAGTTTTTAAACTAGTTAAATAATAATACTAATAAAGTGGCGTTATAACATTTAGCCAAATGGAAATAGTTTTTGTGGTATTCCACTTCGTGTCGCCTTCATTTAATTATTCTTCAACCGCCACGCAAGTAACTAAGGGTCTCATCAATGCCATATTCTTCAGCCCCGTCTTCGTCTTCGACTTCATCGTCATCGTCTTCGTTTTCCGGAGGTGTTGATAAGCCTTGTGCATATTCTTCATCCATGATCTCCGGTTCAACATTTTGTGATAGTAGGCCTTCTAGTGATGCCAAGTGTTGTATACGTTCCACAGAATCCAAGTAATCCTTCAAGCAAACGCAAACCTCTACCGCAACCGGGGTAAGATTCGTCCTCAACTTTGATAAAACTCTTCCACTAAAAGAAAAAGCAGATTCCGAAGCTACCGTGGAAGCTTGGACGGTTAGTAAATCACGGGCCACGACGGAGAGAATAGGAAATTGTGCTTCCTTTTCTCTCCACCAAGCCAAAAGATCCAAAATTTTAAATTGTGGTGCACTCATGAATTTTAAAAAGTTTGAACCCATATAAATTCCAAGTTCGCTACTAGGCGTTAATGTGCATGCTCTTTTGTTTTGCTCCTCCAAAAGGTAGTTATAGAGGTCGATATGAAAATCCGTTCGACCCCCACCGCTACCCGATGCACCGCTAGTAGAGTCGGTTACACTTGCAAAAGTGTTTAACATATTGCCATATTTTGTAGCATAAATGTCAAAAAAAATTAGTAAAAGTATCATTAAAAATGTTTATTTGCTTACGGATGTAGTTTGAGTTATCTTTGTGAAAATTTAAAGACATAGAAATTTTGGTAATCAAAGCCTCTACACCCGTAACATTGATATATGGGTTTAATGCCGCGGCGCAAGTAAAAAGTGGTGGCATTTCTTTGAAATATTTGACTAGTTTTTGTCTCATTGGTCTCGTAACCAAAACAAATATTTCACTTTTTTGTTCAAAACGTTCCAATTGTGCGGACATCAACCATAATTCATTTAGTAACAAGGGACTAGTAGGGTAATACACACCTGATAGAAAAGTGGTTGATTGTTTAAAAACTTTTAACATTTCCACAAACTCTTCTATCAAATCCCAATCATAATCCGAAACCAGGTTTTTTCCTTTTGAAATTGTGTCGTAAAATAATTGCAAAACGATTCTTTGACGTGTCAAACTTTCAAACATCATGCATGTTGAACTCCATCTAGTGTCACAATCCCAATGAGGACTATATGGAGTTACGTTAATGGAAATGACAAACTTTCGATATTTTTCCATTGTAGCTTTATTTTTTCCAAAAACTCTAGTTAACACAGTTTTGAATTTTTCAATCGTCGAATCTATCATTTTTAAACCATCTTGTACCGCAAGATTAATAATGTGACAAACACATCTAGTATGAAAAAACGAGCCATCCAAAATAGGTTTATATTTTGCAATTAATCTTTTTGTCGCGGCGGTATTGTTACTTGCATTGTCAAACGAAATAGAGAAGATTTTGTCGCGTAAATTATAAGTTTCTATAACGCTTACTAAAATTGCAAATAATCTTGCCCCCGTGTGAGGATGCGCAAAAAGTTCAAAAGCAATAACTCGTTTGTTCATTACCCAAGTAGAGGGATCTATCCAATGTGTCGTGACACAAAGATAGCTTTTGGGACAACTACCGGTGGAGGACCAAACATTAAAGGTTAAAGAAACACCGGTTTTTATATTTAAAAATCCCAATTGCATATCTTTTTTGGCTATATCCCAATACTTTAAAGCATCATGTCTAAGAGAAGTGTGACTTACTTGCCAGTATTGCGGTTGCATTTTTTCCCGCAAAATCCTTGTTAATCGCGGGTTGTCGAAGTGGTTGAAAGGATAGCCTTCTTGAATCACGAACTTGCAAAAGCTTTCACGAAGGTCATCATTGTTGTAAATGAAGATCGACCCGTCAGGAGTAATATTTGGTTGATTTGGATCGCTTTGACCTTTTACAGTCGGACAAGTTTTTGTTGTATGACTCCTTAACGTGCTATTGCCATCTTTTCCCAAAAACATTCCGCACTTCTTGCATCTCGCTTTTTCCTTCCCGTTCAACAACAAACACAAATCGTAATGCTCCCACACTTCTTTACTCCGAGTGGTTGGTATGATTTTAACCACCGTTGCATCCGAATCTTGACCCGCGGTTGAATTTCTCGAGCTCATTTTTTTGAGTATTATGAAAATAAGTAGTAAATTTTTTTTGTAAAATTGAAATGTAGCAAATGAAAGGTATATATAGGTGTTTAGAAGTGCCAAAAAGTCAAAAAAAAAGTCAAAGTAGCCGTTTTTTTTAAGTTCTAACGGCTAGCTAGAATTTTTTTTTCAAATTTCCCCCTTTTTTAACGGTAACAAAAAAATCCGGTTTCAAAACGGTTTTGGATCTGGTTTCAATCAGACCCGATTCTCGATCCGGGGTATAATCTGATTTCTTGTCCGAAGTGCCGATCCGGTTTCAATCCGGTGACTGGTCCAATCCGATTCGGTTCGGTCAAAACCGGTTTTGACTAAATCCGGTTTTCGGATCGGATCGGATCCTATAGGCCAATCCGGTTTTTGTGTGCATCTCTACATGCATTCCATACACAATGCAACATTACTCAGTCCAAACCCGATTGGTATGTCGATTCTGGTGCATCAGCACATATGACGAACTCATAATCACATCTTGACTCATCCTCACCATACTCTAGCAAGGATCAAGTTATTTTTCGGGAATGGTAATTATCTAAATATTTCCCATATTGGTCATTCTCTTATATCGAAAATCTCACTCTCTTTGATGTTTTGGTGGTTCCACATCTCAGAAAGAACTTACTCTCTATCAGTAAGCTAACACATGACTCACTGGTTGATGTTCTTTTCTCTAATAAATTTTTTGCAATCCAGAATCACATAACCAAGGAAATAATCGCCAAGGGCAAGTGTGAAGATGGACTTTATGTACTTGAGCAAGGAAATAAGGTGTTTTTAGCCAACTTAAAGAATAAGAGGACTAGTGCTTCCTTTGAAATATGACATAATAGATTAGGTCATGTATCGTTTGACATTGTTTATTATTGCAAAATTTTGGTTTTTTATTTCTTACTTCAATTTTACCTAAACCTGGTGTTTGTTCTTCATGTCAATTATCGAAAAGCAAGCGTCTACCATTTCAAGATAATGTTAAAGGATCCTCTCGTGTTATTGACTTAATCCATTGTGATATTTGGGGACCGACACCATTACAGTCACGAGATGGTTTTCTGTATTATGTCATCTTTGTGGATGATCATTCATGGTTCACATGGCTTTATCCTCTAACACGAAAATCTGATTTTGCAGAAACTCTCACTAATTTCTTAAACTTTGTTAAAAATCAGTTTTCTTGCCAGGTTAAAAATCTTTCAAACAGATGGGGCACCGAGTTTCTAAATCACCAAGTAAATCAAACACTGATTCATAATGGCACTCATCACTGAATATCTTGCCCATACTTTCCTCAGCAAAACAGGAGGGTTGAACGCAAGCATCGTCACATCACTGAAACAGGCTTAGCCATGCTTTTTAATGCACATGTTCCTACATCCTATTGGGTAGATGCCTTTATCTCGACTGTGTACATCATTAATCGCTTTCTGTCTAAACTTCTTCTTCACAAAAGTCATTTTGAAGTAACATTTTCTACCGCTCCAAATTATGACATGTTTCGAGTGTTTGGGTTTCAGGTGTTTCCTTACATGCGATATTACTGAGCTCATAAACTCGCTCCACATAGTGCCCCTGCATATTTCTTGGATACAAATCTAGCTATAAATGTGACGAGCATAAATTTCCATTTTCTGGGGAAACCTCCTCATCGGATCTTTCTCAATTAACGTACACTTCTTTTCTAGAGTGCTCGGACACCCATATCCCATCACCCTCTTCATCAGTCACTGCTCCATCACCATCGGCAGCACCTTCTATTCCATCGCCATCAACAACCATGTCAGTCCCACAAAAATTCTACTTGTGATTTGTGCCCTCCTGATGTTTGTACATCTGTTGCCCCTACGGTGACTACTCTACCCCTTACACCATAAGCCACACCACCATCCACACCACTAGCTACACCACCAGCCACACCTCCAATTACACCACCAGTCTCACCACCAAGTACACCTCCACGATCTCTTGTTCCAACAGTATCCACTCATCCCATGGTAACTCGAGGAAAAGCAAGCATTTTCAAACCCAAACATAGAGCTGGCCTTGCTACTTTGGGCACTACAAATTTAATTCATGTACTTTTTACCTCCACATTCCCAAAAGGTTTCAAATCCGCTGCCAAACATCCGCATTGGCTAATGGAAATGGAGGAAGAAATGTCCGCCTTAAGGTCAAATAACACATGGGAATTAGTTCCTCGTCCTTCACACTCTAATGTTGTTAGATCCAAATGGATTTTTCGCACCAAGTTTCACTCTAATGGATCTATTGACAGGTATAAGGCCCAGTTAGTCGCTCAAGGTTTTACTCAGGTACTCGGTATTGACTACTCCCACACATTTAGTCTTGTTGTTAAAGCTTCCACCGTTCATATTGTTCTCTCATTGACTGTCATGAATAAATGGTCACTGCATCAATTAGATGTCAAAAACACATTTCTTAATGGTCAGCTTATTGATACTGTCCTCATGGAACAACCTCCAGGATTCATTGATGAGAAATTCCCATTTCATGTGTGTAAATTGAAGAAAGCTCTCTATAGGCTCAAGCAAGCACCTCAAGCATGGTTTCATAGGTTGAGTACGTTTCTTGTCACATTGGGTTTTCTTTTCATTCGTGCGGATACTTCACTTTTTGTTTTCAAGAAAGGTTCCACACTTCTCTATCTACTTATGTATGTTGATGACATTATCCTTACAGGATGTGATTCTGCCCTCATTCGCACCTTCATTAATCGTCTCAATAATGAATTTGCAACAAAAGATCTTGGTAAGTTAAATTACTTTGTTGGTCTTGAAGTCATATATACAGATAATAGTTTATTTCTCACTCAAGCCAAGTATGCACATGATATCTTAACACGGGCTGGCTTATTGGAGTCCAAACCTACCACTACTCCTTTAACAACAATAGATCAATTGTGCACAACTCGCAGCCTATTCTTGGATCCTACCTTGTACCGTTCTCTAGTTGGTGCTCTTCAATATTTAACTATTACAAGACCTGATATCTCCTTTGCAGTGAATTTGGGTAAGTCAATTTCTTCAAGCACCCACAATTGATCACTTTCAGGCTGTCAAACGCATCCTTAGCTATGTTAAAGGTACTATTTCGTATGTGCTAATTTTCCATAGACCACAATCATCATCTGTTCTTGGTTACTCTGATGCAAATTGGGCTAGATTTATTGAGACGTGACGCCCCACCTATGGTTATTTTATCTTTCTTGGTGGTAACCTTGTCTCCTGGAGTGCCAAAAAGCTACCTACTGTTTCCCACTCTAGCTGTGAGTCTGAATATAGGGAAATGGCTAACACCGCTTCCGAGATCATATAGGCCACACATTTCCTTCGAGAACTACATGCTTTGCCTCCCACTGTTCCTACACTCTTGTGTGATAACAAGAGTGCCCACTTTCTTAGTCAAAACCCGATTTCTCACAAACGGGCAAAGCACATTGATATTGACTATCATTTCATTCGGGAACTAGTATCCTCCGGCAAACTAATCACCAAATACATTCCTACTCACTTACAACTAGCCGATATATTTACCAAGAGTTTACCCAGGCTTATTTTTGAGCAATTTCGCACCAAGCTAAGAGTTGGTCCGCCTCCGATTAGCTTGACGGGGGGTATTAGTTGATAACTTAACAAATAATGTTTAAGATATGTCTTTATTTTAAATTTCATTCATTGTTGTTAGCTGTCATGTATATCTATATCTTGTACTTGTATAAATAGATTTATTAATAAAATCATACGTAATTTTGTGTGGGAAATTACTTCTTATAGCCATAAACAACGCTACTTAAATTCCAAGACATTCAGCTTTATGCCTAGACAAAACAAAACAAAAAAATCACTATTAGCAGAAGATGCATGAGATAAGAGATCACTCTTATAATACCATATGTAACAACAAACCCAAAAAATCAATATTGGTAGAAGATGCATTAGTTGCACATAAAAGGTGTACTTTCTTTTGTATGTGTCTTAGAAAAACATAGTTTAAATCAATATGTAACTATCTATGTTATAAGTTTATAAACAAATAATAAGTATACTAATTAAAAACAATAAATAACTTATGTTTTTTTAGAATGATTAACTATCCACTATTCTACACTTGAATTTATATACTTTGTTTACTAATTTGACTTGAATCTTTAACATTTAGACATCACAATGACACATACCCTTTGATAATAAATAAATTATTGGTAGGGTCGATATGATGCTTTTGAAAACCTTGAAGAGTAAAAATGGGCCTTTAAAATTTCACATTAACGACATATTAAAATTCAAGCACCTTCATGACACGGGCCATGTATGGCCGCACACCAGACACCTCCGCATGGTCACCCTGCTTATTCGTAAATCAACGTTGAACTACCTATGTTATAAATTTACAATCAAATAATGAATCTGTGAATTAAAAATAAAAATAAGTTATTTGTAACTATGAAACTTAATGTTAATTGAGTCTTTTAATCAATGTTTTAAAAACCAGTTTTTTAGTTGAACTGGTGACCGGTTCCCGATTTAACCGGTTCTACCGCCGGGTCAACCGGCTTCTATAATTTTCATCTTTTTTTCTTTTTTCCTACACATATGTACACACATAAATAAAGAATTTGATATATACAAGGTTAAACATTGAAAATACAAATAGAAACAAGTTGTAGATAACCAAAATACATTAAAATAACATGCGACTATAAGTTTTACATCAATCCAATTTTATCAAAAAGAAAATAAAATATAATACTGAAACAAAATATAGTTTTAGATGATTATAAATACATCAAAAAACTTCATAACATTTACTATGAGTTTTTTTTACAGAAATTTAAATAGATATGAAAAAAGAACACTATAGTTTATTATCGAAAATGGTTTTTTTGTATGCATTTTATTCAGTTTAACATGTTTAACCGGAAACCTGTTCAACCGGGTTTTTGTAAAAACCGGTTGGTTTGTTCCGGTTTAAAAATAAACATAAAACCAGTGGTAGTTGAACTGCTCCGTTTTTCGATTTTCGGTGCAACCGGTTCGATCGGTCGGTTCAACGGTTTTTAAAATTACTTAATGTTAGTTTAAAAATTAAAATTATCAGAATATCAACCCAAAAAAACATACATGATTCTTTGACATAATCCATGATTGGACATGAAGGGGGACATTTGTAGGCACAACTCAATGATTGTTGGAGAGGAGTCGTGTTTTGGGGGTAGGAGACAAATGAGATGGAGAAGCTCTTACTTACATGGTGTGTTTTAAACTTTTAATTTCTCGCTTTTCATCCCCACAAAAAGATATTTTGTGTCTTCTCCACCGTCAATTATGCTTCCCTTTCAATTTCAAACATCATAAAAGTATTGTGAAATTTGAACTTTGAGTCAATTTTATTTTAAAAATGTCATGTTAAGCACCATATATAACGTTACAGCACGAATGATTGAACCATTTTTTAATGAGATCTAAAAAAGCAAAATGTTGAACAACCAACTAGATTTCCCGTACAAATTTAAAACATGGTTTTACATTGATAATATGAATAAATATGATTTAAAGATTTATTATGTTATCAAAGAAATTTGCAATAACTAACATGGGGTCCAATGTCAACAATGTTGGAGCAGTGAAAAATGTATTTGTTGATTGGTTGCATGGAAGTTCTTTCACGGCAAAATTTGTTTTGATCAATATCCATTAGATACTTTTAAAAAGCCAAATTAACTCGAAGCCAAAAATTTCAAAGGCCGGGAGAGAATATGTTTTCATGACTTGTAAGTACCCGTGAGTAGAACGATCACTTCTTTGTGATAATCTAGACACCATGTCATCATGGTGTTAATGGTAGGAGGCATTGCAATTTCCTGTGTAATTTTTTTTTTGTAAGTACATTTGGAGTTGAGTATTATCTCTTCAAAAGAGTTTTTATGGAGAGAGTCAGATTCCAACATATATAAAGACTTAAGAACCGTATTGCACCGATGTTAGATACAATAACACTCTCCTTTAAAGATAGAGGTTTTATGAGGTCTGCCAAGGATGTGTTAAGTACATGGGGTGTATATGCCAACTCTAGTTCTATGTAAGATATATGTGGAATTCAATATTGTTTTTATTAAAAAGCCATTATGGAGATAGGGAAACCCTAACATATATAAAGACATAAGGGTCCCTCTCACCCTGAGATGAGTTATAGTAACATTTATTTGTGATTTTAGTGTCTTATGTCCATTACATGTAACTGGAACTAACATGAATGTCCAAGATGACTCAAATTGTTGTATAATACAATTTTGATGGCGCAGACCTGTAACACCCGATCTTCGAAGGTATGGTTATCTTTTCATTTAAAGGTTAAATTCAAAGAAACCCACCCTACGTTGGGCGTATGATCTCATACGTTGAGTGTAGGAGGGAGTTTGGACACAGAACATAAATGACGTACGCATATCGTAGGTTGAGTTATGCAAGGCATATCAACTCAAAACCAAAAACCTAATCTTGGAGTTTTGAGCCCTGTTTAAAGGCTCTAACCCCTTGAGGCCTTTTCCATTCTGAGCCTCCACCCTCCCAAATGACCTCCTTGAAAACCCTAATCACCATTTGTGAGTTTTGAGCCTTTCGGGTGTTTTGTGTTCACTTTTGAAGGAAAAAAGCATTATGGAACCACTTGGGAGCTCAATTTAGTGTAGATCCAGAAGCTGCATCCACTTATCCATCTCCAGAAGGTATAACGTCTCTACCTTGATGATGTTTCATGATAGACCTATTTATTCTTGTGTATTCCATGCTTTTGTCCCCCAAACCTTGGTTTTTATGAGTATGAGCTACTCCAGACCATTTATGTATCATTTCCAGACGTAGTTAAAAATGAGAGCTTGGTCACTCTCATCCATCCATGCATGTGTTCTTGAGAAATAGTTTACTATAAGGACCTAGGTTTAGGATTTGTGCTCCTTGTGGCCATGCAAATTGATAAAATTAGAGACTTTATCCATATGGTATAGATCAGAAAATAGGAATGGTTTTTGGTCAATTTGAAGGAATTAATAATTATGTTTTGGCATTAGGTGGTTATGTTGGGCATAATCTTCCTTGTGTTGGGCATAGCCCTGATTACACGCTTTTTTGCCACCTTAAGCTCTACAGCGGGAGTAGAGCTGCTACGCTGAGCGTAGGACGACTGGAGTTGACAATTGACTTTTTGACTGTTGACCATTGACTTTGACCAAGTTTGACTTTGGTTCAAATTGAGGATTTTGGGTTGTAGATTGAGACTTGAACCTATTTTGTTGTATAGGTGACTAGTAGAGTCGGTGGTTGAATCTGTGATCAATTCGGTTATCTTCTAGACCACGAGGTAAGTTCTCTCACTATACTCATGGGTCAAAGGCACCAATACCGACCCATCATATTGTGTTATGTATCCTTATGTATATGATTTTGGTATGCGGTAGTGAATTGTTGTATTGGTAGATCTGTTCTCATTATATGTGCTAGTTGGTTATTTGTTCATGTGCATATGTCGACATTATGTGGTTGGTTTGAGATGATCCTGATTTGTAATGAAAGCCAAGATACTCGGGCGGTCCAGTTGATATTGTAGGCCCAAGGGAGCGATGCAGCTTATGTTGTAGGCTTGGGAGCAGTCCAACTTATTATTGAAGGCTCATGTGGCGATCCAACCTTGTGATGTAGGCCTTGTATGCATGCATCGTTTATGTATTGTTGTGTGTGGTATTTTGGGGGAAACTCACTGAGATTTGGATTAAAGTTGGGGATTTCAATGTTGCAAGTATTTCTGATGATCCGGGCGGGGCGGAGGCATGATCATACACATCCTCCTATTGTCGTATGTTTTGAGAGATTGACTTGATACTTTGTTTTCTTGGATCCGAATTGGAAAGAATGATTGTTTATTTATGGTTTATTATGGAAATGATTTTATAAAAATCGAAATTTTTTGTCATGGTTTTGGGATGTTTCAAGTTGGTATAAGAGCCTTTGGTTTGAGAGAATTGGATGAACACTCTTGTGATTCCAGACTCAAACTATAGAACTACTAAATACTTCTTTATTATTAAATCTAAAATACACAAAGGAGAGAGAATGCGATGTGTACAATCATCCAGAGCCCAAGGAAATTTATTTCCTAGGATACCAAAATTTGTTTTGTGTTTTGATGATATGATACAATTGCATGCTAGTTTGTAGGTTATGGATCTTTTGGAATTGCATGATAGAATTGTCTGATTTATGATGCCTGATAGCCTAGTAGAACTTCTTTATATGCTATATGGAACTGACATTATTACAATGGTTTCTTTGTGTGTGCATCATAGTTATACATAAATAAGATTTTATAGCCTAAGAATATTGGGTTTAGCCTTATTTTATGTTCCTTGTTTTGTTGTGGGCTTAGGGTAGAATCAATTATTCAACTGTCTATCGAATCTAACATTATGTATCATTATCAAACACAAGGCGGCTGTAGGGTCAGTAGTAGTTCCATGCGCCAATTTGGTTATTAGGGGCCAATGTTACCCTTACTTATGTGTTATAGGTTGTTATGAGATATGTTAAGCATGCTAGAGAGTACGCTAGGTATTTCATATTTTAGGACTAGAGTGGCCTGATTTGTGATGCCTTAGCCTAGGAATTACTACTATCTGTGATTTGCTTTTGAGTATGTGCGGAGTAAGAGTATCCAACATGAATCTTTCTAGAGAGGGATCTGAGTAGAAGAGTAATCTAGGAGAGATACCTATATGAGCATTGAGGAGCCTACTAAGAGGGTAGGCAGATACCCGCGAGGGGTGGAGTTGCTTGAGCTCGGTGATACCTTTTGAGTACGAGTTTAGCAAGCGGAGTTGTAACCTAAAGTGGTTATACGTGTTGGTAGAGAATATTCGATGCCCGAATGTTGCTTGCTTCGTGCTTTGTGGAACTCTTGATGATGGGAGTCAGCTACTAAGTGAATATGACGATATTCAGGAGGTAGATGGATGTCATCATGAGGAGTTCTTCAGTAACTGATGGCGGAGAAGTGGGAGTGGCCTTTGTCAGATGAGTATAGAGGAAGAGTATTCGCAAGGGAGCAACCAGGTATGACGGGATTGATGATTGAGGAGGTTGAGCAACTACTTAGGAAATCTGGGATGATCCACGTGGAAAGTATGGGTAGATGTGGCAGGTAGTATGGGCCCAAACTACTGAAAGCAGAGGACCCATACTTGATATAGGGAAAATTCCAGAGGATCTATGTACCAGATGAGAGGTGATCACATGGTTCGAGTACCATGATCCGTAGCAGATGAGAGGTGATCACATGGTTCGATTACCATGATCCGTAGCAGATGAGAGGTGATCACATGGTTCGAGTACCATGATCCGTAGCAAATGAGAGGTGATCACATGGTTTGAGTACCATGATCCGTAGCAGATGAGAGGTGATCACATGGTTCGAGTACCATGATCCGCATCAGATGAGGGGTGATAGTTTGGTTCGAGTACAATGATTCGTGGAGGTTAGTGCTTCTGGTGTTATCAGTTATTCCGTTATGATTAATTAGATTGAGATCAGATGTGATAGAGTGTGGGGCCAGAGGGCCATGTTGAACGAGTTTCAAGGGAGCACACCTTGAGGGGGAATCGAGTTGGTTTTCGAGAAAGTTAGATGAGATGACAACTGGAGTCGTTAGACTCAGGAATGAGTAGAGGTGGTGCTTCGTGGAGGATTACGGGTTGAGCTACGCAGTCAGCCGATAGTGGGGATGCTACTTCCTGTGACCGCAGTGTGCTATTTTCTGTGAGGAGCAGAAGGGATATGAGCTTCTGAGTTGGAGGTAAACCCTGTGGGGTAGCAAGTGTGGTGACCTTTTCACCAGAGTATTTGGGCAGTATGTTTGCTACGAGGTATCCTTATACCAGGAGAGAGACATTAGTGGGACTAAGATGGATGAGAACAAGGAGGTGCCTTGTTGGGGGAAAAGTACTTTTATTAGCAATTTTCGGTGGAAAATGGGTATATTGGGGCGGTGGCCCTCGTGGTCTATGTTGTGTATCGACAACGAGAATGAGGTCTGTGCTTTTATGATTATTCCCATTTTGGGAGGCAGGTCGAGGAGTTAGAGTCGAAGTGCGTGAAAGGACACTATATTCGGATTAGAGACAAATTGGATTCGGAACAATGGGGTTTCCGGCGGTGTGTCAGTCTGAGGCCTCTAGATGCCTAGAGGCAGTCGCGTGGGGAGGATTCCAAGATTTTTTCAGGGATGGGATATATGGAGATTGTTTGGTTTCCTTTGGGAAGGCCCAGGGATGATAGTGTAATACATTCAAGAGTCAATTTTTATCGAACTGGTGATACAATCTACTGAGTAGATTGTGGATGTGCCAATTGGTGATTGTTTGAACCCTGAGCGGGGGAGAACTGGTTTTCCAGTAAGGGGATCAGCGATTCGCTGAAGTACGGTTAGAGAATGGTTATCGAGACCTGCGATTCGTATGCATGAGACCAGGGTTATTGGTGGCCGAGGCGAAGTGCAGAGCAAGGTAATGTAGAGTGTACGTGTTCAGGAAAGGACAAGTGTCCCCACGGCAGGTGGCCGTTGGACAGATACAATGTGGTGAATAGAAATTCTTCAAGGTTGTAATGGTAAAATTGAGGCGATTGGGTCAAAGGATAGCTTTGGCGGTGAAGAACTTCGGGCTTAGCGTACGGGTTGCTATGTACATTTTGGATAGGGTAGAAGTGGATTGGGCAACCAACTCCAGGGCTGGTATGTGTATACTTGCATGGGGTTGGAGCAATAGAGGAGGAAGTTTCAGATGTTCGTCAACGTGTACTGAGTCGTTGATGATTCGTCCATAAGAGTCAGAATATTCTGAAGTTGTGTGTTGTGGGGAAATGAAGATTAAATATGAGATTATTTAAGAATGTGAATTGTAGTAAGAGAAGGGGTTTTGTCAATTGTCATGACGGTAGCCGTCAGGAGTAGTGATGTTTATTTATGGATGGGTGTGTGATCATTTGTCTAAGATTAGCCGTGGAACATGGGTTAATGGATGCAAAGTGTGGCGTCGATTGGCGAATGAGACAGTGGGATGGTAAGAGAAAGTACTGTAAGGCTGTAGGGAGTTGCGACATCCTATAGTTACTACAAAAGGGTGTGGTGATACTACGATGAGTCGTAGTATTCACCAGTTAGCGAAAGGGTGTGGTGACACTGCGGGGAGCTGTAATCTTCACCAGTCAGCACGAGGGTGTGGTGATACTGCAAGGAGCCATAGTATTCACCAGTTAGCAAGAGGGGTTGGTGATACTACGGGGAGCCGTAGTATCCACCAGGCAGCGAGATGTTGTGGCGATACTGTGGGGGGCCGTGGTACTCGCCAAGTAGTGAGGGAGCGTTGTGGAATTACGGGGAGCCGTAGTTTTCACCAGCCAGAGCATGATGCAAAAGAGTTCTTAGGCTTGTGTAGCCTCATCAATTGAGCCTGTAGGATCTCGGTGGTTGAACCAAGGGAGAGAACGAGGTCTCCATATTTTTCAGGGATCGTTATATTTTGAGTTGAGTCGTGGTTATCACAACCGAAGGGAGTTGGAGAAGTGGTGTACGTGTGGATTGCAAATCTTGGGACATGAGTTAAGTACCAGATTGGAATTGAGTGGTTTCAACTATGTCGTTGAATCCGACTCTCGAGCTTGAGTCTGGATTCGTTCGTGTGCTTAGTAGGAAAAATGAGGTTTCAGATTCGTAGATTGGGTCATTTTGAGAAGTATTGTTCTCCATCAGATGTATTAGACCAAAGTGAGTTAGTTCGTCAGTATGGGAAGAACCGCGAAATGGATGGAATCAGTGGTTAGTAGACGACAGAGGTCGAAGGTGAGATGATTTCAGATAAGTTGTAGTATTCTATTGGGGTAAAGCAAACTGCGTGACTTGTGTGTCGCGATGAGCTGAGTTAGCTATTATGAGAAGGAGGGTTGTAAAGTCATTTTATTGGGTGTACCAGGGGTAGCCCTTAGAGGTTCAACCGTTGGGTCGGGGAGCTGACCTGGTACTCCGAGTTGGGAGTGTTTTATCCGGGTCTGTCATTCAATGAACGATTATCAGGGTGAGATTCGGCATGGGCGGTCTTTCGGGGAGATAGACCATTATAGTTTCCAATTCTGGAAAGTCAGAGCAGGTACCTTCATGGAAAAGGGGTTCGGCCTTCTTCGGCTTGGGAATTTCTATTTGATGTTGGGTGTCCTAGGAGGATCGTTGAATGTTAGGAGATTTTCCGGTTGTGCTTCCCGGGATATTTGTTTCGAGCTATGCGAAGAAAAGGAATGATTTTGAGGGCGAAATCTAAATTAAGTGGGGGAGAATTGTAACATCATGTTTTAGATTGTTTGCGATTCAAGACTCGTGGGTCGTAATTTGAATATGAGAAGGTTTAGAGATTTTGAAGGAGAAATGTTTAGGCCTTCTTGGATATGGATAGGGTGTATTGTGTGAGAAAAGGGTTCGGGTTGTGCTTGAGATCCCAAGGGTATCGACAGGTGTTGGATTGGCCTTTTCATAAATTTTGGATCGGAGCTCAAGCAGGCTCTAGGTTACATAAAGTTGATAGAAGTGTAGAGCTTCTCGTTACCTTTTCGTGGATATATAGTTCGTCGAAAACGGACATCAGGTGAGGAAGATATGACACTTGGAATTTTTTTGACATAAATGGTCCCTTAAGGAGAAAAGTTGGCATGGAAGGCCATGCATAAGAAATGGAAGCGCGTGGGTACGCCCAGTGTAGGGCTGGGTTACGCCCAGCGTATAAGGGAAATGGTCGCGGGTGCTTCTTGGCGTACACCCAACGTACAGGAGGTACGGCCAGTGTACAGGAGGTACACCCAACGTACGTCCAAAGTTCAAAAACCATAAATTTAGGGTGTGCCACTATTTATAGAGCATTATAGATCAAACCCTAGCCTCCATGTTTGTTCCCTAACCTCAAAGAAGCCTTGGAACGTCTCATATCTTCATCCTTGAGTGATTTGGTCTTCAAGAGGGTTATTTTGGTGATGTAAGCTTGGGTTTTTCAAAAGAAAAAGTTGGCAAGGAAGAACTTGGGAGCTTGGAGCTCATAGATCTGGAATGACATCATCATTTGGAGCTCTTCTGAGGTATAAAGTTCATAACTTTACTTAAGAATGCATATATCTTGTGTAGTGAAGTTTTGGAGTTGTTTTGGTCCCAAGTTTGAACGTTTATGTTGGAATCTCGTTTTTGGGCTTAGGGTTGCCACCCTCAGAGCTAAAAGGATCCTTTATGCAAAAAAGTTGCCATCTTGATGCCCCATTTGTATTCATGCATGATGTCTAGCCCTTGAAATGAAAGTATGTTATTACCTTTTGAGTTTGAGCTTATTTGGTGGATTGCAAGTCACCAAGATTATGACTTTAAGGATTAAGAGGATAATAAGGTCTTGGATATGAATTTGTAGCCTCTGGGATGAAGTAATAAGCACTTAATGGAAAAGGGCTTAACAGGAAGGTTACGCTAAGCGTACGTGCAGGTACGCCCAGCGTACTCGCCATCGAGTCGGTACGCTTAGCGTACATAGGTGTATGCCCCGCATAACATGTTTGTGTTGGATTTTTGTGTTTGGGCCACGCTTTGGGCCATGCTCTGGGCTGTTGGGCCATCAATAGTCTGAAGTTATGGGCCAAGGGTATAATTGGGCATTGGGTGAGGCCTATTGGAGGGAGTGGGCCCATTTTAGCAAAGTGGGTCGTTATTGGACTTGGGAAGTTTATCTTGTGTTGGGCCTGCCATTTAGATTGAGAATTGGGCCTTGGTGGGCCCAACGGGTTTTAGGTCATTATTGTCACACCCCCAAACCGGAACGGCGGAAACGTTCAGGGGCGGATGACTTCATGTGGTAACGTAACAAATGAATACATAGTAAAGAAAGCAATACAACCATCATATATATAATTGAAAGTTTACATTGTTAAAAAGTACATGATCAAAACCAATTACAATATGATGCCAAAATATGAATTTAAACTGGCGTCGTAGCGTCCCTTCTTCAAAAGCTGTTTGTTATCTGTAATTACTGAATCCCTGGGACATACAAGTAGTTTTGAAAGAGTAGATCAACATTTAAGCTGGTGAGTTTCATAAGTATTAAATGACAATGTTTGTATGAAATGAAATGTTTTGTTTGTTTTGTTTGTTTGTTCCTAGAGAATCCCATATTTTCTACTAGCATAAATGTAGCCTTCTATTAAAACAAATATTTGTTTCTAGAAAATGTATGTACGTATAAATTTCCAATACGTCTGAAAACCCTGTAAATCAATGTGTTTTTAATACTCCATGTGAATTTTATAACCATGCTATTGACTAGAAATGCCTATACACAACGTTCTTCAGGCGTTGGAATGTTCTGACGTTTGTCACCCCAAATGGTGGACTGTAGCTAACAGTCAGGGAGCGGGTTGTCAAGCCCGTATAGATCTATACACAAACACCATCCTCCCCCTCCAAGGGATTCTGGTATATAATACAGGACTTGAAATGCGTACTCGAATGTACGTGAAGTTGATGTCTCACATAACTTAGTATAAAACATATTTACGTGTGAAAATGTTCGTTTGTTCTTGTATATGAAAGTAAACTTCTTGAAATAGTGTTTCTAGTATGTAAAAGTTCGTAATGTTCTCGTAAAACTATACCTATTATAGTTTTCTAAAAATGTGTCTCGTTTGCATAGTAATCCCTAGTAAAATGCTCACTTGTTATGAAAAGTGTAATTTTTATAGTGTCTAGGATGGACACCTATACATACAGTATAAGCAGAGTGTTTGATTTATACATATATATCAACATTTTTCATTACAAAAGATATGAGGTTATCATGATATATTTTGCATGCGAATGTTTCCCTATGATAGTTATAAATCACATATGATTCCATTGATAAAAAGTGTATAATGAAACTTTATATAACACACGATAATAATCGTGTGTTTTACTTGTATTCCCCACTTAAAAGCATATAAAAGTATTTATAAAACATTAAAAAGTGTGGATTATAAGGGTATGAACTCACTTGAAAGATCGGAAAAGGCGAGATGAAAACCGAGCAGAATTTCGACTCGAGAAAGCGGATTTTTTCGGGATTCTCAGGAATCTCGGGAGCACAAACGACCTTCGGGACTTGAGCAAGGTAACCGAGACTTCGGGATATCACTTGCACGGAAAACGAGGCAAAACGCAAGAAAGTTGAGAGAGAATTGAGCCCTTTCTTCGGAACCCTTGCATCCCTTTTATAGGGGCTGGGAACCGCCTCCGTACGTTGGGCGTACTCGTGCGTCACGCATGAGCGCATCCTCGACTGCTTCGGACTCCGGATGGGACGGCCTAGCTTCACTTAGGGCGCGACGTGGACGATCCGAGGCCTAGGCCTCGAGTACGCTGGGCGTACGAGCGTACGTTGGGCGTAACTTGGCCCGACCTGATGACTCCTCTTTCGGATAATACCAAGGTTTATTAATAAAATTTATATATTAATTATTTAATAAACTTCAATAATTCATATCTTTTTCATACGAACTCCGTTTTCGACATTCTTTATATCCACGCGAAGGTGAGACTACGCTCTACAACTTTCGTTTAGATTCCGTCGGCAAATTTTGAAATTATTTTTATTATTTATTTTTAAAAGGTCGCGGTAAGAAAATTCCATTAGAAATTCATAACTTCTTTATCTGACGTCTGTTTTTGCTAGACTTTTTACCGTTGAAATACCATTGTCGAGACCTTCAATTCTCGTTTAGGTCATTCCAGCCAAAAGTCGTTCGATTTCTGTTTCGAGTTTTTAGCTGTCTGTCGCTAAGTCGAACTTGGAAAAATCATAACTTCAATATACGAAGTCGGATTTGGGCATTCTTTTTATGTATGATCACGGTTTAATGAATTCAAACATAGTAGGTAATTATTTAGAGACTTTTTGGACATTTTATTTTCGAAGTTAATTTCATTATATCAAAAGTGGTTACAATACTTGACTTTTTAGGTCATTACATAGAGTTGAAATATCGGGTTGTCACATCATCCCCCTGTTAGAGGGAATTTCGTCCCGAAATTTAAAGTAAGAAAGATACTTGTGAATCAGAGAAAAAGATGAGGGCACTTTTGTTTCATCTGATCTTCGCGTTCCCATGTGAATTCAGGTCTTCACTTGGCGTTCCAACAAACCTTCACGATGGGTATGCGACTTTGTTTCGTTTGTTTGACCTCTCGGTCCATGATTTCTACCGGTTCTTCCACAAAGTTGAGGCTCTCGTTGATCTCGATCTCGTCGAGTGGAATAACAAGAGTCTCATCGGACAGACACTTTTTCAAGTTCGAGACATGGAAGGTTGGATGTATGTTACTAAGTTCACTTGGTAGATTAAGCTTGTAAGCTACAGGGCCGATTCTAGCGAGAATCTCGAAAGGCCCTGCGTATCTTGGATTTAGTTTCCCACGCTTTCCAAAGCGTAGTAAGCCCTTCCACGGTGAGACCTTCAATAGAACGCGGTCTCCTACCAGGAATTCCAAAGGTTTCCTCCTTTGGTCAGCGTAGCTTTTCTGTCGGTCTCTAGAGGCTTTCAACCGTTCACGAATCTGAACGATCTTCTCTGTCATTTCTCGTATGATTTTCGGACCAGTGAGAGTGCTTTCAGGAACTCGTCCTTTAGCTAACTGGGTGTCGCCAACTTCAGTCCAGCACAGAGGGGACCTGCACTTACGGCCATAGAGGGCTTCAAATGGAGCAGCCTTTATGCTCGTATGATAACTATTGTTGTATGAAAATTCGACAAGGGGTAAATGGATATCCCATGCCTTTCCAAAGTCAATCACACAGGCTCTCAGCATATCTTCCAAAGTTTGTATCGTTCTCTCACTTTGCCCGTCTGTTTGTGGATGGTAGGCTGTACTCATGTCTAGCCTAGTCCCCAGGGAACTTTGTAGTGACTGCCAAAACCTTGAAGTGAATCTACTATCTCTATCGGAGATAATGGATATTGGAACACCATGCAGTCGCACTATTTCACTTATGTAAGTTCTTGTAAGCCTTTCCATCTTGTCAGTCTCCTTGATTGGTAGGAAATGCGCGGATTTGGTCAATCTGTCGACGATGACCCATATGGTATCGAGCCCACCCGTCGTCTTGGGCAACTTGGTTATGAAGTCCATAATAATCTGTTCCCATTTCCATTCCGGTATCTCTGGCTGTTGTAGTAATCCTGACGTTTTCTGATACTCGACCTTAACCTTAGCACAAGTAAGGCATTTACTTACGAAGGTAGCAATTTCTTCTTTCATGTTAGGCCACCAGTACAGTTTCTTAAGATCCAGATACATTTTGTCTGAACCTGGGTGAACGGAATCTCTCGTGTTGTGTGCTTCGGCCATGACCACGTCTCTGAAACCACCATGTTTCGGTGTCCAGATACGGTCCATGAGGTAATATGCTCCGCCACCCTTGATTTCTAGATTCTTTTCCATTCCTCTCAGGGATTCACCCGCCACATTTTCAGGTTGCAAAGCTACCAGTTGAGCTTCCTTAATTTGGGTGGATAAGTGGGAATGGATAGTCATAGTCAGAGATTTGACTCTCCGACCAGTGTATTATTTTCGACTGAGGGCATCAGCTACCACATTGGCCTTGCCAGGATGATAACGAATTTCACATTCGTAGTCATTGAGTAACTCGACCCATCGTCTTTGTCGCATGTTGAGCTCCTTCTGATCGAAAATGTGTTGAAGGCTCTTGTGATCGGTGAAAATAGTACTCTTTGTTCCATACAAGTAGTGTCTCCAGATCTTCAGAGCAAATTCCACTGCTCCTAACTCAAGATCGTGTGTCGTATAGTTCACTTCGTGTGTCTTTAGCTGACGGGAGGCATAAGCAATAAGCTTCCCTCTTTGCATAAGAACACAACCAAGTCCTTGATTTGACGCATCGCAATACACTACGAAATCTTCTATCCCTTCTGGGAGGGATAGTATCGGCGCGGTGCACAAGGCCTGTTTCAGCATTTGGAACGCCTTCTCTTGTTTTGCTTCCCAGTCAAAGGCCACGCCTTTCTGGTTTAATGTAGTAAGAGGTTTCGCAATGCTAGAGAAGTTCTTTATGAATCTGCGATAGTAGCCAGCGAGACCAAGAAATTGACGAATCTCTGTAGGTGTCTTTGGTGCCGACCAGTTCTCAATGGCCTTAATTTTTGAGGGGTCTACGTGTATCCCCTTTTCGCTAACAATGTGGCCCAAAAATTCGACTCTTCGAATCCAAAATTCGCATTTAGAGAACTTCGCATAGAGCTTCTCCGATCGTAGTGTTTCTAAGACCTTTCGTAGGTGCTGACTATGCTCTTCCTTACTTCGGGAGTAGATAAGTATATCATCGATGAAGACGATGATGAACTGATCTAAGTAAGGATGGCACACCATATTCATTAGGTCCATGAATACTGCTGGTGCGTTGGTTAATTCGAACATCATTACTACAAATTCATAGTGTCCGTAACGGGCTCGGAAGGCTGTCTTGGGAATATCCTCATCTAGTACTCGTAATTGGTGATATCTGGATCATAGATCTATCTTCGAGAAGTAGTTTGCTCCTTGAAGTTGATCAAATAGTTCGTCAATGCGGGGCAGAGGATAACGATTTTTGACAGTAAGTTTGTTTAGTTCTTTGTAGTCAATGCACATACGGAACGATCCGTCTTTCTTCTTTACAAATAAGACCGGTGCTCCCCAAGGTGAGAAACTTGGTCTAATGAATCCTTTTTGATGGAGTTCGTTAAGCTGACTGGAAAGTTCTTGCATCTCTGCTGGTTCCAGGCGATAAGGCGATTTCGCTACTGGGGTAGCCCCTGGAACTAAGTCGATTCTGAACTCGACTTGGCGTTGTGGTGGTAATCCTGGTAGTTCTTCTGGAAAGATATCGGGAAAGTCACGTACTTCTGGAATGTTCTTGATGTCCTTTAATTCCTGACTCGTATCGACGATGTGCGCAAGAAATGCTTGACAATCCTTCCGCAAACACTTTCGAGCTTGGATGCACGAAATGATGCGAAGGTTTGTACTTGATTTGTCACCGTAAATCACTAATGTTTCGTCGTTAGGGAGATTAAGACGAACTGTTTTCTCAAAGCACATGATATCGGCGCGAAGAAGACTTAACCAATCCATGCCGACTATGACGTCAAAACTTTTAATTTGGACCGGCATGAGGTTGATTGGGAAAGAATGACCGTCTAAAGTTAATGTACAACCCATGAATATGCAATTAGTGTTCTCTGTTTTTCCGTTTTCCATTTCTATAGTAAATGATTTTTCTAACTTGCTAGGTTTATGTTTAAGTAAGTGAATAAAGTTTTGACTCACGAAGCTTCTCTCTGCTCCACTATCGAATAGTATGCATTCATATGAATTATCGAGAAGGAACGTACCAGCAACTACTGTCGGATCAGCTACGGCTTCATCCTGGCCTATAGCCAAAACTCGTCCCACCCCGCCGGTATTTGCTGCCTTTGGGCAGTTTCTCTTGTAGTGGGCCACCTCGCCACAACCGTAGCAAGCTTGGCCTACACCAGCGTTGGGAACTTGAGTGATCGGCTTTGCGGGATCCTTGCAGAAACGGACAGTGTGTCCCTTTCTGTTGCAGTTGGAGCACTGCATTTCCCGAAAAGGTCCATGATGGTGGTAAGTGCATTTGGTGCACTTCGGAAGGTTACCCCCATAAGGCTTTGTTGGGTAGGGATTTGTAGGAACGGTAGTAGGTACAGTAGCAGCACTCACTGAAACCAGTTGTTGTTTCTTCGTGGATTCTTGGGAAGACCCACCCTTCCCTTTATTCCATCCTCTCTTCCTATTATTGTTGTTGTTGTTTCCCTTTTGTGGTTTTGGTGCAGAAATTGTTGAGTTCTGATGACTTCAGTAATCAACAAGAGATTGTGTCAGTTCCTTAGCATTTTCAAAAGTGTCAGGTTTTGAAGCTAACACGCTTGACTGAATTTGGGGCGACAGTCCCCAAATGTATCTCTCTATTTTCTTGCTCTCAGGAGCAATCATATCTGGGCAAAGGATTGCCAGATCGCAGAATCTGTTGGTATAAGTTGCTATGTCAGTACCGATCATTCCAAGAGTCCAGAGTTCATGTTCGAGTTTTTGAATCTCTCCTTGTGGACAATATTCTCTCATCAGCATGATTTTTAAGCTTTCCCAGCTTATGGAATTCGCCACTATCAGAGTAAGTACTTTAACGTGGCCATTCCACCAAGTTAAAGCTCTATCAGTAAGCGTGAAGGTGGCAAACTTAACTTTGCTGTGCTCGGGACACGAGCAGATTTCAAAGACCGACTCCGTCCTCTCAATCCACTGCCTCAAGATCATCACACCACCTGTCCCATTAAACATCTGGGGTTTGGCATTCGTAAAGTCTTTATAGGTGCATTCTCGGGGTTGTCCATGACTCTCTCCATGGTTGGAAGGAAGCGTGCATGTCCCCGAGCCAGTAGTAACATGGGTATTGAGTTGTGACATGGCAGCCGCCACAGCTGCTGTGACTGCTGCTTGGAACATGGCATCATCAAATTGAGGAGGTGGAGGTGGTGGTGGTATTGGTGCTTCCCCACCGTTGTTTCGTCTCCGGTTCCTACGCGGAGGCATCCTTCAACTATAGGTTGAAAAGATAATGATAAGAATTCCATAACATAGAAAATGAATGTGTCTCATGAACTAAATTGCTACAGTTCAACAACAGATGATAATATGAGTCTCAAAGATAGAAGAATGAAAGTTATTTGTAAGACTGAAAATATGAAACAAGCATATGGTTTCTCCATAACATTTTAAGGATTGAACGAAATACTCAATGTAATAATAATAGTGCCACTTATATTAATATAATAGTTGATACAACGATCACGAAAATTTGACCCCTTTAAGGGTCTCCGGTTACAATGTTTAAGAAAATTAAAAATTTTTAGCCGAGGTCCTAATTTATAACAAAATTTGAGATTTTGGCAAGCACTACTTGCGACGTAGGTTGCGCTTTGAGCTTGACTCTGCATCCGATTGCTTCGATTCCATTAGACGCCTATCGAAGGCGGCTTGTTTTTCCCTCAATTCGGCGAGGGCTGCAATCATTTGCGCTTGGAATGCCTCGGTTTGGAGTTGGGCATTATCCTGAGCTCTGTCCAGCCTACGGATGTTGGAAGTGTGAACCTGTACTTCCATATTGACTTCCCGAATCCGGCTAGCTTGAACTCCGGATTGGTAGGACTGATTGGCTAGTTTGCCCACCATTACTAGGAGTACCTGATCCGCCGAACCTCCGCCGCAGACATCGTAGAAGTCTCGGCACATGCCGTAGGGAGGGCGTAGATTTTGTTGTTGGCTCCAATGGTGGAGGTGACTTCCCCAAACGGGAGTCGGTCCTTGAAAGTTCCTTACGAAGACGGGAGGTTGTGCGGGTGGTGGGTTGATCACTTCTGGCTCTGAGTCGGTACCGGAGTCATCATCTTCATCCAATTCTATGGGTTCTTTGTCCTCCTCGGGATCCTCTTCGATCCATCCCCCGTTGCCTTGGTTGGGATAGTAGGGGTCGTCGGGGTGATGAAATCCAGCCATTTGACTGTACGAGAATAGGGTTATAAGAATTGAATAAATTTGGAACATGTAAGACTAAACATGTAAGTTAAGCTATTTTATGTAGCAAATACTCCTATAGCATTTAAATTCTTGTGTTTGATCCTTGTGATGTTTTTGGTAAGTTTTGTCTTGTCGCTCACTACGAGCATTCCTTGATATACATTGGTCCGATCTCGGGCAAATATAGTTGATCACACTATATTTGTCCCAAATCTGATTACATACATCGAGTCTTAATCGTAGTGTCCAACTTGTCTAAATACTTGTTGTAAAGCTATAATCATGAAAATAAGTTGTTGTATGCATGTATTTGTACTTAAATGAACTAACATTTTAAGTTTAAAGAAATGCGGCTTAGGCATAAAACAAAAAAATGTTTTGTCAGAGGGTATTAGTCCCATAAGCATTTATAGTTTGTATATCTTATGTGGTTCGATATACTTAGTTCACTATAAACATTGCTCTGATACCAATCTGTCACACCCCTAAACCAGAACGGCGGAAACGTTCGGGGACGGATGACTTCATGTGGTAACGTAACAAATGAATACATAGTAAAGAAAGCAATACAACCATCATATATATAATTGAAAGTTTACATTGTTAAAAGGTACATGCTCAAAACCAATTACAATATGATGCCAAAATATGAATTTAAACTGGCGCCGTAGCGTCCCTTCTTCAAAAGCTGTTTGTTACCTGTAATTACTGAATCCCTGGGACATACAAGTAGTTTTGAAAGAGTAGATCAACATTTAAGCTGGTGAGTTTCATAAGTATTAAATGACAATGTTTGTATGAAATGAAATGTTTTGTTTGTTTGTTCCTAGAAAATCCCATATTTTCTACTAGCATAAATGTAGCCTTCTATTAAAACCAATGTTTGTTTCTAGAAAATGTATGTACGTATAAAATTTCCAATACGTCTGAAAAACCCCATAAATCAATGTGTTTTTAATACTCCATGTGAGTTTTATAACCATGCTATTGACTAGAAATGCCTATACACAACGTTCTTCAGGCGTTGGAATGTTATGATGTTTTTCACCCCAAATGGTGGACTGTAGCTAACAGTCAGGGCGGGTTGTCAAGCCCATATAGATCTATACACAAACACCATGCTCCCCCTCCAAGAGATTCTGGTATATAATACAGGACTTGAAATGCGTACTCAAACGTACGTGAAGTTGATGTCTCAAAAAACTTAGTATAAAACAGATTTACGTGTGAAAATGTTCGTTTGTTCTTGTATATGAAAGTAAACTTCTTGAAATAGTGTTTCTAGTATGTAAAAGTTCGTAATGTTCTCGTAAAACTATACCTATTATAGTTTTCTAAAAATGTGTCTCGTTTGCATAGTAATCCCTAGTAAAATGCTCACTTGTTATGAAAAGTGTAATTTTTATAGTGTCTAAGATGGACACCTATACATATAGTATAAGCAGAGGTTATCATGATATATTTTGCATGCGAATGTTTCCCTATAATAGTTATAAATCACATATGATTCCATTGATAAAAAGTGTATAATGAAACTTTATATAACACACGATAATAATCGTGTGTTTTACTTGTATTCCCCCCTTAAAATCATATAAAAGTATTTATAAAACATTAAAAAGTGTGGATTATAAGGGTATGAACTCACTTGAAAGATCGGAAAAGGCGAGATGAAAACCGAGCAGAATTTCGACTCGAGAAAGCGGATTTTCTCGGGATTCTCAGGAATCTCGGGAGCACAAACGATCTTCGGGACTTGAGCAAGGTAACCGGGACTTCGGGATATCACTTGCACGGAAAACGAGGCAAAACGCAAGAAAGTTGAGAGAGAACTGAGCCCTTTCTTCGGAACCCTTGCATCCCTTTTATAGGGGCTGGGAACCGCCTCCGTACGCTGGGCGTACCTAAGTACGCTGGGCGTACTCGTGCGTCACGCATGAGTGCATCCTCGACTGCTTCGGACTCCGGATGGGACGGCCTAGCTTCGCATAGGGCGCGGCGTGGATGATCCGAGACCTAGGCCTCGAGTACGCTGGGCGTACGAGCGTACGCTGGGCGTAACTCGGCCCGACCTGATGACTCCTCCTTCGGATAATACCAAGGTTTATTAATAATTCATATCTTCTTCATACGAACTCCGTTTTCGACGTTCTTTATATCCACGCGAAGGTGAGACTACGCTCTACAACTTTCGTTTAGATTCCGTCAGCAAATTTTGAAATTATTTTTATTATTTATTTTTAAAAGGTCGCGGTAAGAAAATTCCGTTAGAAATTCATAACTTCTTTATCTGACGTCTGTTTTTGCCAGACTTTTTACCGTTGAAATACCATTGTCGAGACCTTCGATTCTCGTTTAGGTCATTCCAGCCAAAAGTCGTTCGATTTCTGTTTCGATTTTTTAGCTGTCTGTCGCTAAGTCGAACTTGGAAAAATCATAACTTCAATATACGAAGTCGGATTTGGGCGTTCTTTTTACGTACGATCACGGTTTAATGACTTCAAACATAGTAGGTAATTATTTAGAGACTTTTTGGACATTTTATTTTCGAAGTTAATTTCATTATATCAAAAGTGGTTACAATACTTGACTTTTTAGGTCATTACATAGAGTTGAAATATCGGGTTGTCACAATTATTGGGTTGTTCAGTGGGCTATCTTTAGACCTAAAGAGTGGGAGTTGGACTTAGTCCCTAATTGGGGTAATTGTGGGCTTTGGCACAGAGTTAGAGAATGGGGTATAGCGGCAACATGACTAGAGGTTGTTCATCATACTGTTGGGTTTTGAGCATTCTAACACTCCTAAGGTGTTCATGCAACCTTAAATACCTTAAATCTATGGTTTCTCTGTTATACATGCAAATATGAACTTTCCAAGGTAGTACCTATAACTAGCATACAATTGTCATATACAACACAAGAATCTAGTTAGGATAACATACCTTATTGTGGAGCTTGAAGTCTTGATGTATCTAGCCTTAAGATCTTAGCCCCAATAGTGTGGAAGCCTCAAGTGGAATCTCAACACATCATGGATAAAGAATGAACTTGAGAGAGAATCTCCATGCACCAAAAACTCCATGAACCCTAAGACTAGAGTAAGTCACGATTTTTAGGCTAGAAGCACCTATTTATATGTGTGAGGAATCCAAGAGTCATGGGTATAACCCATAACCCAAATCCATACCCATGGGTTTAATGATGTAACGTCATGATTTTTGCTCAAATTTTTTTTTCATTTATTCCAAAATCTTTTAACGGAAAATGCAACGGAAGACTGAAAACATTGTTTATTTCAAAAACATTTCAAACCACAACGTTACGTTTAATTCAAAACCAAAATATTGAAAGTATTTAATTGTAGCGGAAGCATAAGTATCAATAATTAAATAACGTTTCCAAGTGGCATCTTTATTCTAAGGATAAACTACCCAAAAATGACCCCATCTGACCAAGCCAAGCTTCTAAGCTACCTATACCAATCATAAAGGCACAAAGCAAAGAAACAAGTGTCAGCAAATTCTTCGTGAGCCAATAGGAGTTTGTACACAATCAAAGGGAAAACATACCGTCCCCTAACGGGTCAATCATTCAAATCATATAAACAAAATTCCCATATCAATCAATAATCAATCATCTTTCACATAAAATTCAATTATTCAACTTTGTATCATCCATTCACATATCATTCATTTGTGTGACATCAATTGTATTTCATGCATAATCATATCGTAATCGTATATCATCATATCAAAGGAATATATCATAATCGTATAGGCGTAGGTAGTCTCGTAGTAATATCTAACCCCAAAGGAAAAAAAACTCATTTGCTACTTGTGTGCTTGGCCAGCCAAATGCTTTAGGTGGTTCGCGATTCCCACCCGTCACACCGACCTCAAGACTCCACTTTCACTACTCTGACTATGCAATGTACAAGTACATCGCGGTGTCGTTCTGGTGTTGGTACAAGCGGTGGCATTCGTCCGCCACCTCCCAACACCTACGTGATGTTTGTACAAGCCTCGTTCGAACGGCCAACATCACTCCAGTCCGTAAACACCAAAGTGTACACGTACCATGTGTCGCACGGGTATCTAGAAAGACCGAGCAACTCGTAAATGGCTTAAGCTCTTTTCCTAGAAGATATTTTTCAACCAACCAGGCTCGAATGTATCCGGATAGGGTTTCATGCTAAGTGCTAGGTTCCACCCTTGCCCTCTATGTATAACCCCGCATAATCGATCGTAAATCAAGTACAAGCATGCAATATTCGTATTATTATAATCAAGATTCATAACATTTATACGCAGAAGATACTCAACAAGATCATAGTCAAATATCAAGCATTTCATATAGCACATCATAGTTGCAATTAATCGTATCAAGTATCAAGATAGGCATATCAACCAAATTTACTAAGCATACAAATGTCACAGAAGGCAAAACAATGACATATCTCATACTGCACATATATGCATAATCAACAATTAATAATTTTCTAATTTGACTAATCGAACCGTTTCCGGAAAGTAGTTTTCGACCATGTACGTGGTTTATAAAAAAAAAGTCTATCGATTCACCTTATTTTTTTGATATATATGGTTGTCCTAGCCGTCACCTCGTAATCTTGTTATGTCGTCAAGAACCTAAACATATATAGTATATGTAAATATACTTATATTTCCATTTTATTAATTTACATAACTAATATTAATTAACCAAATACTTATAATAAAAAGCAATAGCAAATTAATAACGTTTACACCTTAATAACCATTTTTTCATAATTTTACTACATTTATGAGATCATAAAGTAGAATTTCCTAATTTTTAAGCACTTAGGATATTTAAATAATTGATGTTCAACATGCTTTTAATAATATTGTCTTGTTTGGTGTTTTAATCCTTAATGCACGATGGAAACAAGTAAAAGAAATAAGTATAATAATATCGTCTAAATGGTCTTTAATTGAATGGCTCCAACTCACTTGTGGACTAAGAATCCATGATAACCATGACTTACAGATTTGTTTAGTTCTTATCAGTCACAAGTATAAACCATTACAATTCTTATCATAATTGCATATATGTATTATGTCTGGGTACGATTCGTATGAAGCCACAACTCACCTACGTTAATTACATATCATTTCCTTGTGACTAGCAAAAGATGGAGTGGGGCATTATAGTAAATCAAGAGAAAGGGATTATTAAAGTTACAAACTTGCAGGCAACAAAGTAAAGGGAACTTGGTGCACTAAATTAGTAGCCTCAATATTTCGTGATTCCTTAAGGCTAAGGGAAGATAAAACCATGGAAACACTTCGATTATTACATGTAGGTGATCTGTATTTGAGTTTAGAAATACATTTGATTGGATCAAAATAAAATCAATAGTAAGTTTTATAAATAGGGAGATAAAGAAAAACGGGAAGATCACATGTAGTCGAATTCTCGCAAGGAAAGGCGATAGGATAAAAATTACCAGTTGGCGGTTCTCTTCTTCCACTCTCGAAGGACCTGACCACGTCCAAAAGATAACCACACTCTCGAACTTCCCTTTTCTCTAGTCTCACTCTCTTTTGTTTTACTATCCCGTTCACACTTGCTTTTCTCCCTATTTTTTTTCCTCTGGTCGACGCAAATATGGCAGTCCCAAGGAGGGGGTTTGATCGGTGTATTTAGGGTGTAGGGGAAGTATGCGAATCGATATGGTAACGGAAACAAAGAACAGATAGGTTGCGGCAGTTTCCTTAACCTCTGTAGGGTTATTTAAAACTAATATGCACGTTAGATAATTCAACTCACCAATTGAATTGTAATTTACAATTAGATATCCTTATCTTGAATACTTCTTTTAATAATGACCCTAACCATATATGATTTCCTCTTTTTCTTTTACAATCGTTTAATTGGATTTAAATAAAAAAAATATAATAACCATCCTTAAATCTTTTTTTCAATTACTAATTAAATCCTAGATAATAATTTAAATATTAACTAAATCTTTTAAATCGTAATTAATCTCTTTTTGATCATGTTATTATATAATAAGCATATAATCTGACATGAAAAATACGTACTACTTAATCCTATATAACGGAAGACTTACATTGTTAAGAAAGAGGTTTTTGGGTCGTTACAAATGATCCATGGTTCATATGGCCCAACTCTTTATGTATCAATACATAAACTTGGTCCATCATGGTTCATAAGTCCAACACATATAAATATAACTAATTAACATAATTAGTCCCCATATATTTAGTTAGTCTCTTTTGATCAGTAAATTAATTACAAATTAATTCTTGATCAATACTAATTAAAACATATGATTTCATATTAATATATTATAGCTTATAATATATTAACAAATCATATATAACATCTTCTCTCAAAAGTCCATCCTAACAAATTGCCCTGATGATATGCAACCCATATGGACCATGCTACTCGCGGGTCAAGTACATGTCAATAATAGTTATGGGCTTAGATATCTAATCCAACACATACGAGGTGAGTCTTCTCACTATACGTTACCTAGAGTGGTATCTATGTGTGACCGGAAGGTCTTATGTGCTTACTTGAGTTATGCATCTTGTCTATGTGATATTATGCGATGAGTTATTTTAGACCAGACCGGAAGGTCCAACGATTTATGAGGCCGGAAGGCTCAACCAGACCGGACCGGAAGGTCCAACGATATATGAGGCCGGAAGGCTCAACAAAACAGGACTGGAAGGTCATCATGGGTAGGGCTGGAAGGTCTACCAGAGTTAATTGTGGAGCCGGAAGGTCCACTGAGACACATTGGCCGGAAGGCATCATGGAGTTATAGCCTCGAGTGGCTAAAGTGTTGTATGTGGTATTTTGGGGAACTCACTAAGCTTCGTGCTTACCGTGTTATATGTTATGTGTTTCAGGTTCTTACCAGGATTGTGGGAAGGCGACGACTCGATTGTACACACAAGAGAAAAGAGTCATGAATGAGGATCCTGGATTTTGATAATTACTTTTGAAAACTATTTTGAAACATGTTATGACATCGACACTTGAGATTTTGAGAATTATTATATGTGATGTTGGTAATTTAAAATCGAAAATTTTGTTTGAAAATTTAAGGTGTTACACCCGTTCTGCCCATTTGTTAAGGGAAGGGGATGAAGAGGAAAGGTCCTCCAAAGCAAAACTATAAGGGAAATTCTCATGTTGGGTCGTCAAGCAATGGACCCAAAGGTAAATCCAGTTATGATGCTCCTCCTATCTTTGATCCCAAAGAGGTCACTTGATTTTACTACAATGAAAAAGGGAATTGGAAACGAAGTTGCCCAAAGTATTTGCATGATATTAAAGATGGCAAGGTGAGCCAACTTCTGCAGGCATATACATTATTTTATATAATAACTCATAATCTTCTTGTTCTTGGGTCCTTGATATAGGATGTAGACTTTGCATTTGTTCTGATTTGCAGGGGCTAGGAAGAAGTGTGGAGGTGGAGCATAGTAGAATGAACTTGATCATGGGGAATAGTTGTTAGATTAGTGTCTAAGTCCATAAGTATATTTGGTATGTACTTGAACCGGTTGTGCATGGTCCTTTTGGGTTGCCTTCACCAAAGCAACTTAACTGGAGGAATAATATAGAAAGAGGTGATTATGGTTTATTAATATAGTATAAGAATAATATATTAAAATAGAAATCATATTTGTTTAGTTAAAATTGGTCAATAATTAATTAAGCATTAGTTTTGTGATCAAAAGAAGTTAATTGAACTTAAGGGGTTTAACTGTAATTATGTGATAGTTACAAAGTTAGGCAAGGAAACCCTAATAGATAGGGTGGATGAATTCTAGGGATAAAGCCTTAAGAATTCGTCCATGATAGGGATTCTAGAATTATCTTATGCGTTGCTTGGTGGCTAAGTAACCAGATAAGGATAATGAATGAATCCCTAATTCCTACACCTATATAAAGGACCCCTATGCATGGGAATTTTGGCCACTTGAACCCTAGAAGTCCTAAAGCAGAAATTTCCTCTCCCTTCTCTCTCCTGCTTCCTCCAATTGCTATTGGTGTTTGTGATTCATTAGAGGCATAACACTTGAGGTGCTAAAGTTCTCAAGGCTTCAAGATCTTCAATCAACAACAAGGGTTTGAAAGTCTTGGATGAATGCATGTACAATTAGAGAAACCTAGATCCAAGCATTAGGGTTTGCATGAGCACATATGATGTTCTTTTGGCTAAAACCCGTCAATAGGCGATCTTCACATGTTGTAACATCCAAAAAATTTCAACCAATTTAAACTTTTCAAAAACAACCCAATTTCATTAATTCATTACAAAAAGGTTTTCAATACATTTATTATCAGAGTATTCCCAGAACCATATCATAAAACATGAACATGAGGAGCGGTACGATCACGCCTTCGCCATGCCACGGTCTCCTGAAGTACCTGAAACATTAAACCACAACTGTAAGCCTGAAAGCTTAGTGAGATACCCCCAAAATACCAACCGCATATACCATACACATAACATATCATAACATAACAGAACATCCATGCACTTCGGGTCTACTGTGTGACTGGTCCGCCGCACCGGGCCTTCAGTCCAGCTGGTCCACCCTCCGATTCTACCCGCATACATCGAGTCTGCAGTGTAGTTGGTACGCCCCCACCGGGCCTTCAACCCACCTGGTCCACTCTCTAAGTCTACAGTATGACTGGTCCGCCCGCACCGGGCCTTCGGAATATCCGGTCCGCCCTGGGTATGTTGGCCTACAGCACAAAGCAGGACCCGCCTCAACCCAACCCCAGTCAACCAACCATGTGCATATAAACATATAATCATATAACAATTAATCACCAATCAACCGATCTAGCAGATCACATACATAGCATACTCTAACCAGGATACCAACCTAACCGGTCACTCACATAACATTATCCTATATTCCAGGATTCCGACCTTAACCAGGTCTCTAACATATACCATCCTAACTACCAGGATGCAAACATATGGCAAAACAATAACATAACAACTACCCGGATTTCCATCCGATAAAGAGCCGGCCTTGGTGCCTTAGACCCTGTTGATATAGTGAGGATAACTCACCTCGCAACTGCTGACTGAAAAGCTAAGATCACGCTGCTCCCACCTCCGATACGAACTCCACCACTGATCAATACCAAATGACTGAACTCAATAAATACCAATAATTACCAAAATACCCCTGGAAGTCAACTGGTCAACTCTTGGTCAAAGTCAAAGACCTCAGTCAAAGTCAAACTTCCTGACTGACTCTACTCGCCGAGTCAGCCCACTGACTCGTCGAGTCCCTATGCTCTGAAAACTCCCATATCGCGACTCAACTCGCCGAGTCGCCCTAAGACTCGCCGAGTCCAACAAACTCTAAGTCCCTTCATGCTCAACTCACTGAGTCATCCTTCGACTCACTGATTCACGACTTAACCAGAAAAGGTTAGGACTCCTCAACCAGACTCGCCGAGTCCAAGGAAACATTCAACAGACTCGCCGAGTTGTTCTTCCAACTCATCGAGTTCCTGCCTATCTTCATCCAACTCGTTGAGTCTACCCATGCGACTCGCCGAGTATCTCCAGCTCTTAACCCATGCAGTGGATTTTTAAGCCATGCTGGGGTTCAAATCCATAGATCTATCCTTCTACAAGCTATCCCTCACGTAAAGTTGCAAACTTTACGTGATATCAAGAAGATATGAACTCAAAACACACTAGGGCTTGGGTTTAGACAAAAAGGGGATTCACCAATCATCCAAGGACTGAAACTTTATGAACTTAGGGCTCAAAAGAGGTTCAAATCTGAAGTTTCAGCTTCAGATCTAGCTTTTATAACAATTCCCTTAACCAAGGAAAACCCTAGCCTCCACATATGAATGATTCTAGGAGAAAAGGTCAAGGTAACAACTTAATACCTCACAAATGTGTCCCAAACTGGAGTGGGTTCTGGATCCACACAAAATCCTTGATGGTTGCCTCTTGCTCTTCAAGTCTCCTCCACCAAATTCACTTCTCAAGGCTCCAAACACTCTCTAAGCTCTCACTCACGGCTATTAGGGTTTCTGGGATTCAAAGGGAATGTAAAGAGGCCGAAGAGAGGGTATTATGTTCTTTATATATAGCACAAACTCTGGATTAGGGTTTTTCTCATTCAAGCACCAACTCGCCGAGTCCAGCCTCCGACTCACCGAGTTGGTCACTTAACACGTTACCAAAATCGCAACCCGACTCGCCGAGTCTATCCATCGACTCGTCGAGTCGGCCTTCCTTATTTACACTAAGAACCCTGAACTTGCACTTCTGAACTCGGGGTGTTAGAATTCTCCCCCACTTAAGTTAGGCTTCGTCCTCGAAGCCTGCTGCAACACACAATTCCCGATAATACTCCCCAAATCACAACACTCACTTGACCCTTACAAAGCTAGACATCACCCTGGATCACCAGGTCCAGACCCGGTACCAAGTTGCTACCCCTTTACTCAACTGGCATATCCCTTATCGAATTCACTTCTGGGACTTATCCCGCTTTCCTTTCCGAATCCAACTTGTTTCTTTCCGAGCTGACAGGATGGCACATCCTTCAGCTCCTGAGCAACTCTCATGAGTTATCCCTTGCAATCACATACGCATGCTGAATCTGCTCTAACATCCTCGGGGTGGAAAACCGACACACTGACGATACCTCCAGACATCCCTGGAATGAATTACTACTACATACATCACCTCCTGATCACACCCATACAGCAAATCCAAGGCTCCCTCCTTGCATCCCTTCCGAACTCCTCTGGTTCTACACTACCGGAAATCATTCCGCAACCTCGACAGACTCCCAACCCGGATGTGTTTCCATACCACTGGTACAATCCCAGTACTTGCTACCAATAGCTGAAAAACTGACGATAATCCACTTACTCTACTTCCTCCTCTTTTGGAGTACTCACGCTCCTTCCGGAGATACATGCCTTTCCTTTCCAGGAAATCCACTCAACAACCCTTACCGCACCTGCACATGCCACTGAGCTACACTTCACTCTACATTATCCATGTAGAGCAACTGCTATTCTCGAACTTCCATATACTCTGAATCTGCTCGCAAGGACTCTCGGGTCCATGCATCGCTTTCCACTAATCATGCTCAATGCTTGGGGCCACACCATATCAATTATCATCCCCTGGTGACAATTTTTCCTCATTCTCCTCGTACCGATCCACTAACACATACAGAGTCTTCAGCATGACTGGACCGCCTTACCAGGCCTTCAGTCTATCTGGACCACTCTCGGAACCTTCTGTATGTATGAACCGTTCCCCGAGCCTTTGGCCTGACTGGTACGCCCACAGGCCTTCAGTCTGTCCGGACCGCTCAAAACTGTCTTACGTCGCCCTGAACCATTCCTTCTGGAAATCTCTCTCGTACATACTGTTCTAGCCCACTTGGGGTTCCGAACTCTAAATCCATTCCTTATACTCAAATCCCGGCCTATCCCTAGGCCCAACCTTGGTCTGTATCCCACCCCACTCGTTTGCCACTTACTCATACCAGCCCACACTCTTGGCTGACTGAAACAGTGCTGAATCCCAAACAGCTAATCAACCTTAAATACTTGTCGATCCTCCTGAGAATTTTCCAATTCTCCCCACTTAGAGCACTGACTACCAACCACCGGTGACCCAACCGGCATCACTTAAACATTCTTACTCAACAAATCCTCTTATACTTGAACTGATTCTAAACGAGCAACCTCCACAAAACCACGTTCCGACGTCGCGCATCTCGAACTATAAGGGAGTTCGACTCCCCGCTGAACACTTCTCAAAACACAATTGCTATACCCGACAACAAGACCATATAACCAAATTCTGACCATCAATTCCTTGGATGCTAACTGTTTTCAACCCCTAACTACCGACCCCTCAATAATACCACAAACCCGAAAGATCGAACGAATACAATACCATGAATTATGAGAACGAAACTAGCAGATATAATACCCCATAACAACCATAAGATAACAAGATATCAAGAAGGAAACATAATCGCAGCTGTATCCGGCTCTGCCCTGACCTCCTTTGCTATAAGCTGAAAAGCACGCCCCTGAGTCATCGGGGGATTTGCTCCACCCTGACCTCCACCCGTAATCCTCAAAGTGGCCGGTGTTGGAGCCTATACCGGTCCTGCAGTAAGCTGTGGACAGTTGGCGCTCATGTGACCAACCTGATGACACTGCAACAAATCCTCATATCCTGAACTGGGGCTGACTGAAGGCAATCCTCGCATAATGCCCCTCTCTCCCGCACTTGCGGAACGCACCACCGAACCTACAAACTCTGGTGTGACCCTTCTCGCACTTCCCATAAGTGTGGCTGCTCTGATCTCCCAACCTAGAATCAACAGTCTTGGACCGTTTCGGCGCCGGCAGTGACTGCGCCCGGGCCTGCCTCTGCTCTCTCGGCTGCAACTCAATCTCCAAATCACACCGCCGAGCGGCCTCCTGGAACTCCAACAAGGTCTCGCACCTCTGCGTAGACACAAACTGCCTAATATCCCTCTTGAGCATACTCAGATATCGGGACATTTGAGCCTGCTCCGGGCAAAACATCGCCCTCTCAGTGAACATCCTGGTGATCTCCGTCACCGACTCTGAATCCTGCTTCAGCTCAAGGAACTCCTGAGCCAACCTCTCTCTCTCAAGTCGTGGAACATAGCGAGTGCTGAACATCTCCCGAAACTGATCCCAAGAAACCGCAGCCTGCTGCGCATCTGAATATGACCCCGTAGTCAACCTCCACCAATCCTTCCCTCCGAGCCTCAACAGGTTCAGAGCACACCTCACCCTCTGATCAGCAGGGCATGAACATGTGAAGAAACATCCCTCCACATCTGACAACCATCGCATATCAACAATCGGATCCTGAGCTCCATCAAAAGTAGGGGGCTTCGTATTATCGAAGTCCCGATACTGAAAACCTCTACCGGCTCCTCCCCCTGCCGCTGCTACATCCGTTGTAGCCGCCACGGCAGCCGTCTCTGTAAGAGCTGCATAGCGCTCATCAAAATACTCGACCATGGCAGTCTTGATCGACCCAAACAGTTCCGGCAACTCTGCCCGGAACATAGCAACAACCTCATCATGCAGGATCTCACGAATCCTAGTATCCAACTCGTATGTGCTCATCTGACCAATAGCCTCGGGCGGTACTGACCCACCCTGACCGCCCTCTCTTGCTCCCGATCCCAATCCAGACCCGCTCCCAGCATGCCTCGTAACCACCATACTGAAAAACACCGCAAGACATCAGATACTTCCCACTAACTCGGGAACCAACCCCCAACCCAACCCTAGGGGTTGTGACTTCCTTAATGCACGTATGGGTCCTGTGCTTTCAGTAGTACGGGCCCATACTACCTTCCACACCTACCCATATTTATATCAAGTATCACCACAACACCATAGAGATGAATATGCATAACAAGCTATCTACCCTCACCCTTAGAGGAACACTGAAATTCTCGAAAAATGAGACCCTAGGCTAGCAGGCATCACAATCAGGCAACTCTATCATGCACTTCCTGAAGATCCCTAGCCTAACACTAGCAGGCTGTTCTAACATATCTCATAAACAAATAACTTGTATGGTATTTTGGGGTTACACACTGGCTCCGACTGATCGTACCTCTGCGTCCTCCTTTACTCATTTTGAAAACCATTTTAAATTCTCTTTTGAAAACTCTCCTTGATTTGAGACTGGATTCACACGAATGTTCCTCTAATTCACTCAAACCAAGGCTCTGATACCAACTTGTAACATCCAAAAATTTTCAACCAATTTAAACTTTTCAAAAACAACCCAAGTTCATTAATTCATTACAAAAAGGTTTTCAATATATTTATTATTAGAGTATTCCCAGAACCATAACATAAAACATGAACATGAGGAGTGGTATGATCACGCCTTTGCCATGCCACGGTCTCCTGAAGTACCTGAAACATTAAACCACAACTGTAAGCCCGAAAGCTTAGTGAGCTATCCCCAAAATACCAACCTCATATAGCATACACATAACATATCATAACATAACAGAACAACCATGCACTTCGGGTCTACTGTGTGACTGGTCCGCCGCACCTGGCCTTCAGTCCACCTGGTCCACCCTCCGAGTCCAGCCGCATGCATCGAGTCTGCAGTGTGGTTGGTCCGCCCGCACCGGGCCTTCAACCCACCTGGTCCACTCTCTGAGTCTACAAACTTGTAACATCCAAAAATTTTCAACCAACTTAAACTTTTTAGAAACAACCCAATTTCATTAATTCATTACAAAAAGGTTTTCAATACATTTATTATCAAAGTATTCCCAAAACCATATCATAAAATATGAACATGAGGAGCGGTACGATCACACCTTCGCCATGCCACAGTCTCCTGAAGTACCTGAAACATTAAACCACAACTGTAAGCCCGAAAGCTTAGTGAGATACCCCTAAAATACCAACGGCATATACCATACACATAACATATCATAACGTAACAGAACAACCATGCACTTCGGGTCTACTGTGTGACTGGTCCGCCGCACCGGGCCTTCAGTCCACCTGGTCCACCCTCCGAGTCTAGCCGCATACATCGAGTCTGCATTGTGGTTGGTCCGCCAGCACCGAGGCTTCAACCCACCTGGTCCACTCTCTGAGTCTACAGTATGACTGGTCTGCCCGCACCGGGCCTTCAGTCGGCCTGGTCCACTCTCCAAGCGTCGGCACATCTGAGTGATGCAATCGAACCTTGTTGGACGTGGTTCGTTCCATGATGAGTCAAGCTTCTCTTTTAATTTCGTTCTGGGGGTATGACTTAGAGACTGCTGCCCATATTCTTAATCTTTTCCCAACTAAGAAAGTTGTCAAAACACCTTACAAGATGTGGACAGGGAAGGTTCCCTCATTAGCACATATCAAGGTTTGGGGTTGTGTAGCTTTCGTTAGACGAAAGACTCACGACAAGCTTGAATCTAGAAGTGAGAGATGTATTTGAAGGGTTTTGAGCATTCTAACACTCCTATGGTGTACATGCAACCCTATAAACCTTGGATCTATGTTTTTTCTATTATACATGCAAATATTTGACATTCCAAGGTTTCATCCTAACTAGCATAATATGAACCAACTATACTACAAAAGCCTAGTTAGATGACATACCTTTTTGATGTAGCTTGAAGTCTTGAACTTTAAGAGCTTAGCCCCAATAGTGTGGAAGCCTCAAGTGGAATCACAAATCACCAAAAACACATTGGAAAACTTGAGAGAATAGTAAGCCCACTAGAAATTGGCCCACTCTTGTATACTCACACACCAGTCCCATTTCTTGTGCCAAAGACCTATTTATATAGTATGGGGGATTAGGGTTTTATTCATGTAACCCTAATACCCATGACCTTTCATTTCCATAGGATCCATGGGTTAAAACTCCATGGACTATCCTTGCAAGCTTAGCCCAACCTAAATGAACTTGGCCCATGTTTTATATATATATATATATATATATATATATATATATATATATATATATATATATATATATATATATATATAAGAGTCCATATTTAATTAGTTCTTTTTTGATCACTAAATTAATTCTAAATTAATTCTTGATCAATACTAATTAAATAATATGATTCCATATTAATATATTAGAACTTATAATATATTAATATAAATCATAAACCTACTATTCTCAAAAGACTATCCATATAAATTGTTCTGGTGAAGTGCAACCCAAATGGACCATGCCAAATCGGGTCAAGTACATACCAATTTTAGTTATGAACTTAGACACTAATCCAACAATATTTTCATCAGCTACGCATAGAAGTCCTTTGGATATTTGTTCTACATACCTAGTGAGAACGTGGTCTTTGTAGCACGCAGATAAGTCTTTTGCGAGAGAGAGCTCATATGCAAAGAGGATAGTGGGAGTACCATTGACCATGAATAGATTCAAGAATCAAACAATGAAGGAAACTTTGAAGAAGCTAGGGTTCACCCAGAGGAAGAAATTCTAATTGAACCAGTTGACGATTCATTACCTCTTAGGCATTCCAGTAGAGTTAGAATGCCACCTGAGTTCTATGGTTTCCATATTACTGCAGATGGTTATATGTTTATCAATGATAGTACACTACTAAATTTGGATGAACCGGCTAACTACAAGAAAGCAATGGCAGGCCCTGAGGAAACCAAATGTGAAAAGGCAATGGACAGCGAGATCAAGTCCATGTATGATAAACAAGTTTGGAATTTGGTTGATCAATAACCTAGTCGAAAGACAATTGGTTGAAAATGGATCTTCAAGAAGAAGAACAACATGGATGGTAATCTACACACATTCAAATCACGACTTTTTGCGAAGGGCTTTACTTAAACCCTAGGGGTTGACTATGACGATACCTTCTCACTAGTGGCTAATATAAAATCTATCAGGATCATGCTAGCCGTATCTGCCTTTCATGACTATGAAATTTGGAAGATGGATGTTAAAATCGCTTTCCTTAATGGAAAGTAGGTTGAGGATGTTTACATGACTCAACCAAAGGGTTTTGTTGATGCACGGTTTCCCAATAGAGTGTGCAAGCTTGAGAAATCCATCTATGGGTTGAAACAAGCTTCTCGCTAATGGAATCTTCTTTTTGACGAAAAGATCAAATAGTTTGGATTCTCTAGAAGTGAAGATGAGTCATGTGTATCTGTTAAAGCTAGTGGGAGTATAGTAATCCTCCTAGTGTTGTATGTTGATCACATACTTCTTATTGGAAACGACATTCCAAATTTGCAAGAGGACAAGTCTTGTCTTGGAAAGTGTTTCACTATGAAGGATCTAGGAGAGGTTGCCTATATTCTAGGGAAAAGAATTCTAAGAGACATGAGTAAAAAACTAATTGGACTTAGTCACAGAACATGTTTGGAAAAGGTGCTAAAATGATGGAAAGTTCCAAGAAATGAGAACTGCCTATCCAAAGTAATACCAAACTGAGTACGACTCAGAGTCGGAGTACCGATGCAAATATAATGGAAATGAGTAGGATTCCATATGCTTTCGTCGTAGGATCTGTCATGTATGCTATGACATGTACTCGACCTGACGTGTCCTTTGCCTTGAGCCTGGTCAGTCGTTATTAGGGAAACGTAGGTAAAGCTCATTGGATAGCAGTTAAGAATATTCTCAAGTATCTAAGAAGGACTTAGGACTGGGTCCTGGTACTTGGTGGCAGTGATACATTGAGAGTGACTGGGTATAGTGACGCCAACTTTCAAATAGACAGAGACAACTTTCATTCTCAATATAGCTAGGTGTTTACCTTAAATGGAAGAGCAGTTATTTGGAAAAGTTCCAAGCAAGAGACAGTGGTTGATTCTACCTGTGAATCATGGTACATAGCGGCGAGAGAAGCATCAAAGGAAACAATCTGGTTGAAGAACTTCATCAAAGATCTTGAAGTTGTGCCAACCATCAAGGAGCCAATGGAAATTTTTTATTATAACGAAGGAGCGATTGCCTTGACAAAGTAACCAAGAGATCATGGCAGATCAAGACATCAATATAAAATACCATTTCTTCAGACATATAGTTAAGGAAGGTCACCTTGTAGTGAAGAGGGTATCATCTGAAGAGAATCCAATAGATCCACTCATAAAGGGTCTGAGTAGGGCTATACACATTCAACATGCCAGGAGCATTGGTCTGAAAGATGATATTAGTTTTAGTAGTTAGATAGTTAGTTTGAAACTTGTAACAAAGTAAATGTAATTGACTTTTGGTGATTAAATAATAGAGAATTATTTATGAGTTTGTTTACTACCTTTTGTCAATTGTTTATTCTTGTGTTTCATTTTGCATGTTTTACTTCCCGAATAATTCGATTATTCGAACTCCACAGTCGTTCATACTTTTGGAAGTAAGTAGTGAATTAAGACTATCATTAATTGAATTGTAGATTGTCTAAAAAGTTTTAGAGATAGAAATAATATTGCTGCAATGTTCGTGAGTACTTAGAAATAGAGATTTAAGTATCAGATTAACCCACGCTCAGAGAATTGTTGGATTAATGTCTAAGTCCATAACTGTAATTGGTAAGACTTGACCCGACCCGGCATGGTCCATTTGGGTTGCATGGCATCAGGACAATTGGATTGACAAGATGAGGAAAAAGGATACTAGTGATTTATATTAATATATTATAAGTTCTAATATATTAATATATAATCATATTATTTAATTAGTATTGATCAAGAATTAATTTATAATTAATTAAGTGATCAAAAGGAACTAATTAAGTATGGACTCTTAGATATATATGTGTGGTGGGCCAAGTTCATTTAGGATGGGCTAAGCTTCATGGATAGTCCATGGAGTGTTTAATCCATGGATCATATGAAATGAAAGGTCATGGGTATAAACCTAATCTCCACACTATATAAAGATGTCCTTGGTTGGTGAAATGGTCACTAGTGTGTGTACACAAAAGGGTAATGCCGATTTCACTAGAGAGAACCAAAGTATCCTTATTCTCAAGGTTATTCCAAGTGTTCATGGTGTTGTGTGAACCATTTGAGGTGTCACACTTGGGGCACTAGGAACTCAAGCTTCATGAAGACAAGTTACATAAAAAAAAAGGTATGTATTCTATATATTTTATTACCCAAGTATATGATATTTGTATCCTAGTATAGGGTAATATCTTGGAAACTTCATATTTGCATGTATAATAGAGAAAACATAGATCCAAGATATTTAGGGTTGTATGTGCACCATAGGATGTTGTAGTATACTAAAACCCAACAGTGGTATCAGAGCCATGAGTTGTTTTCTGTTATATTGATGCAAATGTTTTATTTTCAAAGTTGGAAAAAAAAACATGACGTTTGTCAAATTTTAAGATAATTACTTGTTTTTGTGAAAAACTAATTATTTGTAAAATTTGAATCATTTTCTATTTGAGTTAAATTAGGTCAAATTTAGTAAAAGATAAAATGATATGATTATTGTATTAGTTTTAAAAGTTTGATCTAAAGAGTTTTTTGAAACCTCCATAAGTTATGGATTAGAAAAGGTTTAAAAAAAAAATTTATTCAAATTTTTTTTATGGAGTTACAAAAATTAGTGTTAATGTTTTAAAGAATTCCATAACTTGTTCTTAGGTTATGGGACATGGAAAGTTTCATCATTAAACAAACACATTAAACTCCATAAGTTATGGAATCCAAAAGATTTTTTTTGAATTATCTTGATCTTATGAGTTGATTTAGATTAATAGAAAATTATGTGATAATATGTTTTCAATCCATTTTAATCTAAGGGTTGATTCTAAAATGTATTTTTGTAACTTGTCCTCAAGTTACATGAGAAGTCACATTTAAGTTTCTCAAAACTCATAAAAGTTGTCATAGGTTACAAAATGAAGAGTCTTGTCCTCATTAAATGGTTTTATGACTCCATAACTTGTCCTCAAGTTATGGAGGTTCAAGAGTCTCTTCATTAAATAATAAAAAAATGTGTAACCTTAATTAAATCCATAAGTTATGAATAAGGAAGAGTCACATTCTTTAATGGTTTAAAGTCTTGCATAACTTGTCCTCAAGTTATGGAACTTGAAGAGTTTTTTTAGTTAAAACTACTTTAAACACATAAGTTATGGAATTAAATAGTTTTGAATAGTTTCAAAACTTGCCCTCGAGTTTTGGAATTTGTAAAGTTTTCCCATGAATACTTTAATTCCAAGTTAAGCCCTTAGAATTTTAAAAGTTAAAATTCAACCCTTATACTTTATAATATTATAAGTTAATAATATATATATATATATATATATATATATATATATATATATATATATATATGTATGTATAAGAGTAAAGTCAGTCTTACTGTTAGTAGGCCTCATTCACGAAGCTGGTCTATAAGGGGGGTATAAGGTTACTGCCTATAAAAGGGCAGTTTAATGGGTGTTCACTCTCACCCACCGCTTCCTTGACCGGTGGAGGGTTGTTAGCCGAACGGGTAGGACAAGGACTAGAATTCTCCCTTCATTAAAAGTATTAATGATAAATACTAAGTAACTAAACTCTTAATAATACCCAATCTTAGTTACTTAGGAAAATGTGAATAATGTGCTAATCCAATGAAATTACACTTTGCAATTTGTTTAAGCCGTTAGTGGAGCGTGTGTGGTTAACCGGCACACTAACCTGGACTTAACAAGGTAGGCAAAGGGTAACTTAATATTTATCATAGTATCGGTGGAGAGTGTGTGGTTAACCAGCACATCGATTAAGGGGTAAATATTAAGGGTACCAAGTATATTTGCATGGTTACTTCACACCTTGTTTTGTGATCCTCGGCATCCCTGTCACAAAACCTGAAGGGCGCACTCGAGATTGAAACATGCCATTGAACAGTTCAATGAATCTCAAAAGAATCTAGGAGTTTCAAAACCAATTAAAACCTAATAATACATTTCGTTTATCTTGGTGGAAATTGGTGAATCATCATTCATCTACCTTCAAATATTTTATAGCTTGGATTACGACATCCCTCTTCCGAGTTATAAAATAGTTTGTAGGGTCCTAGCCTTAATATCTCATATTGGGTGTTATATTAAGGACTTTTAATCAACTATCTTGAATATCTCCCAAAATATGCCTAGTTCAGACATCTATGATCCTCCCAAATCTCTTGGAACTTCACTTCCTCCACCTCCTCCAATTATTCTCCTATCCCACAAGTTCAAGGTCACTCAAGCCCTATTAGCAACGCAAGGTCTAGGTGTGCTCACATCTTGGAGATGAAGTCACATACTGACAACCGGGAGAGTTGGGTGTCAAAGACTTGAGAAAGTTGGTGGTTCAATCACTTTCTAAGTCACATAGTGAGTTCCTTTGGGACTCCTATGAAACAGACTATGACAAGACCCTTAATGATCTTATCTATTTGCTAAGATCAACTTCCTAAAACTTTATGGACATTGACAATGAAGACACTGGAAATCCAGAAAAAGCATTCTCTTCCCAATGGAAAGGGATCGGCCATAGTCAACTCGGTTGACCAAATGGTAAAGAGAAAAGCTAAGTCTGTGATAGTACCGGTACCATTACCAAAGCGTCCATATGTTTATATTGCCAAAGGAAGGGGCATTAGTTGCGAAGCTGCCAGTTTTACCTAAGGATGTTAAAGTCAATAAGTTTGACCCTACTTCAGGTAAAATCCACTATCTAACTCTGCTAAGTTTCTACAATAAGATTCTTGATACATGATGTGACTGGGTCAAATATTGATGTTTGTAAGAATCAAAGAAAAGTGAAGAAACTTAAAGAAAGAATATGTTGAATCTGATCGCATAGATGGATTTCTATCGCATAGTTTGAAGATTGGATTCTTGAGCTACTTCTTAGGAGTTATGATATATTACTTAGGAATAAATAACAACAAAGTTTTCATGATCTTTTGCATTGTAAGGATAGTTTTTCTGAAAAGTTTTTAAAATAAAAGGAAAAAATGATGATTTTATTTATTTTAAAATATCCTTACAATGGCATTTGAGAAAAAGAAAATTGTTGCTTATATGATTCCATTAATAGCAAGAGTGGAAATATGAAATTGATTCTTTCATTTGTGGTAATGTCTAAAATTACCAAATAAGGAAAGATCCTCATCACCCAAGTTTCAATTGGACTGAAACTTGGAATCATGCAAGTTGTATAGCATGATGAATGAGAATTTTTCATCTTTGGAAAATTAAGACTAGTTCCTTGTTCACATGTATATGTGAGTCAAGTGAAGGACTAAGGAATCGAGTACACATTCTTGTGCACTGGCCAAAGTCCACCACAAAAGATCGATAAGATTATTCGTCATAATTTACTAAAGCTCAGTAAATATGGTTATACTTACAAGCCTAAGTGTAATTCTGAGACATTGGAAAAGGTTCCAATGTATGGCAGAGCGAATAAGAAGAACCAAATTAGGCAGAACGATAAAAGTTTCTCAAATTTGAAAAGATGGGAGAGTAATTTAGTATCATGTCATATGATCATCTTAATGATTAAGAGACCTTATCGCAATTCATCCTCTAAGTGCATTCCGATAGCTAAGAAGAGGAGCTATGAATTGTTGAAGTGGTTAAATCAAGAAGATGAGTCATATTTCATTCCAAAACAATTCTTAGAGTCATACTCCGAGATTGTAACTTGAGTGAATTGTCTTAAAGAATGTTTAAAACACTTGTCAAATGTAAGAATAAAAGTTTTCTACTCTTGTACATTTGAAATTGGTAAGTTGTGATGTTTTGGACAAAACAAAGACCAACTAAGGCCAATTGTGTGAAGTGTTTGTCTTGATTAGAATCCACACTATCTCTTGAATATCTGACAAGAAAGTCTTATATGTCAAGAGGATAGTGGGATTCTTAAAGGTCTTGAAAGTCTCAAGAACTAATCAAGAATAAAACCTGAAGTTTTTCACTAGCACACGACTTGAGGTTTATAACCTATCGTGTTGACATATTTTTTGCCCATTCCAATTAAAGTTGGCTTTGCATATGAGTTCTTAGAGTTCTCAATTGGTTGCACAACAACTTGGAAGCAATGACAGGCCCTTGAGTTGCCAGATGGCAAGAAATTAAGATTGAGTTCAGTCCATATGAGTTTGGATTTGTCATTATCCTTGTCTTGTGACTATGGTTTTGACAATTCACATGGATAAGAACACATACACCATTAAATCTAAGTGTCATAAGGTTTCTCTTCGATTCATGAAAATGATGGTGAGAAACACTTTCACTAAGTAGATTTTAACTAGATAGCAATTGTGATGTTTACATTCTCAAAGTCGTTAGTGGAGCGTGTGTGGTTAACCGACACACTAACCTGGACTTGTGAGAAGTGGCAAAGGTCTAAACAGTTGAGACTATGATTACGGCATCCCTTTTCATAGTTCTTAAATTGTTTAGACACACCTATGAGCTATCTAATGAAAGGTGTATGATTTTGATAAAGTCTTATCAAAGCAATCTAGTATCAGAAATCTGATCTTTGGTAAGAAAGTCAATAAAGTATTGATTTCTAGAAGTCCAGCTGATTTCTGAGCACATGTCATAGCTAGTGGGAGCATAAGTGTTATGCTAATAATCATCATGTTAGTGGGGGCATGATAATTATGATAAGTATTGCAAGTTTGCAATGTTAATTATAGAAAACAAAAGTTTCAATTCCTTGAAAAAAAGATGTTTTTCCATAATTAAGGGAGAGGAAATTATACTTCGTTTCAATTCTAAAAGCTTAGATTGAGATTTTAATCAAATTTAGTCAAGAATATATATGAATTTCATAAGGAAATTCTATATATGTGTTCATTATTTGCGTTCTAAAATTCGATTATGATTACGGCATCCCTTTTCATAATTTGAATTATGAGATCTTGGTAAATTGAAATGGAAATATTATAGCAAAAGACTGGTTTAGTCTTTATGTGAGACATCATGAATCATTTTCCATATGCTTCGGATATAGGATCGGTTACATGTGCTATATTCATCCTTTCTAAAATTTTCCAAATGCCTGGAGCATTAAGAAGGGAAAAGGTCTAGAATTAGATATGACTAAAAGGATTAAGAAATTGTCGAGGACAATCTAAGGTTTACCAAAGATTGGTTGCTCAGGGACAGTTGGAAGTATAGTGTTAATTGTTGGAAGGACCATATTGACATATTCTGAAAAGATGCAACTCTTTTCAGAAGTGATAGTCAAAAGGAGAATGTGGAAATGATCCCATTGGTGGAAGTTGTTCAATAAATTTGTGTAAGATTAGGAAACTTAATGAAAGAAGGATGTTTCCAAGGAGTTGATCTCCTTTGGAATGCTCCGTAATGTTTGTGTAAAGTCTTTGTGACTTTGTGCATAATCATTACAAGAGAATCATTGCATATAAGTTTGGAATCTAACAGATTTCGGTAAAATGGCATGAATTTGGAATTCCTGCATTTGCCATAAGAATTCGGGAGTGTGAAATTAGAATCATTGAAAGTTTGGTCAATTGGTTTATTTCACAAAGTAAGGATCATAGAAAAACATAGAGTGCATACTTGGTGTATGGCAAAGCTATTGTTTAGAAAAAAAACATAGTGTACATGCTTGGAGCATTGGACAACTAGTGTTTTTAATTCAAGTATAAAGTTGATAAAACTGAAACAATGAATAATGAGTAATCAATATGGTGATAAATAAAAGGTGTTTTATTTATATTCATAGGTTTTGATACCATATTAGATTCAATTATTCTTGTGTTTCATTTTGCATGTTTTGACTTCCAGAATAAACTAGGTTATTCTTCCGAAATGACTAAGTTATTCAAACCATCCACAGTCGGTCATATGCTGGAAGTAGATATGAATCAAGACTGTCATGGGTTGGCTTGTAGAGGTCCAAGTTGGTGGACAAAGTTATGCTACAACACTCATGAGTGCTCATAAGTTCTGAGTATTGGATTCAACCCGCGCTCACTGGAATCACTTCATGGATTTTATCACGAGTGATCATGAGACGATAATATCTTATATTCTTCAAACCTAGAGATATGAGTTGTTACTATGAGTTGGTTGTACATTGATTGCACGAAAACGCATTCGGTAATTCGATGTTATAAAACGTGCCTTTGTGTATGATTCAACAAGTAGTAGAACAAGCCATATGAGTCGAAGTTTATCCATTCCTTTTACCTTCGGGATAAAAGCGATATTTGTGGGCCCCTCGATGATTTAATGATGATACATGTCATTGCTTGGCCAAGCCAGGACTGATTTGATCTGTTCAATCAGTCAGTCATCATGAATCGGAAATCGCGAAACAAAAATGGACAGAGAGAATGATTTTAATCCATGTCTCAGTCCATATGATATCTACAATGGAGGAATATATGATCCCTTATCTAATGGATAAGTCATTGACAAAGGTCAAAGTTCATCGACAAGGTCAGAGTTCTACAGAAGCTTTTGAGAGCTACGATTGCCATTTGGTTCTTGAAGTCATACGCAATAATAGTTTTAGACTTATCCAAGTGGGAGACTGTTGGATTAATGTCTAAGTCCATAACTTTAATTGGTAAGACTTGACCTGACCCGGCATGGTCCATTTGGGTTGCATGGCATCGGGACAATTGGATTGACAAGATGAGGAAAAAGGATACTAGTGATTTATATTAATATATTATAAGTTCTAATATATTAATATATAATCATATTATTTAATTAGTATTGATCAAGAATTAGTTTAGAATTAATTAAGTGATCAAAAGGAACTAATTAAGTATGGACTCTTAGATATATATGTGTGGTGGGCCAAGTTCATTTAGGATGGGCTAAGCTTCTAGATAGTCCATGGAGTGTTTAACCCATGGATCATATGAAATGAAAGGTCATGGGTTTAAACCTAATCTCCGCACTATATAAAGATGTCCTTGGTTGGTGAAATGGGCACTAGTATGTGTATACAAAAGGGCAATGCCGATTTCACTAGAGAGAACCAAAGTATCCTTATTCTCAAGGTTATTCCAAGTGTTCATGGTGTTGTGTGAACCATTTGAGGTGTCACACTTGGGGCACTAGGAACTCAAGCTTCATGAAGACAAGTTAAATAAAAAAAAAAGGTATGTATTCTATCTATTTTATTACCCAAGTATATGATATTTGTATGCTAGTATAGGGTAATATCTTGGAAACTTCATATTTGCATGTATAATAGAGAAAACATAGATCCAAGGTATTTAGGGTTGTATATGCACCATAGGATGTTGTAGTATACTAAAAACCAACAAGAATTACTTCAAGAAATTTATCACGAGTAATTCTGACACAATAATATCTTATAATCTTGAAACAGAGATATATGAGTTGTGCTTTACAAGTCAATTGTGCATTAATGATATGTAAACGCATCAGTAACTTGATGTTATAAAACGTGTTGTGCATGATTTGATGAGTAAATGATGCAAGCATATAAGTCAAAGTTTATATGTTCCTTTTGCTCTAACAGGAAAAGCAATATCTTTAGAGCCCTTGGTGATTTGGTGTTGACTAATAGTGTCGGGCCCGGCCAAGACTAAATTGATATGTTTGATTAGATGTTCTATGTCATTACAAATCAGAAATCGAGAAAAAAGTATTAGACAATGAGATTGATTTTGTTTAATGTCTCATGTCTGAATGATATCTTGCAGAACAGAGGATTATATGATCACTTATCTTAGGACACGTAACTGACCGGGTCAGAGTTCGACAACGGCTTTTCGAAGCTACAGTTTGTTGATAGATTCGGAAGTTATAGTGTCAATCATAGTTACAAACGTATCTAAGTGGGAGATTGTTGGAGTAGTTGTTTAATCCCGAAACTATAAATGATATAAACTTGAATTGATAGTAGCACAATGCTTTTGGGTTGCACTCAAACCTAGCAATTGGACAAGATGTTTTTTTGGAGAGAGATGTTGATTTGTTATTTGATTAATAAATTGAAATAAATAATTTATTAATATATTATGAGAATAATATATTAATTAGAAATCGTAATATTTAATTAATAATTAATCATAAATTAATTGGAATTAATTCCAGGATTAAGGGAATCAATTAAAAGTGTAGGGTTTAAAGTGCAATTGTTCAATACTTGAACAAAAGGCTCCAGAACCTTCCACACATAGGGTGAAGGGTTTCTAGAGGTCTTTAGGGTTTCTAGAATTATCCTTGGAGGATAATTAGGAAGCTAGATAATTACCAATTCAAGATAATATTATTATATTGGTTTTGGGCTTATCTAGGGTTTCCTAGTGGCACTATATAATGACTCCTAGCCCTAGAATTTTTGGCCACTCATTATCTAAGAGAGATAGCCGAAAATTCTAAGCCTCCCCCTTCCCCTCCTCAACCTCCTTCTTGCTAGCCTAGGTATGAACCACTAGAGGCGCGACATTTGTGATGCTTGCTTCCAAAGCTTCTACAAGTCAATGATCATTGTTATTTGCTATAATAACAATAAGGTATGTAATCCTAAACCTTTTATATGTATTTCGAAAATTAACTAGGGTTTCTAGGGTTCTTATTTTGATGTTCATAGTTATAGGTTCAATAGTGAAAACATAGATCTTGTTTTAGGTTGCATGCACACTTAAGAGTTTGAAGTTTGTTTTTGTTATGCCTAAAACCCATTAGAAAAGTGGGGTTTAATGTGCTTAGGGTTGTAAAAGAACTGAACGTTCAACGAACTGTTCGTGAACCATTCAGCAGGAAGTTCGTTTATGTTCGTTTATTTAATAAGTAAATGAACATGAACACAAATTCTCGTTTGTTTAGCTAATGAGCGAATATGAATAATGGTCTCATTCGTTCAATTATTTACGTGAACATTGATTTTATGTTGTTTGTTTATATTCACTTATGTTCGTTCATTTAAGTTCTTTTTATGTTAATTTATGTTCATCTGTGTTTGATTATGTTAATATTATATATATATATATATATATATATATATATATATATATATATATATATATATATATTAAATGATGTTTGTTTATCTCCGTTAGTATATATTCTTTCATTTATGTTTGTTTAACATGTTCACGAAAATAATTGAACAAACATTAACAATGTAATTGTTTAAACGGATGAACATGAACAAAAAAAACTCGTTCGTTTGTTCGACTAACTTAAACGAACGAATATGGATACGTCCTCGTTTATTTCGTTCGGTACGTTTACAGTCCTAATTGTGTTGAATATATCTTTCTTTTATATAAGAATAGTGTCTTGTTCTACATGAGTTTAGTGTATCCTATAGGAGATGATTCTTAGAAAACAATTATTGTTAGAAAAAATGAAATTTTCTTTAAAAGACCATGAAATCCAATCCCCTTATTCATTTTTATTGGTGTGTAAAAGACTTCCCGATCGCGTACTTTATTTTGGTACGCTTGCTATTATAACAAGTTTTGTTGATTGATGACCGACCGAATAATGATATCATTATCATACATACTTATAAAGCTAACATTTTTTCTTGAACCTCATGTATTTGAATCCCCCATAAAAATTTGCAAACACCTCATGCATTTGAAACCTCCTATTTTAATGAATACCACTCAAAAGTCTCTTAATAATAATTAACAATTCAAAGGTTTTATATCTTATATAATATATTTAATAAACAATGAGTGGATACTCTACTATAAAAAGGTCAATCTTTTTGAGTAGACACACAAATACAAATCACATACAAAATACACAAAAAAAACAAGTTTAAAGTTTTTTGTGTTTGTTTGAGGGATTTGAACAATTTTTCGAGTCATGTTATTATGTTGAAGTTTTTAATTTGTAAGTTTGTTATATACTAATTCTTTTTTGTATTTTCTTGATTTAAGTATTCTTTTAAGAATATCATTGTATGTTGTAGTTGAAATTTTAATGTAAATTAGATTAGATTCATATTATCGATCGTATGTTATGAAAGGTGATATATATAATATTTAATTAACTATTGTATACATGTTTGTATGTTTATGTTGCTTCAAAACAATAATTAATTAAAAATCATGGATATGTCATATTATCATATTATCCATGTAAGCATTTTTTTAAAATGCAAATTGTCTATCTTATCACTTTATATTTTAGTATATGTTTAACATTTTAATTATAATAATAAGTGTTTTTTTAAAAGTTTCTTTCACTTATTAATAATAACAAATATTTTTAAAATTAATATCCATGCAAGTCCATTTTGAAATGCAAATTGTCTATCTTATCACTTTATTATTTAGTGTATGTTTCACATTTTAATAATAATATTAAGTGCTTCTTAAAAGTCTTCTTTAACTTATTATTAATAATAAGTGGTTTAAAATTAATGAATAACAGTTTTAAATGATAATAACATAACAAATTATAAATTACATTTAGCTATATATAAATTCTATTTTAAATGAGCATCATTATTGAAATTAGAAAATGATCGCATAATATATTTAATCAATAATAATAATTGTTCAAAAATAATACTAAATAGATAATTATATTTAATTCTATTAATGAGAAATGTAGGTTGATGTCAATGAATATTATTGTTCAAAATAATAGGGATTATATATATATATATATATATATATATATATATATATATATATATATATATATATAAATTAGTGTAAAAATATTATCTCAGAGTTAATGTGAGTAACATAACCATTTTAAACATATATTTTTTAATATTTTAACAATATATTTTTAATCTTTGCAGCACAACGCGCTGGGATTCGTCTAGTATACTTATAAAAGAAGCATTTTTCCAAGCACCACATTCATTTGAAACTCCCATGACTTTTCAATTTCTTTCTAATAATAATTATAATTTGGTTAATTAGGTTAAATAAATATCAAGCCTAAAGTCTAATCATATATAAACTAAATTTTAATATTAAAATAATATCTTTACTTTTACTTATAAAGTTATGTTTTTAACTTTTAACATATTATATTTAATTTATTAGTTTTAATATATTGTTGAATGTAAACCATTATCATTTTAAAGAAAAAATTTGGAACAATTTGTATAAAAATAAATTATTAATTTAAATATAACATTACTGAATCAACTTAAATATCAGTTTTAGTTTAACTTAAACAACCCAAAGAATATTTTGTACATACTTAAAAGTGATAAATTATAGTGTCTTTCTAATAATGATTATAAGTTGATTAATAAGGTTAAATAAATATCAAACCTAAAGTGTTATCATTAATAAACTAAATTTTTGTTTTAAAATAATATTTGTACTTCTACTTATAAACTTATGTCTTTAACTTTTAACATAATATACTTAATTTATTAGATTTAAAATGTTGTTGTATGCAAAACATTATCAGTTTAAAGCCACAACTTTTGAACAGTTTTGACAAAATACTTAAATTGTTAATTTAAATATACCATTACAATGTCAACTTAAATATAAATTTCAGTTCCACTTCAAAAACCAAAGAATATTTTGTAAATAGTTAAAAGTGATAAATTGTAGTGATAAATGCAAAAACTAAATTCTAATATCAATTTAACTAAAATTCCTAAAGATATTTTTATAATCATTAAAAGTTTTCAAATAAGTAGCTTAAAATAACTTACAATAACAATAGTTATAAATACCTCTATATAAATGATTATATTGTTACCTTTAAAATCAAAAAACAATGTTTGATGTTTTAAATAATTATAATTAGAAATTAAAACATTAAGCAAATAAATTTTAAAAATTAATTAACAATAACAACAACTATAAATAACATTAAACCATATATTATATTTAATTTTATTCATGTGTAACCCACGGGTAGAAGTCATTCAAACGATTGAGATCATGAAGTTATAATATATATATATATATATATATATATATATATATATTATAATTGAAAATAATCAATATATTATATCAATTTATTATACGAATTATTATATCAAATTTAACAACGACGTTACTGTTATATTTAAAATATATATATATATATATATATATATATATATATATATATATATATATATATATATATATTTGTAAAGAATTCAACTATATTGGTGTTTCTGCATATTTCAATGTGAATTTAAATATAAATTTCAGTTCCAATTAAAAAAACCAAAAAATATTTTGTAAAGAGTTAAAAGTGATAAATGGTAGTGATGAATGCAAAAACTAAATTATAATATCAATTTAAGTAAAATATTTCCTAAATTATAATAACAATAGTTAAAAATAACTATATATAAATGATTATATTGTTACCTTTAAAATCAAAAGTAGTGTTTGATATTTTAAATAATAATGATAGATGAAAACATTAAGCAAATAAATTTTAAAAAATTGATTAACAACAACAACAATTATAAATAATATTAAACAATATATTATATTTAATTTTATTCATGTATAACTCGGGGGTAGAAATCATTCAAACGATTGAGATTCGGAAGGTATGATAGATGTATATATTATCATATAATTCAAAATAATCAATATAGTATATCAATTTAGTATACAAGTTATTATATCAAATTTAACAACATCGTTATCGTTATATTTAAAATAACATATATTTGTAAAGGCTTCAACTATATAGGTGTTTCTGCGCAACGCGCGGACATTCGCCTAGTTTAAAAGATACATGAATGCAGTTGAGCATGTGAGTCTGTCATCTATTTATTGGCTTATTATACTTAAATTTATTTCACAATACATAGCCCAACGATTTAAATTGGAAAATCTCTAAAATAATCTGGATAAGTTTTCAAACCGATAAGGACTAAATTGCTTTAAAGAAAATAGGGGGTTATATAGTATTTGTTTAAGATGCTTTTAAAATACTTAAAGCATGCTTGCCATTTTATTTAATATTGTTTTGGAATTTATTCTATTAATAATGCCAGTCGTTTGGTAATACTTTTGATCATAAACAATAATAAGTTTAAATTAAAATATTTTACCCATCTTCCATTTTTCATAGACAAACCAAAATAGAAAATATAAGCCAAAACCTAATCTACCACATTTTGATCATGTTTGCTTATCATAACAAGACTGATTAAAATTTGTCAATTGAAAAAAGAAAACCAATTGTCATGCGATCGATAGACATAAATAACTCCATAACCATAATATCTCACCAAACTCTGTGGGTAAATGTTGTTGTCCTTATTCTGTCATTGCAATCCAACTTTCATTAAATTGGTATATAACTCAAAGATGTATGACCACAACCCGATTTGAGATTCATTAATAATAAAACTACATTTTTTTAAAACGGCAATAAAACTACACGTATTTTGCATGGCTTCAAAGGATAAGTATTAATTAAAGAATGATGCTAAAATAGACTAGAAAATTAGGTACCATATCAACATCCAGTTATAGTTTTTGTAGTCAAAGGGCCTGGAGTCGTGTGTCCTCCCTTATAGAAAAAAAAAGAGCAAACAAAGAAAGGTAAAAACATGTTGTTAGTTATTCTAATTCTAAATAAGTTGGTATGTTGATGTCGGGTAATTTCTATGTGTTATTTTACCAAATTCATATGTGAAGAAATCGATAATTGCAAAAAGCTTGATTTAATTAAACAAAAGAGGCTATAAATACAGGAGGAATTTGAATAAAAGTAAAATTAAAAAAAGATAACAACTATTAGCCTCCTGAAACAACCCTAATATAATCGGATAATGAGAGCCAAGAATCTGATTTTTATTACTCCCCCTCAAGTTGGAACGTGCAGGTTACGAATGTCCAACTTGCCTATAAAAAATTGAAGATATGATATCCCCAAAGCTTTGGTGAGAAGGTCAACAACCTGATGCTTTGTGTCAACACAGAGTGGCAAAATTTCTTTAGACTTCACTCTTTGCCGAACAGAGAAACAATCCATTTTAGCATGTTTCGTGCATTCATGAAACACAAGATTGTTAGCAATGCGTCTGGCTGCCTGATTATCACAAAAAAGAGGCGTCGGTCCATCTTGAGATACTTTCGAATCTTATAATAACCATTGTAGCCAAAGAATTTCACTAACAAAGCTTGACATTGCTCTATATCCAACTTCTGAGGAAAATTGTGATACGACTGATTGTTTCTTTGTCTTCCAAGATATTGGTGCACTACCAAGGAGTAGTATATATCCTGTTTGAGATCGCCTAGTGAAAGAACAACCAAACCAAATTGCATCAATAGGCAACGAGTTTCATTCCTCCTGCTTTTGGAAAAAAAAACACGCCTTGTCCAGTTGTTGCCTTCAAGTAGCGGAGAACTTGAGTAGTTGCATTCATATATTGATGTCGAGGATCAGATACAAACTAACTTAACATATTTACAGAGTAAGTTATGTTTGGTCGTGTAGCTTGTAGATAGAGAAGCCTACCATTCAGTCGTCTATATTGGTTGGCTTCAACACACGAGCCATCTTCACTTTGGTCCACTTTCAAATTTTTTTCCATTGGAAATTTGCTTGGTCGACAACCTTCCATCCCACAATCCTCTAGTATATCCAATGTGTACTTGCGTTGACTTAGTACAAGACTATATGCAGTTCGTGCTCCTTCAATTCCCAAAAAATACTTTAATGGACCTAGATCTTTTATACTAAACGCCTTAAATCCTTTGTTTCTTGTAATTTTGATACATCATTACCAACGAGTATGACATCATCAACATAAATTACAGCTGCCACATAACTTCCTTGCTGCTTATGTACAAATAACAAATGATGTGCATGTGATTGTTTGTAACCAACCATTAACATGGAAATAGTGACTTTTTTATACGAATTACGTGATGCATGTCTTAACTCATAGGTAACATCCCGTTTTCCCTAGTAGTATAAACTACCGATTACGTTAAATATACTTTTGATAGAGGACTATTTAGGCTAATTAGTTTTTGTTAGTCATAACTACTAGCTTGTACATTGAAAATTTGTGAGGGTGTTTATTGTAAATTCATTATATATATATATATATATATATATATATATATATATATATATATATATACTTATAAAGCTAGCATTTTTTCTTTCACCACATTCATTTGAAACTCCCATTCATTTTTCCTTTCACTACATTCATTTGAAACTCCCATGACTTTTCAATTTCTTTCTAATAATGATTATAAGTTGGTTAATAATGTTAAATAAATATAAAACCTAAAGTGTAATCATATATAAACTAAATTTCAATATTAAAAGAATATATTTTCTTCTACTTATAAATTTATGTGTTTAACTTTTTAAATATTATACTTAATTTATTAGGTCTAATATGTTGTTGTATGTAAACCATTATCATTTTAAAGCTACAACTTATGAACAATTTGTATAAAATACTTAAATTGTTAATTTAAATATAACCTTACATGATCAACTTACATATAAATTTTGGTTCAAATTAAACAACCTAAAGAATATTTTATAAATACTTAAAAGTGATAAATTGTAGTGTCTTTCTAATAATGATTATAAGTTGGTTAATAAGGTTAAATAAGTATCAAACCTAAAATGTAATCATAAATAAACTAAATTTCAATACTAAAATAATATTTTTACTTCTATCTATAAAGTTATGTCTTTACTTTTAACATAATATAGTTAATTTATTAGATTTAGTATGTTGTTGTATGTAAACCATTATCAAATTTAAAGCTACAACTTTTGAACAGTTTGGAAAAAAATACTTAAATTGTTAATTTAAATATCACATTACAAGGTCAACTTCAATATAAATTTCAGTTCCACTTAAAAAACGCAAAGAATATTTTGTGAATTGTTAAAAATGATAAATTGTAGTGCTAAATGCAAAAACTAAATTGTAATATCAATTTAACTAAAATATTTCCTAAATATATTTTTATAATCCTTAAAAGTTTTCAAATAATTAGCTTAAAATAACTTACAATAAAAATAATTAAAAATAACTCTATATAAATGATTATATTGTTACCTTTAAAATAAAAAAAAAAAACTATTTGATGTTTTAAATAATTACAATGATAGAAATTAAAACGTTAAGAAAATAAATTTTAAAAAATTAATTAATAATAACTACAACTATAAATAACATTAAACTATATATTATATTTTATTTTATTCATGAGTAACCCGCGGGTAGAGGTAATTTAAAAGATTGAAATTATGCAGTTTTAATAGATATATATATATTATCATATAATTCAAAATAGAGTAAATTACATGAATGGTCCCTATGGTTTAGAGTAATTTACGTGTTTGGTCATTGACTTATTTTTTTTTTTTAACTCGGAAGGTCCTTACTATTTGTTTTTGTTAGGAACTTGGTCCCTGTTTTACCTAAAAAAGACTATTTTTCCCTTGATTTTTTAATTTATTTAAATAAACACACCCCCTACCCCACCCATTCACCCTACCTTACCTACCTCACAATTTTTTCCCTATTTAAATAATAGTCTTTTTAGGTAACACAGAAACCAAACGCGTAACAAAAACAAACAGTAGGGACAAAGCGCGTAACAAAAACAAATAGTAGGGACCTTCCGAGTTAAAAAAATAAGTTATGGACCAAGCGCAAATCACCCCAAACCATAGGGATCATTCGTGTAGTTTACTCTTCAAAATAATCAATATATTATATCCTTAGTATATGAATTATTATATCAAATTTAACAATAACATTATTTTTATATTAAAAAAAACATGTAAAGATTTTAGTTATATGGATGCTTCTACGCAACGCGTGGGCATTCGTCTAGTATATATATATTCATCTCCTCCCGTCCTGAGATATGAGGTCATTACTTTATCATGGTATCAAGAGCCTCTTGATTTCCCTCCCCCCCCCCCCCCCTTCCGATTCTTCTCCCCTGGTTCTTTCTCTTCTTCTTTCCCACTTTCGTTCTTTTTTTTTCTCTACCTGCTGCGATGGTTTCTTCCTTATCGTCTTCCCATGATTCTAATCTCCCCATGAACAACCTTCTTCACTTACTCACCATCAAATTATCATCAACAAATTACCTACTGTGGTCAAACCAGATGACGCCTCTTCTCACTTATCAGGGGTTGTTAGGGCATCTCAATTGTTCATCCTCTCTCCCGATCGAATTCACTGATGCAGCAAAATACATGGAACAATGTCGTACTTATTGTCCAGCAGTTGTTTCTCGATCTCTGATTTGTTTGACATGGAACTAAATTGAACATATCAATTAGGTTCTGACTGGGCCCGACACATAAGTCAAAACCAAATCATCAAGGGGCCTAAATATCGCTTCTATTGCTAGAAGGAACAGATAAACTTCGACTCATATGCTTGTACTAACTACCAGTTGAATTATGCACAAAAGCATGTTTTATGACATCAAGTTACTGATGCGTTTTCGTACAATCAATCAGTGTTCTAAAAGGCGTGCCATGGCGGGCGCCAACGTGCGCCATGGCGTGAGGCGCGGCGTCGCCGTTACGAAAAGCGTCATAACATTGCTGTTAGGTGTGGCGCATGGCAAGGCGTGATATGGAGTGCCATGGCGCGTTATGGCGTGTTATGGCGCGTGTTTTTTCATTTGAGACACGTTTTTTTGCTCTTTTTTATACATTTTCTAATCGGACATACAAGTATTGTGTTTTTTTATTAACTTTCTGTTATTAGTTGTTGATATAACATTTCTAAAAACTAGGTATATTTGATATAAGTTTATATTTATGCGGTAATATAATTATAAATTAATACAAAATCGCCGCCTTACATCACGCCTTGAAAAACGCCATGGCTCACCATAACTCGTTAAGCTTGAGGCTTGGCCTTGCCGCCACGCCACGCCTCACGCCTTTTAGAACCTTGCAATCAATGGATAACAAATCGTAGTCAACGACTCATATCTCTAGGTTTGAAGATATATATGATATTACCATCTCACGATTACTCGAGATAAATTCCATGAAGTGATACAAGTGAACGTGGGTTTAATCCCATACTCAGAACTTATGAGCACTCATGAATTTTGTAGCAACCATTGCTATGCCTAATGCACCTTAGACAAATCTTACAAGTCAGATTCATGATAGTCTTAATTCAATACCTACTTTCAACATATGACCGACTATGGAGAGTTTGAATAAAATAATTATTCTGGAAGTCAAAACATGCAAAATTGAAACAATAGTAAACGATCAACATAGGATAGTAACACTTTACTCATAAATAAATAACAACTTTTATTTAATCATCAAATGTTAATTACATTTTACAAGTTTCACAAAAATATCTAATTATTAAAACTAATATCGTCTCTCGGCCTGATCCTTCTTGCATGCTGCAAACGCCTAACCCTAGTCAGTCCCTTCGTGAGGGGATCTGCAGGATTCTCTTCCGACGATACCCTCTTTTCCATGAGGAGTCCTTCTTCTATTTTGTGTCTTATGAAGTGATATTTTCTGTCAATGTGTCTGGATCTACCATGATCTCTTGGTTCCTTGGCTAAGGCAACCGCACTATTGCTGTCACAGAAAATCTCCATAGGCTCCTGTATAGCTGGTACAATTCCAAGGTCTCCAATGAAGTTCTTCAGCCATATGGTCTCCTTTTCCACTTCACTTGTTGCTATGTACTCTGATTCACAAGTAGAATCAGCTACTGTCTCCTTCTTGGAACTTTTCCAAGTAATTGCTCCTCCATTTAGGGTAAAGACCCAGCCTGTCTGAGAGCGGAAATTATCCCTATCAGTCTGAAAGCTAGCATCACTATACCATTATAATCTCAAGTCATCACTCTCGCCGAGGGTAAGAACCCAGTCCTTAGTTCTCCGTAGGTACTTGAGAATGTTCTTTACTGCAGTCCAGTGAGCCTTGCGAGGGTTTCCCTGATATATGCTTACCATGCTCAAAGCAAAGGCCACATCAGGGCGAGTACAAGCTATAGCATACATAATCAAGCCAACAGCGGAAATATATGGTAGTCGACTCATCTCTGCTATCTCAGCCTCTGTACTCGGATTCTGAGTTTTACTCAGTCTGGCATTGTGCTGGATCGGTAAGTCTCCTTTCTTGGAATTCTCCATGTTGAACCTTTTCAACACCTTATCCAAGTAGGTAGTCTGACTAAGTCCAATTAGTCTTTTACTCCTGTCTCTCAGTATCCTCGTCCCTAGTATATATATGTAGTTTCTCCAAGGTCCTTCATAGCGAAACACTTTCCAAGCCAGGACTTAACCTCCTGCAAAGTTTGGATGTCATTTCCTATGAGTAGTATGTCATCCACATACAGTACCAAAAAACTTACTATACTCCCACGTACTAGCCCTAACATATACACAAGACTCATCCTCGTTCCTCAAAAAACCAAACTCCTTGACTTTCTCGTCGAAGCAAACTTTCCTCCACCAGATTGGTCGCTAGTGTTTGAGGTTCCTTCACCACTTGACTCTTGAAGTTCTTCAAGGTCAAATTTCCTCCCACTGTCTCCTTGGCTTATAAATTCTCTCTCACAAAAGACTCCTCTCCTTGCCACAAAGACCACATTCTCAATGGGTCTATAGAAGAGGTAACCAAAGGATTTATGTGGGTAGCCGATGAAAATACACCTCTCGCTTCGAGGTTCGAGCTTGTCATGAGACTCGCGCCTCACGAAAGCCTCGCAACCCTAAATCTTGATGTGGTCCAGATTGGGAACTTTTCTGGTCCACATCTCATGAGGTGTTTTGGCAACCTTCTTTGTAGGGGCTAGATTAAGAATATGGGCAGCAGTCTCTAAGGCATACCCCCAGAATGAGATTGGTAACGAAGCTCGACTCATCATGGAACAAACCGTGTCCAGCAAGGTTTGATTTCGCCTCTCAGCCACACCATTCAACCGTGGTGTCTAAGGAGGTGTCAATTGCACTACAAGAAAAAGACCCTTTTACGACGCGCAAACCATGACACTCATTGATCTATGTTACGCAAAAGAGAGTGACATTAAAAAAGTGTCATCTCTTCAAAAAAATTAAGGATTTAGGTCACGCATTATTGCGTGCCCTTAATTTAGTGTTATAAGAAAAAAAATTAAAAACACGGAGGGCACCATATCTTAGACGCGCGTCCTCTATGAGTGTCGCATTATAATTTTAATGAACGCGCGTTTAGTAGATAGGGGGAAATGAAATCCCCAAAATTTTGAAAACCCGCCTTGTTGTTTTCTACCTTTTTTCTATCTTTCATCTTCACAATCGATTCTCTCCTCTCCCTCCTCTGCAATCCGCTTCTCCCTTTCTCCCAACCTTACTTGTTAATCCTCTCATCGGATCTCTGCTCTAGTGTTTCTCTGAAGATCAAGAAATTTCAAGCCCTACTCTCCCTCTGAGGCAAAGATGAAAAAGGAAAAGAAACATGAAGAATGCACCTATCGTTGTTACAAATTATGATGCTTCTCAAAGCTTTTGATAAGAACACTGACGCAGATGCTTCTCAAAGCTTTTTATAATCACCCTGTCAGCTTTACATACTAGAAATCGACCCACATCCTCAAATTAGGGTTTTTTTTTCATTCCTGAAATTACGACCCACATCCTCCATAGATCAATCCTTATTGCTTCATTTCTCACTAGAAATTGAACACCATACATTCATAGGGCAACAAAATCAACTATTTCTGGAACTTGAGTTTCGGTTCCTATTGAAATTGAAGGGTTTCTAGTCACCATGATCAAAAGGGTCTCGTTTGTCAATGAATGCTCATAGGGCCACGAAAGCTAGGGTTTTTGGGCAAAGCTAGAATCGATCTTGTATCGTTCCTTCAGAATCACGAAGACGCTGATTGCAACGAAGTGTAGACGTGGTTAACAGAAGACGAGGAAACATGAGAGAAATTTGGAAATTAGGTAAAAATGATAACTAGTCTTTGTTCACGCTCCTCTCCAAGCTAATCGAGTTCCATTTTTTTCTTATCTGACTCGCTTGACCATAGTAATGGTTAGTAGAGTTCCACTTTTTTCTTCTTTCTTGCTTCCACTTCATTTATTGGTGTTTGGCACTATGGGTGATTTGTAATTTTTGCTTCTTGGATAATGAAATCGATTCCTCATGGTTTAAGTTGCGGTATTCCCTATTAGTAATCAGATTGTTTTTTTTTGCTCGTGTCAATTGATTAGTTTCAGTGAAAATATTAAGTAATCATAATCGAAATAATCCAACCCATCTAACTCTGTGGACTTTTCTTTTATTCATCTAACAGGGAGTTACATGAATTGTGAACCACTGTGAATTATTAGAATTGATATGTGAATCCTTCAATGGTGGATAGAGGAACTCCAGCTGCTTTCCAGATCACATATTTGTCAAATAGAACAAAGCTCCCAGTCCTATTGAAGCTAATAATGGCATGGAGGGTAGAGTTGGAAAGATGAAATTGAACAACATTGATTTGAACATGGTGTCTTAAGGTCGAGAAGATTTATGGCCCTGGAAATCAGTATGTGACAGCTACAAAAATGATTCTCCAATTATGTGATCCCATTTGTGAAAAAAAAAACAAAATTTTAACAAATTTTATATAAAAAACCTAACTATTTTTATATATTGACACTTGACAGAACAGTGAGAACTTGAAGAATACTGAAGCTGGTGGTAAAGAGGAAGAGAAAAAAGAGCCTTCTGTGGAGGAATCCGAAAAGGAAGATGATAAGAGTGAAGGAAAGAAAGAAACTGATGAATATGCGACTTTTGGCCTTGTGAGTAATGAAGATAAGGAAGCAGACAGAGAAACTAGTGAAAAGCATACATGAATGATAGAAGAGAGTAATGAGGAGAAAAAGCAGTGATAGACCTAAAACAAGTTCACCTGACAGAAGTAGTAGAAGAAGCAGAGAACGTGAGAGAGACCTGAAACGTGAAAAGGAAAGGGAATTGGAAAGATATGAAAGGAAAAGAGAGCAAGATATGGCTAAAAGAGAGAGGGAAATAATTTACATCTCTTACATATCTGTTACACCTCTGGTATTTCATTTACCTGTTTCTCTTAAGATCTTTGCATTCAAGGTCAATAATTTACATTCTATCATCATTTTCTGAATCTTTTCTTGTTAGTATAGTGACCTTACTGAAGCAGAACGTGCATTGATTCTAGATAAATTTCGTTATGCAACAACAAAATGGAATCAAAATTCAGCAGCCATTCAATCTGGAGATGAAAAGGAAGAACAAAAATCTCATATGATAGTTGCAACTGATGCTTGTCTTCCTCTTCTTGCTTCAGGAGAATTATCCATCAGCTCTAGTGTTCTTATAAACTATGAACTCCTAACAAAAAAGGTACTCTTATACAATTATACCATGATATAATCATATAAACTAGTTTTTTTTTTTTTTTTTTTTTTTTTTTTTTTTTTTTTTTTTTTTTTTTTTTTTTTTTTTTTTACAGATGTGTCATTTTATACACAATCATTTAACATTTATATATATTCATCATAAATCATAAATTAGATCCCTTGTTGCTTCAGGAAAAGGAAAGCCTTTAATTATCTCATTTGAAGGAGCAATTAGGGAGTTTCCAGGGTGTAGCGATTCAACATACAGAGGCTTGTGCAAGCAGCAGTAAGCCTTCACCCCCTGTACAAACACACCAAAGAAAATCAGATCTAACATGCTTATATTTGAATAAATTTAAAGTAAAACATTACAGAAACTTGAGTCTCACAGTCTTTATGTTTTAGTAACATTTCATTTTTCATTCAAGATGGTATAGATACAACATATCTGAGGTTTCTTGCATCAAATGCTGAAGCTGGTTCAATTATCGGAAAGGGTGGAATCATAGGAAAGGGTGGATTGTACCCAATAACTCATGTGGTTTAATCATAGGAAAGGGTGGATCCATGATTAGGTAAGACCAAATTTGATCTATTACTTTGTAATTTTAAATTTGTGACAACTTCCATTTTTGATATGTTATTACATTTACAGGTCCTTCATTGAAGACTATGGACCTAACATTAAGATCTCCCCTCAGGATCACAACTATATTGGATTAAATGATAGGCTTGTAACAGTGATTGGCACCCTACAACAACTAGTGCAAGCTATTAATCTGATTTTATTCAAATTATCCGAAGATCTCTACTATCTTCAGTCCGTTGGCCCCCCATTTCCATATGCTGCTGGTATGCTTTTTTTTTTGTTACCGATTTCCCTCATACATAGAAGAGTCCAGTAGGACTCATCACAGGCATGACACAAGGAACTACTAGTCTTCTTAGTAATACAGTTTATGCCATAAGTGATGCTGCCACCCAAGTCAGTTGAGCAGCACATAAGGTACATTTAATTCCTATTTTTATTTTTAAGTCCATGGTGTTAAATTAAACTAAGATGTTGCCCAGGGTATTGTTGCTTTTACAATGGACGACCCATCTGCATCAGCTTTTTATCTATTTATTTTTTATATTATCATATCTTGTCACTTCTCAATGACATTATGTGTTTGTTATAGGATCAAGTTCCAGAGAATGATGTCAAAGGAATTTCTAAGGATAAACCACTGTATGATCTATCTGTTTCTTTACTTTAATGAGTAAAATTAAACTTCTAAGGATATTCATATTCCCCTTCATTCTTGATTTATATATCTACATGGTATAATTATTTTTAATTTTTCCTTTTGCAAATAGGTATGCTTTTGATCAGTAGGAGGCTTTGCTTTCCTTGAAGAAGAGTGGCAAAATTGATGAATTATTATTACAAGTAAAGCCAACTGTCCATTTTTTTTATATTAACATTTTAAATTTATAAGGGTAGTTTTGGTATTTTCATATAACTAGTACCATCTTGGTAGTTATATCTTATTTTGTTTGTTTACTTATTTTATTATCACTAGTTTTTTTTATCTTAGTAACAAACGGAATAACTGACTGGTTTCATGGTAGTTTTGCTTCTATGTTGTTGGGAGAGCTTTGTGCTAATATTGTGGACCGAAAGGAGATGTACAGAGAACAAGTACACATGCTTGTAAATAAGGTAAAAGAATATATGTTTTATAAATTTAGTAAAATGAAATTGATAAAAAAGTATACTTTATAAAAATCAATAGCTACATAATAGTTTGGTGGCTAAATTCAAAAAAAAAATGAGTATACATTGTTTTTTTCCTGTATATAACCTTTCCAAAATAAGGTAAACCAAATAAAATAATGTTTTTTTAACCATCATAACACATATAAGTGTTCGATCACTACAGAAAATACCTAAGTGGCTAAAACAATAAAAAATGAAGAATCTCTATTCTGTTTATGTTATTAAATGTTTGTATCTGCAGATTGCTGCTTCAGGGTAGTTTCTTACAAGTGAATTTCAATCAATGGTACATGGTGTAGTATATGGTGGGTAATACATTATAACATTAAGATTTTTTTATGTTTATTTCGGTCTTCTTAATGCATATATGTATAAATACCTGAAAGATTTGACACACTAAATTATTAACCAGAAAACATAAGAAAATTGGATAAAAATATCTCACAATATGACACTTACATTTGTTTCTAATCATTCTTGTGATACGAACTTTTAGAATGATTTGTAGTTGAATACAACTTTTCTATAACATTTCTAAAGTCCTATAGAAAAGAAATCAATTTGTGTATCGTAATGCACCATATAAGTAGCAATTATTACATGGTGATTGGAGACAAAATCGACACGTGTGGATTTCTATAAAAAAAATGTTAAAAACTAATCATTTTTTGTTTTAAAAATTCATATTTACGGACCTTCTGTCACCTTATCAGTCCAACTGGTGGTGTTTTCCCTGAAACAGGAACATCATTTTGTCCTCAATTCCCATTTCCCCTTGCTCCTCTACTAATGATGCAAGAACGGTTCCAGAGTCTTATCAGTCAACTTTTCCAATGTGAGTTGCTGCATCTTTAGCCTTACTTACAGTTCTGACTTCTGACTTCACTTATATACCTCTATGTGGTGTTTATAGAGAATTATCCATATGCTCACACAAATTTCTGTAGCTGATTACACATTAATTTAATTATGCAAGTTTTGAAGTTTTTGATGGAAAAGAATAGTGTTAATGCGCTTCATAGAAAAGTATGTTGGTATTTTAGGAAATTTGGCTAATAATTTAGTTAATTATATAAAAAATGTTGAAATCTTACATTTGTCTACTATTGGAATGATTATTTGTATGACATTAACTTTTGTGCAATGTATTGTATTTTTTGTATATGGTATTTTATTTTCTATTATGAGACATGATATGCAAATTTAATTTGAAATTCAGTAAATCTATAAATAATTTTTTTAAAAAAAAAAATTAAAATTACGATACGCAAAAATGTGTGTCGTCTTCATTTATGACATGGCCTTTCTTGACAGGGGCTTCCTTGATACGCAATGCGTGTCATAAACGCGCGCGTCGTAAGGTTACGACACGCAAATGCGTGTCGTCTTCCTTTATGACAGGGCCTTTCTTGATACGCATTGCATGTTGTAAACGCGCGTCGTAATTGCGCGTCGTAATTGCGCGTCGTAAATGAGCGTCGTAAATGCGCGTCGTCTCTCTTTATGACAGGGCCTTCCTTGACGCGCATTTGCGCGTCGTCTGAGCCCTTTACGACGCGCAATGAGCGTCGTAAAAGGCCTTTTTTCTTTTAGTGTTGTGAGACAATCCCACATTCCTTAAGATAGTCAAGGAACTCAATACTAAGATAATCTCCTCCCCAATAGGATCGGAGCATCTTGATGTTCCTGCCCAGTTGATTCTCCACTTCCTACTTAAACTCTATGAATTTTTCCAAGGTTTTTGACTTATGCTTGATTAAGTAGATATATCCATATCTACTGTAATCATCAGTAAAAGTCACATAATAGCGATTATCATCCCTTGTGACGGTTTTGAAGGGTCCACAAACATCTGTGTATATGAGGTCCAACAAACCTTCACCCCTCTCACAAGAACCTGTGAAGGGTGACTTTTTCATTTTTCCAAGCAAACAAGACTTGAAACTATCATCTGATTTTAGGTCAAATGATTCCAAAACTCCAACCTTTTGGATTTGGCCTATGCGCTTCTTGTTGACATGTCCAAGACGACAATGCCACAAGGATGCTTTATCCAAGGTGATCGAAGAATCAATATGAAATACATTATTCCCTAAATTGTCTACAATCGACACAGTTCCATATACACCATCACAAGGTAATGCTTTAAAATAAAACACATCATTATAAAAAGCATCAATAACACCAATTTTATTATCAAATGAAAAGGTGAATCCTTGCTTGTACAAAACTATGAAAGGAAATAATTATATTTCTCTCCATTTCTGATGAGTAAAAACAATTATTCAAATCTAAAGTTAACCCATTATTAACCAATAAAGAATATACTCTAATCTTGGTCACAAGTGATGCTTTCCTATTGCCCATGATTAAGTTTATCTTCCCGTGCTCCACTTCTTAGGCCCTGCAAATCAGTACAAATTTGAATACCACAACCTGTATCGAGCACCCAAGAGTTAGTATGCAATGAGTTTTTAGACAATATGGTATAAATACCTGCATGGGTGGGTTTAACTTTCCCATCCTTTACATCCTGCAAGTACTTAGGGCAGCTTCGCTTCCAGTGCCCCTTTTCGTGGCAGTAGAAGCATTGTGCTTCCTTTGGGTTTGAAGAAGGAGGAATGGAACCTTTCTTGGTCCCACTTGAAGAGGAGCCATCAATGGACTTTCCCTTGTTACCCTTCGAAGGGGTCTTCCTCTTCTTCCCCTTTCCCTGCCCAATTGCCAGAACAGGGGCTGCTGTAGGAGTAGGAGTAGAAGTAACAACTGACTTACCTTTAATGCCACTTTCAGCGGTCCTTAAAATTCCTTGAAGCTTGCTAAGTGTAACTTCCTCCTTGTTTATATGATAAATCATACGAAACTAATCATAACTTGGAGGTAAGGAATACAGAATGATATCAATCGCAATGTCCTCAGGGAAGTCCACATTAAGCTTCAGCAACCGGTCCACGAACCTTTGCATTTTCTGCAAGTGACTGGTGATGGGTTCACCATCCTTCATCATGGTTGTTATCATGGAGGAGATGATTTCATACCTCTCTTGATGCGCGCTCTGATGATACCTTTCCATCATATCCAAGTGCATCTCATAGGGGTAGAAATCTTCATAGGATTTCTGGAGTTCGGGAGTCATAATATCCAACATGATGCATGACACTTTAGTAGCATCCCTCTCATGTGCAGCATACTCTGCAATCTCCTCAGGAGTAGCAGTGGTCTCATTGATAACCTTAAGCTCCTTGTCAAGGCCATATTCCTTTTCCTCATAGCGAGTAATCATTCTAATGTTCCTAATCCATTCATTGAAATTAGAACCATCAATAGTAACTTTCCTACACAAGTTCATGAGGGAAAAGGAGCATGTAGGGTTTGAGCCAGTAGTAGTGTTGGAAGACTTCTGAAAGAAAGAAGGACAAGTTTTGATTAGATAAGAAGTCATTAATAAGTCACCCAAATGAAATATTAAGGCTAGGATCCTATAAAACTATTTCATAACTTGGAAGAGGGATGCTGTAATCCAAGCTATAAAATATTCGAAGGTAGGTAAATAACGATTTACCAATTTCCACCATTATAAACGAAATAAATTATTAAGTTTTAATTGGATTTGAAACTCCTAGATCTTTTGAGATACATTGAACTTTCAATGGCATGTTTAAATCTCGATTGTGCCCTCTCAAGTTTGTGACTAGGATGCCAAGGATCACAAACAAGGTGTGAATAACCATGCAAATTGACTTGGTACCCTTAATTTTATCACCTAATCGATGTGCCGGTTAACCACACGTGCTCCACCGATCTATGATAAAACTTAAGTCACCCTTTGCCACTCTTACTAGTCCTTGTTAGTGTGTCGGTTAACCACACACGCTCCACTAACGACTTGGTAAGGTACAAAGTGTAATTTCATGGGTTAGCACCTATTTCACATTTTCCTAAACTAACTAAGATTGGGAATTAATAAAGGTTTAGTTACTTTATAATTTCATTATACTTTTAATGAGGATTAAGGTCCTATCCAACCCGTTCGGCTAACGACCCTCCACCAGTCAAGGAAGCGGTGGGTGAGAGTCGACATCCATTAAACCGCCATTTTACAAGCAGTAACCTTATACCCCCCTTATAGACCGACTTCGTGAATGAGGCCTACTAACGGTAAGACTTACTTCTTCTTTTATATATATATATATATATATATATATATATATATATATATATATATATATATATAATTAAACTTTTAATATTATAGAAGTATAAGGGTTGAATTTTAAACTTTTAAAATTCTAAGGTTCAATTTGGAATTAAAGTATTTAATGTGTGAGACTTTACAATTTCCAAACTTGAGGACAAGTTCTGAAATTATTCAAGACTTTTCAACTCCATAACTTATGAGTTAATGTTTCATTAAAATGAGTGACCTTTCATTTTATGTAACCTATGTGTTTTAATATAGACTTTAAAAGAGTGACTTTTGGTAATCCATAACTTGAGGACAAATTATGGATTTCATTAAAACACATAATTGATCAAGAATCATTCATTAAACAATTCAGCTAATAATTCCTATGATCTAACAATAACTTATAAGAACATGAACATCAATATCAAAATTTCAAGAATCATATTAACACATATAAAACATTGAATTTTGATATTAGTCATTGTAAATGGATTAGCATAAACATTACACCATCTAAAACAAGTTTTAAAATACCAAAACAGTTTAGGGTAATGTTTCTAGTCCATTTCCAGCAGCAAACCTCGAAAAACAGCATTTTGGGGCTCCCACTCGTCGAGTGCAAGAACCTACTCGACGAGTAGGATGAGTTTACGCATGGACCCGTCGAGTCCCCCCATGGACTCGGTGAGTTCATGATGCAGAGTGCAAATTTTTAAGCTTTTACAAGTTTGCATCAAGTATCAAAAAAACAAGCCTTGGCTCTGATACTACTGTTGGGTTTTAAGCATACTAACACTCCTATGGTGTACATGCAACCCTAGAAACTTTGGATCTATGTTTTCTCTAAAATACATGCAAATTTTGATTTCCAAGGTTTACAACCTAACTAGCACGTTATGGGGTACTTTTAATACAAAACTTTATGTAGAATAACATACATTTCTTTTTGTGGTTGTATGCTTGGAGTTTTAGAGCCTAGCACCAATAGTGTGGATGCCTCAAGTGGTGTCACAAATCACCCAAAACAACTTGGAAATACTTGAGAGAATCTAATGCTTTCTAGAATCGGCCCACCCTTGTTTCTCAAACACACTAGTGCCAATTCTAGAACCAAGGACCTCTTTATATACTATGGAGGATTAGGGTTACACCCTAATACCAATGAATCTTCATTTACGTAGGATCCATGGGCTAAAAGCTCCATCGACTATCCATGGACTTCCATATACTCTTAGCCCATCCTAAATAAATTTTAGCCCAATCCATATATATGTAAGAGTCCGTATTTAATTAGCCTCTTTTGATCACTAAATTAACTCCAAAATTAATTCTTGATCAACATTAATCAAATAATATTAATATATTATAACTTATAATATATTAATGGATCATAAACATCTTATTCTCAAAAATATATGCATACAAATTGTTAGGTGAAGTGCAACCCAAATGGACCATGCCGGGTCGGGCCAAGTTCATACCAAGTATAGTTACGGACTTAGACACCTTATCCAACAAAATGTTCCTCCAATCAATCCATGGATCTTCCTCACCTGTTGCCTTTGCTGCACAACAGGAAAATAAGCACCCTCCCTTGGTGTCTCATCAGCCGAATGTTCACCCACCCCATTTACAGGTTCCATCCTTTACCAAACAGGGCTTTTCTCCTAATCCTGGTTTTCGTGGCAGAGGTGGTCGCTCTCCTCGGGGTGGACGTGGTCGTGGTCGCCGACCACCTCACTATCAACTTTTTCGTGTCAATGGTCACTACGCAAACACTTGCCCTCAACTTGCATTCTTTGCTAATGCATCACCTTCTCGTGATTCTGATCTTTTGAGTGCGTTTCATGCTCAATGCCATGTGAACACTTCGACACCGGATTGGTATACGGATTCTGGGACCTCAGATCATATGGTCTCTTCTTCTGCATCTGTTACTAACTCAACAAGTTCTGTTGGGGATGCCTCGGTTCTCTTTGGTAATGGCACTTCTCTCCCTGTCTCTCGTATTGGTACTTCCTCCATCAGGCATAATGTTTGTTTAAATAATGTTTTGGTCGTTCCCAATCCTACCAAAAATTTATTGTTTGTTAGTAAACTAATGCATGACAATGATGTGGATGTTTTTTCCCTCAATCTGTTTACTATTCAGGACCCCCAACGAAGGAAGTGCTAGCTCAAGGAATGTGTGATCACATGTTATATGTGTTATCTGCTGCTCCACAAGTTCAAGCTTTTTTTGTTCAACATAAAAATAAAGGTTCTTATGAATTGTGGCATTCCAGATTTGGTCACACTTCATTTGATACTATTTCATTATTACGTAATTTGGAACATTTGGAGGTTTCTTCTATTTTACCAAAATCGGTTATATGTGCACCTTGTCAATTTGCTAAATCTTCTCGTATACCATTTGAGCTTGACACGAAATGTGCTTTACATGTCTTGGACATGGTCCATTGTGATTTATGGGGGCCATCTCCCGTTCTTTCGGTTAATGCTTATCGCTATTATGTGTCGTTTGTTGATGATCACTCACGATTCACCTGTTTTTATCCTCTCAAAGCAAAATCTAAGTTCTTTGGTGTACTTGATACATTTATGAAGTTTGTTCAAACTAAATTTTCCACTAAAATAAATACTTTTCAAAGTGATGGCAGAACTGAATTTTTGAACAATAATGTAAAAACATTACTTAGTGACAATGGCACGTTCCATCAGATTTTGTGCCCTATACTCCGCAACTAAATGGTCGTGTCGAACGGAAACATCGACACATTGCGGAGACTGGGCTTGCCATGCTATTTCATGCTCGTATACTTGCCTTGTATTGGGTCCATGCTTTTGCATCCGCAATCTACATTATAAATCAATTACCTACGAAGGTTCTCTCTTTGAAGTCTCCATTTGAAGTTTCGTTTGGCCGTGTTCCCTCATATGCCAATTTTAAACCATTTGTTTGTCGGGTTTATCCGTATTTACGGGACTATTCCTCCAACAAGCTTGCTCCAAGGAGTATTGCATGTATTTTTATCGGCTATAACCCCCACTATAAGCGTTATCAATGTCTTAATCCGGTCACATCACGAATTTATATCACTCGACATGCACATTTTGAAGAGTTGAGTTTCCCATATAAAGACCTACCTTCCAACAGACCTCTCTCCACCCTCTCCCTTCACACATTTCTCAATGATATACCTCCACCCCTATACCCCCATCACATACTCCTCCTACACCACTCACCCCTCCTCCACCATCTACGCCATGTCACTTCTGTCCACCTCAACCACCGACTGGTTTGCTTCATGAACCATTTCTCCTCCGTTAATGAATCACCTCCATTAGATTCCCCATCGTCACCCAACTCTCCATCCTCGACATCTAGCACCCCATTCCCCACTCCTACCCACAACTCACCCTCATCTCCTAACCCGCCATCCTCTCCCACTACCACTACTCAACTGGCTCCCGCCACCACTGATTCCCAAACCGGGCACCCAATGGTCACTCGTGCTAAAGCCGGAATTTTTAAACCCAAGCATAGAGTCGATCTCTCTGAATCTCTTTGTCATGGTCTCTCCCATGTGTTATTTGCATCCTTTGATCTGATCCATCACACTCAAGTTATGAGTGACACTAAATGGGTGCATGCTATGCATATGGAAATGGATGCTACGTACCGCAATAATACGTGGACCTTATTTCCATGTCCCAATACATACAATATTGTTGGGTGTAAGTGGTTGTTTCACATGAAATATCGTGTTGATGGTTCCATTGAGCGTCACAAGGCCCGTCTCATGACTCAAGGTTTCAGTCAAGTACCAGGTGTTGATTTTTCACATACCTTTAGCCCGGTTGTTAAAGCATCTACCATCCATGTTGTTTTATCCTTGGCGGTTATTAATAATTGGCCGTTACATCAATTAGATTTAAATAATGTTTTCCTCTACAATGACTTATCTGACAGGGTTTTCATGCAGCAACCTCCAGGATTTGTTGATCCTCGTTTCCCAAATCATGTTTGTCATCTCAATAAAGCACTCTATGGGCTCAAATAAGCTCCTCGGGCGTGGTTTCAACGCCTCCACTCCTTTTTGGTGGCAGATGGTTTTCGATGTAGTCATGATGATCCATTGTAACGCCCGTAGATCTGGGCAAGTCAATTTAGAGGTAATAAGTGTCGAAAATGACTTTTCAACAAAAGATTATTTAGAATAAATAATCTTAACCAAGTTTAAGAATATGTCACAAGGTTTTCATACATATAAAAAACGCTGAAATCCGAGTTATAACAAAGAAGTTATGACCCGTCGAAGTTTCGCGACGGAACCGGCACGATACCGGGAAGCGTAAATAGTGAATTTACGATAGAGCGAGTTTTAGCCTTAGCGATATAAACAAAAATCGTAGAGTATGTTAAACTAAGAACATCGATAAAAAGAACGCCCAAATCTGACTTCGTATGAAGAAGTTATGATTTTTCGAAGTTTCGGATTAGCGGTGTACAGCCCGAAATTCGAATATTAGATCGAGTGATTATTAGCCGACACGACCTAAACGAGAATCGAAGATCTCGTTAAGATTAGCGTAACGAGAAAAAGATGGGCGAAAACGGACGTCGGATGAAGAAGTTATGAGGATTTAACGGACCAATCCTGTCCCGACCTATTAATAATATAAAATTTAAAATCGATTCAAAATTAGCCGATGGAGTCTAAACGAAAGTTGTAGAGTACGTTCCCACCTTCACGTGGATATAAAGAACATCAAAAACAGATTTCGTATGCAAGAGTTATGATTTTTAGAAGTCGGGGTGTGAATTTGTGAAGTTGCTGACGTGGCCGAATCTCAGCCGTCCCTTGTTGCCCATGCCTCGCTTCGAATGGGTGACACCTATCCTCGCATATGCTCCGCGTAATCCGAAGACGCCTAGTGTCCGAGTACGCCTCACGTACCAAGGCTCGTACGCCCAGCGGTCTGCTGACTTGTGCGATCCGAAGCTATCCACGATGCACCACTGAAGCTGCGACACGCATGCATTACGCCCAGCGTACTCCGAGGAGTACACCCAGCGTTCCGAGGAGGGGTGCCTATAAATAAGCTACGAAGGCAGCTGGTTTTCTTGCACCAAATCCCACTCTCTCTTTAACTTCTTTCTCTCTCTGCAACCCCAAACCCCCCCCCCCCCCTAAGCCCTAGGAAAAATACCTAGCACCTAAGGGAAGCGTCGAGGCTCCCGGAGTCCCGAGAAAAAGGGTCTTTCGGTTTCGGAAACGCTGCTCCGAGCAAAGCCCGGTTTTAGTTAAAATGCATTGTATGTGAGCTACGCTTACGCAATTTTTAATATAGCTTTCAAATAATTATAGTAATGTTATTAGGTCCTTAAAATAATTATTTGGACTATTATTATGAGTTATATTGAGTGTTATTTAACACTTATATAATAATAATAGTCAGACTATTAATTTGTCGCGGTTATCGTTAGACTAAACCCTAGTGGTATTAATACTAGATTTTATCGAAGGAAAATTGTTTTGAGAGTATCGAAGCGCTGTCCGAGTGCTGTGTCACCACCTTTGAGGTGAGTGCATAGTTACTTTCAACTTACACATAAATATGAAGTATATTGTATAAATTACGTACTATGTGTGCATATTATCTGAATACTTGCTATCTATGCTGGGTGAACGATTTTATACATGTTTTAAATGATTTAAAATGTATATGTATTTTATATCTACAAAAATGTTGGGGTAAGACATGGGTAGATGTAATAGATGAAATATGAGTTGGATGATGAGTTGAGAGGTGAAATAGACCGTGAGGTGAGGGTGAGAGGTGGACGATGTGAGAAGCCTTTTTCCCAAATGATGGCCCCGTCATTCAGCAGAGTATGGAAGACAAACACAGACTATTCTAGACAGTCCGGTGGAACACTAGCAGGCTCGCAACCTATAGGTGTTGTGAACGATGTGTTCGCGGTGTACTCTAAAAACCCATTGATATGTATTGCGAGTGGACTCTCGAAAACCATACTGTCAATAAAACCCTGGCAGATGCGCCTAAAGGACTCTACCGGCAGAAGCGCCTAATAGAGAACCTCATAACCCCGGCGGATGCGCCTAAAGGACTATTCCGGTAGATGCGCCCCATAGAGAACGTCACAATTTTGGTAGCTGCACCCCAGTGATAGAACTAGCAGATTGTTCTTGACAGATGTGTCATTTACAACAATGGAATTCGTACCTATTCCTTAGGATACTCCTTAGGAATAAAGAATGAGTAATAGTTGATTCTTAGGGTTGATCCTTAAGAATAAAGAAGATAATGGGGATGGGTAATTAGGTTGATTGTTTAATTGTTTAAACATAATAATTATATTATTGTGGGTTGAAAACCCAATGTACTCACCAGGTTTCCCAACCTGACCCACTCAGTTTATTTATATCACAGGTGTCGATATGAAGTGACATTACACTGAGAGATTAAAGAGATGTAGATCACTAGTGTAAATAAATGTAAGTTCTGTTTATGCTTATTTTCCTGTATTGACAATGACATCCCAAACGTTTTAAAATGAATAAAATACGTTTCTTCGAAAATGTTTTGATAACGTATTTATCGTATTTTTCTGGGAAAAAATTTCGCAACATTTTTATGAAAAGAAGTACTCTGATTTTTATAAAGCATAAACAAAATCGGTCTTTTCTGGCCGTGAAAATGGGGATGTCACAGTTGGTATCAGAGCATTAATTTAAGCGAACTAGGAATACGCATTTATTTCTAGACTTAAACTTAGAACGCTAAGCGATGATTGTGAGGTGTGAGCACTAGCTTATTTTAGGAATTATGCCTAAAATGCTTTTATTTTCTAAATGTTTTATATTATAGCTATAAAGATGCCTTATTTGCTATTATTTGTTCGGATCTATGGTCTGTTGCCGACCGGATCTGGAAATTTTATGTGTTCCGATTTCTAAACGTTTGATTACGGTATTAGAACTAGCATATAACTTTTCGGTGTGACAAGGAGATCTATACGTCTATCGTAAATAAAATATTTCTTATCTTAAAATTCTCACCTAAGTACACCGAACGTCTGCTTGGGTGTACAAAACGTGATGGTGAAGACAGACTAGATACACATGAAAGAAGTCCTAGTAGACTCTAGGGAAATTTTTATGATTATTTGGACACACTCGTATGTGTTAAACTGTTATGTGATTTTCTTGTATGGTGACTTGGGGGCTGCGAGACAATACTTGCGATGAGTATGAGTATGTGTGAAAGGTAGTAGATGCATATACTACCGGAAGCACAGGACTCATGCTTGGATCAGGGAAAGTCACAAGGTTACCAAGAAGCTAGTAAATGATTTCGTTTTATTCAAGCATGTCGTTACCATCGTTTCGGTAATGACTTAGAAGATTGTTGTTATTCCGACCCTAGTGGTCATATCAAATTGAGTCCGACTACGATGAATATGATACGTGGTTATTCCGACCCTAGTTCAGAGAACCAAGTTCAATGTAGCATCTAACTTAAACCAAAAGATTGAAATGAAATCTAACCAATGCGATCGGTAGAAGTATCGCGATGATTGTTAAAGAAGTTGGTAGCTAGAAATGCTACATATTGAAATTTGATTGTATCACATTAGAACATGAAGGAAGGTATACTCTGTTTTGGAATTTGACTATCAGAGACCTGAGTTTGAGCGTTGCAACATACGATGAGAGGTCATTAGAATATGACACATCGGTCCATTGTAGTAATAAAAGAACTTATCTTAAGTTCGTATCTAGTGAGGATCGAGATTGTGACTTGAAGGTCATAATCTGGAGTCTAACGTGAGATAGGGAGCAAGTGCAAGATCGAGCACCGCCTACTGTCAAGGAGTCCAAAAGTTAGATACTCATTCGAAGAAACAAGGAAGTTATGATTATTACCTAGGATGAAGAGATAATGTTTGGAGTCATTATACTGCCCTGTTTCATTGACGATTCCGGGACATAATCATCCTAAGGGGGGAGATAATTTTAACGCACGTAGATCCGGTCTAGTCAATTTAGAGGCAATAAGTGTCGAAAACGAATTTTCGACAAAAGATTATTTAGAACGCCGAAATCCGAGTTATAACGAAGAAGTTATGACCCGTCGAAGTTTCGCGACAGAACCGGCACGATACCGGGAAGCGTAAATAGCGAATTTACGATAGAGCGAGTTTTAGCCTTAGCGATATAAACAAAAATCGTAGAGTATGTTAAACTAAGAACATCGATAAAAAGAACGCCCAAATCTGACTTCGTATGAAGAAGTTGTGATTTTTCGAAGTTTCGGATTAGCGGTGTACAGCCCGAAATTCGAATATTAGATCGAGTGATTTTTAGCCGACACGACCTAAACGAGAATCTAAGATCTCGTTAAGAGTAGCGTAACGAGAAAAAGATGGGCATAAACAGACGTCGGATGAAGAAGTTATGTGGATTTAACGGACCAATCCTGTCCCGGCCTGTTAATAATATAAAATTTAAAATTGATTCAAAATTAGCCGACGGAGTCTAAACAAAAGTTGTAGAGTACATTCCCACCTTCGCGTGGATATAAAGAAAGTCAAAAACGGAGCTCGTATGCGAGAGTTATGATTTTTGGAAGTCAGGGTGTGAATTTACGAATCTGATTGCGAAGTTGCTGACGTGGTCGAATCTCAGCTGTCCCTTGTTGCCCACGCCTCGCTTCGGATGGGTGACACCTGTCCTTGCATACGCCCCGCGTAATCCGAAGACGCCCAGCGTCCAAGTATGCCTCGCGTACCAAGGCTCATACGCCCAACGGTCTGCTGACTTGTGCGATCCGAAGCTGTCCACGATGCACCACCGAAGCTGCGACATGCGTCCATTACGCCCAACATACTCCGAGGAGTACGCCCATCGTTCCGAGGAGGGGCGCCTATAAATAAGCTGCGAAGGCAGACGGTTTTCTTGCACCAAATCCCACTCTCTCTCTAACTTCTTTCTCTCTCTACAACCCCAACCCCCCCCCCCCCATAAGCCCTAGGAAAAATACCTAGCACCTAAGGGAAGCCCCGAGGCTCCCAGAGTCCCGAGACAAATGCTCTTTCGATTTCGGAAACGCTGCTCCGAACAAAGCCCGGTTTTCGTTAAAATCCGATGTAAGTGAGCTACGTTTACGCAATTTTTAATATAGCTTTCAAATAATTATAGTAATGTTATTAGGTCCTTAAAATAATTATTTGGGTTATTATTATGAGTTATATTGAGTGTTATTTAACACTTATATAATAATAATAATAGTCAGACTATTAATTGTCGCGGTTATCGTTAGACTAAACCCTAGTGGTATTGATACTAGGTTTTATCGAAAGAAAATTGTTTTGAGAGTATCGAAGCGTTGTCCGAGTGCTGAGTCACCACCTTTCAGCTGATTGCATAGTTACTTTCAGCTTACACATAGATATGAAGTATTTTATATAAATTACGTGCTATGTGTGCATATTATCTGAATACTTGCTATCTATGTTGGGTGAACGATTTTATACACGTTTTAAATGATTTAAACTGTATATGTATTTTATATCTACGAAAATGTTGGGGTAAGACATGGGTAGATGATATAGATGAAATATGAGTTGGATGATGAGTTGAGAGGTGAAATAGACCGTGAGGTGAGGGTGAGAGGTGGACGATGTGAGAAGCCTTTTTCCCAAATGATGACCCCGTCATTCAGCAGAGTATGGATGACAACCACAGACTATTCTAGACACTCCGGTGGAACACTAGCAGGCTCGCAACCTATAGGTGTTGTGAACAATGTGTTCGTCGGTGTACTCTAAAAACCCATTGATATGTATTGCGAGTGGAAATGGGGATGTCACATCCATCTCTCTTTGTCTTATGTTCCTATATTGATAATGACATCCCAAACGTTTTAAAATGGGAATGTCACGATACCGGGAAGCGTAAATAGCGAATTTACACTAGTGTCGGGGTTATGAAGTGACATTACACTGAGAGATTAAAGAGATGTAGATCACTAGTGTAAATAAATGTAAGTTCCGTTTATACTTATGTTCCTATATTGATAATGACATCCCAAACGTTTTAAAATGAATAAAATACGTTTCTTCAAAAATGTTTTAATAACGTATTTATCGTATTTTTCTGGGAACAAATTCCGCAACATTTTTATGAAAAGAAGTACTCTGATTTTTATAAAGCATAAACAAAATCGATCTTTTCTGGCCATGAAAATGGGGATGTCACATCCATCTCTCTTTGTCTTTCAACATGGGACATGTTTGTTATACTTACTTGTCTATGTGGATGATCTTACAAGATCGCACTCCTCACTTATTCATTCTTTCATTAGCAAATTGCATAATGAGTTTTGGATTAAAGACCTTGGTCGGTTAAATTATTTTCTTGGTCTTGAGGCTTCTTACTCGGATGCGGGTCTCTTTCTTTGTCAATCCAAATATAGGCATGAAATTTTATCTCGGGCAGGTTTTCCTGAATCTAAACCGGTGGCCGCGCCGCTGTCATCCTTTGCTCCTTTGGTTGTTGATGGGGTGGCTTTCTCTGACCCTACTAAGTATCACTCGTTGGTTGGCGCATTTCGATATTTAACTCACACGCCCTGATATTTCTTATACAGTCAATCAAGTCAGTCAATTTCTTAAGGCTCCAACGGAAGAACATTATCTTGCTCTCAAACCTTTACTCTGGTATATTAAAGGCACGCTTCATTTTAGGATGACATTTTCTCGACCTAATTCCACCTCTTTGGTTGGGTATTCTGATGCCGATTGGGCTCGGTGTGTTGATACTCGTCGTTCCACCTATGGCTACTTGATATTTATGGGGGGGGGGGGGGGGGATCTTATATCATGGAGCGCTAAAAACAACCTACTTTTTCTCGCTCAAGTTGTGAGTTTGAATATTGAGCAATGGCAGATACGGCTGTTGAAATTGTGTGCCTCACTAATCTTCTACGTGAGCTCCATGTCTTACCTGCTGGTCGGCCAACACTCTTGTGTGATAATCAAAGTGCTCTTTTTCTCTCTCAAAATATGGTCTCACATAAGAGGGGAAAACATATTGAGCTCGATTATCATTTTATCAAGGAACTAGTTGCAAGTAGCAAGCTTCATATAATGTTTATTCCAACCAAGCTGCAAGCGGCGGACATCTTTACCAAAAGTCTTCCTCGACATCAATTTGAACTCTTCTGAAGTATGCTTCGACTTGGTCCGCCCCTGTCTCGCTTGCGGGGGGATGTTAGTCATAACTACTAGCTTGTAAATTGAAAATTTGTGAGGGTGTTAATTGTAAATTCATTATATATATATATATATATATATATATATATATATATATATATATATATATATATATATATATATATATATATATATATATATATTCATCTCCTCCCGTTCTGGGATATGAGATCATTACTTTATCAGTTTTGACAAAAGTCATAATAGTCGTAAAAGCCAGACCAAACACATTAAGAACACCTAAATCTGACTTAGTATGAGGAAGTTATGATTTGTAGAAGTTTCAACGTAACACTGTACGACACAAAAACCGAAATAGAAATCGGTTGATTGTTATGAAAAACAATCTAAACGAGAGTTGAAGATCTTGTCCATATGATTTCGTTTATATAAAGGCAGTCGAGAACGTAATTCATATGAGAGAGTTATGATTTTTATACACGCTTTAACAATGTAAACCTGTTAAAAATATGACTTTAAAAATAAATTGAGAATTAGCCGATGGAGTCTAAATGAAAGTTATAGGTCTCGTCGATAGCTATGTGTGGATATAAATAACGTCAAAAACAGAGTTCATATGAACAAATTACGAATTTTTGAAGTTTCCTGAGTGTACCCCACGCAAATAGGGTGTGACGTGCACCTTCTAGAAGCTGCCACGCAACACCAGCCAAAAGTCGACACATATCGTGCTCTGAGAGGAAGGAGTGACCACCAAGCTTGGGTGCGGCATGCACTTTGTTGGACGCGGCATGCATTTCAACTATATATAGCAATGCCCCCTTTCATTCTTTCCCACACCAACCTCTCTCTATTCCTCTCTCTAGATATGATTTTTGGAAGATTTTGGGGTTATGGAAAATCTCATTTTCTAGCAAGGCTCTAAAGCAGAATGTCGGGTAAATAGAAGTGCTCGATATCAAGGTCCTACCCGCAACTTTTCGGTTTCTTGCCAAAAACTCTCTATAAGTTAGGTTACACTTACTACGCTTTAAGTGTAACTTATATTTATATTCATAGTCTTTGTTATGGATATGTATATATAATTACTATGTAATTCTAGTTATAATGTTGATTGATCTACTTAGCTGTGAGGTGTCTAGAATGGTCACGTTGGCTTGGTTGTTGGATTTCAGAAAGGCTATACGCTAAAATTGTCATGCCTCCTAATTATCCTTCTTGGTTGATCCTTATTTGATAGAACTCTTAGTATTCATTGGGATTAGTGAAAGATTTAGCTTTTGTTACCAGATCGTTAATGAGATTAATAAATTAAAGTATTATATGTTAATACTTGTTTGACGTATTACCCACTAGTTGGACCACCAGTAAGATCACCCAGATAACTGTCAATCATCAGAGAAATTACCTAGGTGAGTTATCTCACTATACCAATAATATCACACTTTCTACTCTATTAACTCTCTATCCTAACACACACGGATATATATATATATATATATATATATATATATATATATATCCGTGTGTGTTAGGATAGAAAGTTAATAGAGTAGAAAGTGTAAATGCGCCTTTATTAGTAGAATCTAAAATGCAGTGTCCATATGCGTAATTGTTGTGATATTACACTTGGATAGAGGGTGACGGCGGAATGATTAAGGAGGTTGGGATCCTATATGCCCACATTGGTTTAGTTAGGGGGTGACGGTGGAATGGTTAAGGAGACCGAGAACCTATGAACCCATGTAGATCAGTTAGGCGATGACAGTGGAACTGTTAAAGAGGTCGGGAACCTAATCCAAAACATACATTTTGTTGGCAGATCTAGAACCATTATATGTATGCATGTAAATGTATTCTAGTATATGGTATTTTGGGGAACTCACTAAGCCTAGAGCTTATCCAGTTGTTACAAATGGTTTTCAGGCACTCCATTTGTTCGTGAGAAGGACAGATTCGATTGTACACAAGCGCATTCGCAACATGTTTCCGCACAATGTAATCATACTCTGATATATTTTAATAAATAAAAATGAAAACTTTAGGGTTGAAAATTGGGACGTTACAAGTTGGTATCATAGCCCTGGTTTGAGCGAACTAGATGAACACTTGAGCAATTCGAGGCTCAAAGTAAGGATCTGGAAAATTGATAAATCTACTCGTAAAAAGAATAATACAAAAACGAGAGAATGTGATGCATACAGTCAGCCAAGTCTCAAAAAGAAAAGCGATTCCCAAAATATCCATATTGTTATGCTTACTAATATGTGAAATGTTAGAAATGCATGCTAGTAGCTAGGAATCTTTTCAGGAATTGCTAAATAGAGTTTCCAAATAAATTAATTACTACTTAGAACATATATTGATATTAAATAGTTATTTGACAAATACATTAGTTTGCATGCTTCTATAATTAAATAGTCTTAGATTGCTTGATTTGGCACTATCGCACAACTCTTGTCTGATTCGAACCTTTGTAGTGTCGGATCTTTCAGTCGACATATTGTTTGATTTTAGCGGCATGCAATTGTATTCGTCCGATAATTAGTTAATATTGATAAAAGTTCTTCCTCATCTAATAGTACGTTAAGGTGGAAAATCTTAGAAGGAGAGTCTACGAAGTTTAATACATGCTCGATAGGGCATATATTCGTAAGGTAGGGTATCGGTAAATATGCAAAGTTCTAGTGGGGTTTTGGAAAACCTATTGTATGTGCTCATAGGACACATAAATATATATGTTTAGTGGTTATCGTGTGTAGTTTCAGAAGTGACTTGGAAACTACGAGACAATTTTTAGGACAAGTATGAGTAAGTGTGAAGTGTAGTAGAGGCCTATACTACCCAAAACACATGACTCGCTCTTGGATACGAAAAAGTCATGAAGTTGCTAAGGTATTGTTAGTTAGGTAGATAGTGTGGCTAACACTATGAATTCGTTTCATTTTCGTATAACCTGTCATATGTTAATGTCTAGGAGAGTGACTCTAAGGTCGGGCGCAAGTGACCATATATGCTTGAATCCAAATAAAGTAGATTTGCGTGAGTAAGCTAGGTTTTGAGAACCTTGTCCGATGTAGTACCGATTGTAGTTGTGAGAAGGAAGAAGGGCAATTGGAACGCGACAAGGTGACCATCCCAGAACAACGAGAAGGATTGAGTGAATTCAGCAACCGTCATTTTTGCCAGTAGTTCGACTAGAGCTGGAAAAAACCGACCCAAACTGCCAACCCGATTCGAACCCAACCCAAAATTAGCGGGTTGGGTTGAGATTTTCAACCCATTTAACTTAAATGGGTCAACCCGTCTAACCCAATTAATTAAATAGGTTGGGTTGGGTAAAAATTATCAACCTGTCAACCCATTTAACTTTAATATATATATATATATATATATATATATATATATATATATATATATATAATTTAATATTATTTGAATATTATCATGTATTAATCAAAGTATCAATTTGTAAATTATAATGGTGCATTATTATTATCTATTTTTAATAAAATTCAATCCTAATTTCCTTCGTTTTTTAGCGCCGAAAATACTCGCCACTCTCCAAAATCACTGTGAAACTAAACATTTTTAATATTATTTGAACAACTTATTTGTATTTATGAATTAGGATTGTGCTTTTGTCATAATTATGAAGTTTTATTTACGTTTTATAATTTAAGTGGTATAATATTTAATTATATAATTTATTTAATTGATTTTAAATGGGTTAACCCAAGTTTAACCCATTTATTTAATATGTTGGGTCAGGAACTACATAAAAAGGTCTACTCGGTGACAACCCATTTACCTAAATGGTTGGGTTGGGTTGGAAATATCAACCCATTTAAATAAACAGGTTGGGTTTGTCCGCCCGCACCGGGCCTTCAATCCACCTGGTCCACTCTCTGAGTCTATAGTATGACTGGTCTGCCCGCACCGGGCCTTCAGTCGGCCTGGTCCACTCTTCGAGCCTCGGCACGTCTGGTCCGCCCTCTTGGGGCCTACAGCCTATCCGGACCGCTCGATGGGCCTTCGGGACAACCGTTCCGCCCTGGGTATCTTGGCCTACAGCACAAAGCAGGACCCGCCTCAACCCAACTCCAGTCCAAACAACCATGTGCACATAAACATACAATCATATAACAATTCACAGTCAAAAAACAGATCACATAGCATATCATCATCCTAACCAGGATTCCGACCTAACCGGCCTCTAGCATAGCATCACCCTATATCTCAAGATACCGACCTCAACCAGGTCTCTAACATATACCACCCTAGCTACCAGGATGCAACATATCAAAGCAATATCATAACAACAAATACCCGGATCTCAATCCGATAAAGGGCTGGCCTTGGTGCCTTAGACCCTATTGATATAGTGAGGATAACTCACCTCGAAACTGCCGACTGAACAGATAACCCAAGCTGCTCCTGATCACTGATACGATCTCCACCACTGGACGACCACCAAAACACTAAACTCAAAACAATATCCAACAATTACCAAAATACCCCTGGAAGTCAACTGGTCAACCCTTGGTCAAAGTCAAAGTCAACCCCCGACTGACTCTACTCGCCGAGTCAACCCGATGACTCGCCGAGTCCCCATGCTCAGAACTTCCCCAATCCGTGACTCAACTCGCCGAGTCACCCCGAGACTCGCCGAGTCCAACAACTCTGAGTCCTTTCACACTCGGCTCACCGAGTCATCCCTTGACTCACTGATTCACAGCTCAACCAGAAGAAAGGATAGGACCTTACGACCAGACTCGTTGAGTCCAAGAACAGACTCGCCGAGTCCAAGGCTATCTTCAACCTACTCGCCGAGTTCTAGAGCATCTTCAAGCAACTCGCCGAGTACACCCTTGTGACTCGCCGAGTGCCTCTAGATCTCATTCCAAACAGAACCTTCCAGGCCATGCAATTGATCCAAAACGTAGATCTAGCCTCCTACAAACCATCCATCACGTAAAGTGGCGAACTTTACGTGAATCCAAAGAGATCTAGGCATTTTACACTTTAGGGTTTGGGTTTGGGACAAGATAGCTTCACCAATCAGTTATCAACAGGGACTTTAAGTGATTTTGGATCATCACTACTCCAGATCTGAGGTAGCATCCTCAGATCCATCTTCCAATCCCGAAATGACTCATGAAATCCTCCAAAAACCCCAAAACAACCACCATGGATGACAATAAGGGAAAAAGGGTTCAAGACAGAGGATTCTTACCCCAAAGATGAGCCTAAACTGATGTAGACTTCAGATCCACAAGCCTTCTTGGTGCTATCCTCTAATTCCTCCAACTTCTCTTCACAAATTCCTTCTTCCAAGCTTCAATCCTCTCAATAATGGAGTTTCTCACGATTAGGGTTTTCTCTGGAACTCTCATGGTAAATAGAGGCTAAAGAGAAGGCATAACATCCTTTAAATAGGGGGCAAAACCCCGGAGATTAGGGTTTTCTTCACCCAGCACCAACTCGCCGAGTCCAGCCGCCGACTCGCCGAGTTGGCCACTTAACATGCGACCAGAGTCGCGACTCTACTCGTCGAGTCCACCCATGGACTCGCCGAGTTGCCCTTATACATTTTCACTTTGAACCCTAAACTTGCACTCCTAAACTCGGGATGTTACATAAAATCCCTTATACCAATTAGTTATGTGTGTGCATTAATGCGTTTTAGACAACATCATGCTTTTCACGACCTTATGCAAGAATTCCCATATGGTAGGCACAATTAGTGGTACTTCGAAGAGAATGTTGAAGATCATTAGATATGACAAGCATGGGTTTCTTCAAAGTCGAAAGGAGCTACGAATCATGTAGGCTAGGCCAGTTTAGACTCTGAGTAGTTATGAGCAACAACAGATAATGGGTCGAATCCAAGTGGGGGAGAACTTACCGTTAAATAGAAATTGTGAGAAGTAATTGAACATTCGATTTCGATGTCAAGGTCCAGGAGAGTAGCAACACGAGTAGGATGAAGTGTTAGTTTCATTTTTGTTTTACGAGTAACAGAAGAAAGAAGTATTCGGTTATATTACCCATAAGAGATGAGTTTATTGCTTCTTGAAGAACAGTTGGTCTTTCATTCCAAACGTATGATAGGGATTAGGTAGTATAGTTTCCATAGAGAGCGTAACTACTCAAGGGATACACCAGACTTAAGAATTTGATTTCAACCATAGTAAAGGATTTAGTTAAACCTAGCAAACAGATTATAGCAGTAGGATCAACGTCAAGGGATAGAGTATTTTTGTAAGTATATTTAGATACCCATACGACGAGACCATTCAAAACGAACTATGCCCATTAAGCATATGGTAATACTTCAGTATTACTTTAGGCATCAGGGTAGACTACGTGTTTGGTTTACTTATTCCATTTAGTAGTAGGCACAAAAAATAATATAAAACTAGAACTGGATTATAGGTCGACATGGGATGAAAGTTAGACTTTAACATCTGTACAGTGTAGATTAAAGACCATTAAATTAGTGGTAGCCGCAAAAGTTTAAAATGCAAGCCTTATAATGAGTCTGTCGCCAATATTAGAGTATTGGTTATAATATTTTCAAGCTAGTTACTATAATTTTGGTTAAAATTTAGGATGTTGGAACACCTGAACTATGTTGGAATAGTGTTTGTAATCTAGATTCGTGAATGTTTTAAGGATATACCACAAATCCCTATAGAGGCATGTTTCTGAAAATGGATTCCTTTAGGATGTAGTAGATAAAATTCCATAGTTAACCACCTCATAACTAGTCAACATTTTTACCTTTGAAAGCGAACGTTAAACATAGCATGTGGATTCTAGAAGTCCAAACCAACGAATTTCCAGTTTTCGAGGACTCCACGTGGTGTTCGGGAGTATGTCTACAGTAGAAAACAAAGTTTTACGACTAAATAGGTATAAATGGACGAATTCCATGTAGCAACGCCGACTAGATATTAGGTTGATCTTGTGAACTTCAGTAGGATAATGTGTAAGCATTATCCTAAATTCCGTCAGGAGTAGGATTTCGGGGACAAAATTTCTTTAAGTAAGGGAGAGTTGTAACACCCCGTTTTTGCCTAGCAGTATAAACGACCACTTATGGTAAATAGACTTTTGATACATGACTATTTAGGATAAATAGTTTTTACAAAAGTCATAGTAGTCGTAAAAGCCAGGAGGTACACATTAACAACGCCTAAACCTGACTTCGTATGAGGAAGGTATGATTTTTATAAGTTTCAACATAGCAATGTACAACACAGAAACCGAAATAGAAAGTGGTTGATTGTTAGGAAAAACAATATAAACGAGAGTTGAGGATCTCGTCCATATGATTTCGTCGATATAAAGACAGTCGAGAACATAATTAATATGAGCGAGTTATGATTTTTATATGGGCTTTAACAGTCTAAGCCGGTTAAAAATATAGCTTTAAAACTAAGGTAACAATTAGTCGCCAGCGTCTAAGTGAAATTTGTAGATCTCATCGATAGCTATGTGTAGATATAAAAAACGTCAAAAACAGCGTTCGTATGAAGAAGTTACGAATTATTGAAGTTTTTCGAGTACACCTCACGTAGATAGGGCGTGTCGCGCACCTTCTAGAAGTTGCCACGTAGAACCATCCAAAAGTCGACACGTTTCATGCTCTAAGAGGAAGTAGTGCTGACCAAGATTGGGCGCGGTGTAGACTTGGTCGGCCACGACGTGCATTTCGACTATGTATAGTAATGCCCCTTTCATTCATTGTTACACCAAAATCTATCTATTCTTCTCTCTAGATTTGATTTTTAGTAGATTTCAGGGTTTTGGTAAAAGTCATTTTCTGGCAAGGCTCTGAAGCAGAATGTCAGGCAGATAGAAGTGCTCGGTATCAAGGTCCTTCCCACGCCTATTCGGGTTTTCGCCATAAACTCTTTGTAAGTTAGGTTGCACTTACTATGCTTTAAGTGTAACTTACATTTATATTCATAGTCGTTGTTATGGATATATAAATAAGATTTATCAATAATTCCAGTTATATTGTTGATTGATCTATTTGAGGGAGAGGTGTCAAGAATGGTCACGTTGGCTTGGTTGTTGGATTTCAAAAAGGTTATATGTTGAAATGGTCATGCCTCCCAATTGTCCTGCTTAGCAGATCCTTATTTGATAGAACTCTCAGTATTCATTGGGATTAGTGAAAGATCTGGATTTCGTTACCAGATAGTCATAGACATTAATAGATTAAAGTATTATAGGTTAATAGTTGTTCGGTGTATTACCCACCAACTAGATCGCCATTAGGATCAACCATATAACTATCAATCATCGATGAAAATTACCCAAGTGAGTTATCTCACTATACCATGTAGTACAATATATATATATATATATATATATATATATATATATATATATATATATATATATATATCCATGTATATTAGGATAGAGATTTAGTAGAGTAGAAAGTGTAAATGTGCTTGTATTAGTATAATCTAAAGTGCAATCTCTATATGCATAATTGTTGCGATATTAGACCTAGATAGAAGGTAACGGTCGACTGGTTAAGGAGACCAGGAGCCTATAAGCCTGCATAGGTTTAGTTAGGGGTGAAAGTCAAACGGTTAAGGAGGTTGGGAACCTACGAACCCATGTAGATTAGTTAGGGGATGACAGTGGAATAGTTAAAGAGGTCGGGAACCTAATCCAAAATACACATTTTGTTGGCAAATCGTGAGACATTATATGTATGTATGTATATGTATTGTAGTACATATGGTAATTTTGGGAACTCACTAAGCCTAACGTGTACCCAATTGTCACAAATTTTTTTCAGGCACTCCATTGGTTTGTGAGAAGGGCAAGGTTCGATTGTACACAAGCGCATTCGAAACATGCTTCTGCACAATGTAATAATACTCTGATAAATTTTGATAAATAAAAATGAAAAATTGTGGGTTTAAAATCGGGACATTACACCGTATAAAGATTTTCATAGCCTGTAAACTCTATTTTCTCCTTTCTTAGTAAAACCACGAGGAATCGTCAAGTAAAACTCCTCATCCAAATCATCATGCAAGAAAGCATTATTGACGTCGAGCTAATGCATGATCCAGTCTTTCTTTACCTCCACTGCAAGCAAGCTTCTAACAGTTACAAGTTTAGCTACTGGTGAAAACGTATCGTCGAATTCTACCCCTTCTAATTGAGTAAACCCTTTTACAACTAGTCGTGCCTTGTACCTCCTTTTTATATTTGATTTCATAAATCCATTTGGAGTCAATGGTGTGTTTCCCACTTGGTAGTTTTTCAAGCATCCAAGTACCATTTTCTTTTAAGGCCTTCAATTCCTTTTTTATTTCTTCCATCCAATTAATGTCCTGCACAGTTTGCTTAAAATATTTGGGTTCACCGTTTGAGATAATGGCTATCAACAAGGCTTTATGTGAATCGGTGAACTTTTCATAAGAAACAAAGTTAGAAATAGGATGTACCACCAAGGACTATTGACGCGACGAGGATGGTACATGGTCAACCGAAGGGGGCATCTTGACAACAAAATCATACAAATGTTTAGGCTGAGACCTACTCCTTTCCTCTCTTTGGTCTTCAAGGTGATGTTCTTTGTCGATAGTTCCTTCCTATGTGTCCTCTATTAGTGGTCCTGAGTCATTCTCGAGTGTCACATCCACACTTTGTACGCTTAGGATGTCTTAACCCAAGTCAGCTTTATTAACATCTTCTTGCATATCATCATTTTTCTTCCTCAGCAAGATGTCACCGTTATCTTGAATTGGTTTATTCAAGAAAAACTTGTCTTCATTTTGATGAGCGTTAGGCATTGAATCCATGATTGGGAAGACGTTCTTTATAAACTTAACATCCCTAGAGACAACAATCATTTTGTCTTTTATATCAAAAACTCGATATCCCTTCTTTCCTTGTGGGTATTTAATAAAAATGCTAGGTCTCCCCTCACTTCAAACTTTTCGCCTCCAGTTTCATAGTTTCTTTTATGCACTAAACATCCAAGCACTTTCATGTGATTGTAGTGAGGTTCTCTCCCACAAGGAATTCCATAAAGAGTTTTTTTTCCTGATGGGCTTTGAAGGTAATCGATTTATGATGTATGTTGTAGCAAGGATACACTCCCCCCAAAACATGACAGGAAGGTTGGCCTCAAATTTTAATACACGAGCAATTTCAAGGATGTGTCTATATTTTCTTTCCACCACCCCATTTTGCTGAGGAGTATGTAGGCAAGTCATTTCTAAGACAATTCCTACTTTTGCATAAAAATCTCTTATTTGTCCTGATATAAATTCTTCTCCATTGTCTTCTCTAATTCTTTTAATTCTTTTCCAAATTGTGTTTTCACAAAGTTATGAAAATCAATTAGGTGATAATATGAATCATTCTTATGTAGACCCAAATAACTCTATTGTAATCGTCAACAATGATAAGGAAATAATTAGCACCCGTAAGAGAGGGTGTACGATACTTTCCCCAAACATCAAGATGTAATAACTAGAAACAATCAACTGTTTTTATTAAGTTATGTGGAAAAGGTAACCTAGTGTGCTTGGCTTTAACACATGAATCACAAACTCTATCCTTTATTCTATTTGAAAACTTTTCTAAAAAACTAACTCAACAAAGCTTTGACACAGAAGCAGACCCAACCTCTTGTACCATAACTCAACATCCATTGTTGTCATCATAACTTGCCTTCATGTCGCCGCCATGCCCATTCGGCAAAGACCTTACTTTCACTTACCCGCACCAATCAGGTTCCTTGAGTGTAAGTCCTGCATGTAGCAAAAATCAGGGAGAAAGTTATAGCACAACCTAGATCTTTAGTTACTCGGCTAACAGATAAGAGGTTGTAATTGAAACTTGGAATATATAAAAATTTATCAATATCAATCATGTTTGGTAATGTGCAACTCCCTTTCCCACTAACAGAAACAAGATCTTCGTTAGGTATGGTGACAGGAGTTTCCAAAAATGTAACACCTAAAAATTTAAGACCAAATTTTTCATTTTTAATGTACCAAACTCAGAGTTTCACAACCAAGTTATCAATTACATAATTATCCTAAAACAACCTGTATCATAATTATCAGAGTTCATAAACATGTCCCAGTAGTAAATCTCCCAGCGCGTGTGTACAATCAAATCTTCACCTTCATGAGGTCCTCAGAAGTACCTGCCACATATAAATCAACAACTGTAAGCACGAAGCTTAGTGATTCCCCAAGATACCACATACATCACAACATACATAAACAACTATGGGTTATTAGCAGCCCTGCTGACTATCAGCAGTCCTAATAAGCTAACAGCATGCCCGATGGGTTATTAGCAACCCTGGGTGGCAATCAACAACCTTAGTTACATATAAATAGCATAACATAACCATAACAGCTAGACCCAGCTGGTCATCATAAATACAGCTATCCTACCACACATGTAAGAGTAAGTAAGGAGACTCACCCAATACTGACGACATAAAAACCTAGCACCCGAGCTGTCGGATCTAGACTCTGCCTAGTCACCAAAATAATTAACCCTAATTAATAATTAAGCTCCAAGAACTCACTTGCAAGTCCAAATCCCACTTCTAAACCTTCTAATGGAAAAAGGACCATTTTGACCTTCTCATGGTCCAAAACCCCTAAATATTGACCAAGGGTCAAAGTCAACAACATTCAATGCTCATCGAGAAGGCTGAGCGTACCAATCTTTACGTACTCTGTCTGCCTCTGTTTCCACCAAGTTAATGTCTTAATCCTTTAGGACAACTAACCCAACCATAGATCTGACTAATCTAAGATCTCTTAATCCATAAAGTCATTGGCGTTTAGCCTTTGCATGGCTAGGAAGGACCCAATGCAACAATATTTTGCTTCTAATGGACACTAAGCTACTTTACTTATGCATGAACCACAGGGAATGATCAAGGAACCATTTTTATGAATCTATAGGTCCTAAAGTGCATGAAAGGACAACTAGAATTCCCCAAAGTGCTCCAAACTCATAAAGGTCCAATTTTGGGGACAAAAGTGCATAAAACTTCAACCATGAAGATCTAAAGAAAGGCTTGCCAAGGTATAAACTTTATACCTGAAAATGATGCACAAAGAGGGAAGATTTCTAGATCTACAAGCTTGCTAGCACCCACTCCTTCTTCTCAAGCTTCCTTATTCCACTACAAGAACCAAGAACACTCAAAAAGTTGAAAAAGCTAACACAAGCAACACAACTTGGATTAGGGTTTTAGAGAGGGTTTGGAGGCTGATAAAGGTGCTCAAAATGAAGACATAATACTAGTTGGCCATCCGCAATCATGCCCACTGCGTACCACACGTATGCCCACCATACTAGTTGGCCATCCGCAATCATGCCCACTGCATGAGTACGCTGCTCGTACTCATATGTACGCCATGCATACGACCACTTCCGCGAGTCTTTTTCTTCAAGGGACCAAATTTTTCATTTTTGATAGAGATACAAGAGATAATAAATATATCTGATTTTTGGGATGTTACCCAAAAATTCTTAGTTTTGTTTTTAAGAATTTCTTCTTTTTGAGTTATATGCTCAGTGGCACCTAAGTCAATAACCCATTCATTACCAGCTTCAAGCTTACAAGCCATGTTAACTATTGGTGTGACTAGTTCATTCAACTTATTTTTGGTAAAGCAGAGAAGAAGATTCTAATATTGATCTCTGGACAACCCTAGTATGGGGCTCGTTCTAGTCTCAACGTAGGCTCCCTTCACCTTTCCCTTTCCTTGCTTGGTTTTGTTTGGCCACCAATCTGGGTACCCTATTATTTTGAAGCAACCGTCCTTATTATGACCTTTCTTGTCACAAAAGGAACAATGCTCTGGATCCTTGTTGTTTCCACGCTTCAATTCTTTGTTGTCTGTCTTCTTTCTCAACTGGTTTGAGTCTGCATTGGTGTCTTTTTGTCCCTTTGTGTAGGTTTTGAAGACAGATGCCTCCACAACCGGTTTCTTTGTCACAGAGATAGCCCTCTATTGTTTGTCTTCATCCACAAGATGGTATAACGTTGCTAACGTTTGTGTTGGCTTCATATCAAGTATTTGGGTTTTCATTGTGGAGTATGCATTGTCTAATCCCATACGGAATTCATATAGCTTCTCTGTAACATCCCAAAATTAAAAAATCAAAAAAAAAATTTGTTTTGATACTAGATAAAACAACAATCAAACATTTTCATCAAAATACAAGGGGAAATCATAATGTATTCATAATCATCCAAAACACATTAGAGTCAAATAATTGAAAAATCATGGTGTGTGTGATGCGATCATCCCAAGCTTTTCCCCTTTGATCAAGAAGTACCCAAAGCATAAATTGAAAATTGTAAGCATAAAGCTTAGTTAGTTCCCCAAAATACCGCATACCATACATATATGCCAACTCAAGGCTCTATCGGGTCTATTTCACCCCTAGGTCTATTTCATCCCCGAGTCTATTTCAACTCATATGGCAAATCAAGGCTATGCCAGGTCTATTTCACCCCGAGTCTATTTTAACTCATATGTTAGCACATGGTTGTACCAGGTCTATTTCACCATCGGGGTCTATTTCACCCCACATACATATGAAAAATAGGAACACATGCATACAACACATACAACATGAGTCACAAAGACTATAAACACATACAATCCCTAGTGCCCTACAGTATAGTGAGCAAACTCACTTCAGTCTGCTATTAGTCAATAAATGCTTGGGCTGCTGAACCAAAGAATCCCCGCACTAACCAAACAAATAAAACCCTAATTAATAATCGGGTCATAAACCATAACCGAGAATCTAGTTCATTTGTCCAACACCCAAGGTAAAAGACTATTTTACCCTTTCCTCACTTGGCCCAATAACCGAGGCTCAAACTCAAAGGTGCTAAAAGCCTAATAGTGGCCCAATTCCTAAAGGCTACCCAAAGCCCAATATGGGCCAAAATCCAAGAAGGCCCAAAGTCTAACAATGGTCCAAAGTCAGAAAGGCTAATGGTCCAACAAGGCCCAAAACCCTAATAGTCCAAACATAGCCCAAACCACAAAGCCCAAGACCAGGTCTGGTACATTGTGCATACCAAAGTATGCGCGACATACGAGGTGGCTTGCCTGATCGGTGACACGAACACATACGCACAACCAACACTTGCGTACGCCCAACGTACATGCCCATTAATCACTTTTTCCCTTAAGCACTTAATGATTAGCACCAAACATCCTAACTTTATATCCAAGCCTTGGGGAACGTTTGTATGGTTCAAAAGAACTCAAACCCTAGATTTAGCATCCTACTTTCACTAAATGGACATAAACGCATGCATGGTTGATCTACAACCATCAAGATGCTAACTTTATGGATTAAAGATCTCAAAAAAATCAAGAGAAGCAACTCCTTACTTTTGGAGTGGAAGGATCCCACCAGATCTCATACATGGGACTAAAAACTAAATAAAACTCCATAATACTAGATCTAAGCATACAATGAGCAAGTTCCAAGCTTTATACCTCAATGAAGTTGGAAATGATAAGTAGAATCTAGATCTACAAGATCTCCCTTGGTCAAAACTCTTCTTCCTCAAAGCTTACCAACACACACACACATAAACATACACTAAAACACACGAAAAGAGGGTCAAATCTTCTCTATATGGGTTAGGGTTTCAAAATGAGGCTCAAAGGGTAATGGAGGATGAGAAGTGAGGGGATCATAGGTCATAATGTTGCTTTAATAGGGTCCAAACCTAAAATTTAGGGTTTGTCTGTTGATTGTGTATGCCCAACGTACTCCTACTTTTCTGAAAATGGCAATAATGCCCATAGGGACCAAATTTGCAAACTAATTACACACCAAAGGTCAAAAATAAAAAGTACCTTGAATCGAGTGTTACAATTATTCCCCACTTGAATTAGCCTTCGTCCTCGAAGTCCATTGCCACAAATACCTCCGGGTAATGCCCCCTCATCTCGTCCTCAAGCTCCCACGTCTATTCAGAACCCTTTCGGTGTTGCCATTGCACCTTCACCAGATCCACCACCTTGTTAGACAGAGACTTCGTCGTCCTGTCAAGGATCACCATTGGTCTATATATATAATTCAAACGATCATCCACATGAATGTCCTGTAATGGAACCAGTGTGGAATCATCAATCAAGCACTTCCGTAGCTGAGAGACATGAAAATTGATATAAATCTGACTGAGCTCCTCTGGCAGATCCAAACGATATGCTACCCTGCCCACCAGGGCTAAAACCCAGAAAGGACCTATGTACCTAAGGCCCAGCTTCCCTTATTTCTTGAATCGGATGACATCTTCCCAATGTAACACATGTAGGAGTACCATATCTCCAACCTGAAATTCCATGTTTGACGAGCGTCTATCTGCGTAGCTCTTCTGCGGACTCTATCATGTCTGAAGTCTGCTGCGGAGCTGCTGAATCAATTCTATCATCTTTAGTACCACCTCGGTACTCCCCATGACCCGCTAAATCAATTCTATCATCTTTAGTACCACCTCACAGTAAACCAAACATCCCTATCAGAGACCACATAAACTGGCACTCCATGTTGTGCCACGACTTCCCAAATGTAGATATCGACCAACTTCTCCCCTAAAATACTCATGTGGATCATAATAAAATGCACGATATTCGTCAATCGATCCACAATGACCCATATCGAATATACTTTGCGCGCCATCCTAGGCAACTTTGTGATAAAATGCATCATAATCTCTTCCCATTTCCAAACGAGAACTTCCAATGGCTCCATTTTTTCGCAGGGTGGTTGATGCTCGACCTTGACTTTCCTGCAATTCAAGCACCTCTCCACATACCATGACACGTCTCGCTTCATTAATGGCCACCAATAGTCAAGTCAGAGATCCCTATAAATCCTTGTTGCCCCGAGATGAATAGAGAATCTCGACTTGTACGACTCCTCCATCCATACCAGACGTGCACCAACCCAACATGGAACCCACGCTCTCCGATGAAGGGTCAATAATCCCCGACTATCATAATCAAAGGAAGCCACCTGGCCTACTATGCGCTCGTTTTTCTTGGCTCTTCCTTCACCGCCTCAACCTAGGCCTCTTGAATCTGCTCTAAAAGTGGGGTAATCATTGTCATCCTCCAGGCATAAATCCCTAATTGGGGCGGCAAACACCTTGTGGCTAAGAGCATCAGCCACCACATTGGCCTTCCCCAGGTGATAAAGGAACTCACAATCATAATCCTTCACCACATCCAACCATCTACGCCGCCTCATATTCAGATTCGGCTCTTCCATTAGTTACCTTAGGCTCTTGTAATCTATGTAGATAGTACAATGGACCCCATAAAGGTAATGTCGCCAAATCCTGAGGGTGAACACCACAACCCCTAGCTCCAAATCATGCATATGGTAATTTGCCTCATGAGGCTTCAGCTGGCTCGAAGCATAAGTGATCACATGACCCCGCTGCATCAACACTACTCCCAAACTTATGATTGATGTATCAAAATATACCATAAAATCCTCAACACCCTCGGGCTGGGTTAGAATCGGCGCCTCATACAATCTCTATCTCAGAGTCTCAAAAATTGCCTGCTGCTCAGGCCTCCAATGAAACATGACAGTCTTCTTTGTCAACCGGGTCAAAGGAACTGCTATCTTGGAGAAATCCTGAAAGAATCTCTGATAATAACCCACCAATCAGAGGAAACTTTGAATCTTAGATGGAGACCATAGAACTCCCCACCTCATCACCGCTTCGACCTTGGACGGATCAACCAGAATACTATTCTGGTTGACAAGGCACTGCAAAAACTGCACCTTGCGCAATCAGAACTCACACTTGGAGAACTTTGCATACAATCTCTCCCTCCTTTGTCTCGAATAACTCCCTCAGGTGCTCCTCATGCTGCTCCTGGGTCTTGGAATAAACCAGGATGTCATCAATAAACACAATCACAAATCAATCCAACATAGGCCTGCATACGCGATTCATGAGATCCATGAATGCGGATGGAGCATTGGTGAGCTCGAAGGGCATCACCACGAACTCATAATGACTATAATGAGTGTAGAAGGTCGTCTTCTGCATAATCTCCTCTCTCACCATGATCTAATGATAACCGGAATGCAGAAAATCTTGGAAAATAAAGATGCACCCTAAAGCTGCTCAAATAACTCATTAATCCTCAAGAGTGGGTAACGGTTCTTCACCGTTAGGTTATTCAGTTCCCAATAGTCGATACACATCCGATGCGACCCATCCTTCTTCTTTATGAACAAGATTGACTATCCTCATGGCGAACTACTCGGCCGAATAAATCCTTTGTCTAACAGCTCCTACATCTTACTACACAAATCCTACATCTCTGGAAGTGCTAATCGATAAGGTACCTTGGCTATCGGGGTCACGCCCAGAACCAAGTTAATCCGAAACTTCCCCTTCCTCTCTAGAGGCACTCTAGGAAAATCCTCTGGAAACACATTCGAGTACTCCTAAAGAATCGGTACATCATTAACAGTTGCCTTAACTTTCTCCTGGGTATCCATCATATAGGCAACAAATCCAGAACAACCTTGTTGAATATAATGTTTGGCTCTAGCTACTGAACATAGATTCGGCCCACACTAAACACTCTCTCCTCGAATCACTAACTCTCCCCCACTTGGGGTCCGAATACGCACCAACTGATGCTCACAATCAATCATTGCCCCATTGGGGATCAACCAATCCATCCCCACAATAACCTTGCTCTCATGTGTAGGAATAGGAACCAAATCAATCAGATACCGCTCACCCGAACAACTCCAGGACACAACCTCGATGAACTCTCGATACCTACACTGGACGATCATCAGCAATCTCAACCTCTAATGGACAATCCAGGTCCCCCAGAGTATCAACAAACCTCTTGATGAGTGCAAAAGATACAAATGATTAGGTAACCCCGAATCAAACAAAACCAGAGTAGAGATACCTTTCACAATGAATGATCCTAAAAACAAAACACACATATATAAGTAGGAAAACCAACAAAAACAAAGAGAATAGGGAGAAGATACATACTCGTCACCCCTTCAGGTGATGTATGAGCCTCCTCGACTATCAATTGAAATGTCCTGCTCCTTACAAGAGGTGCCTCCGACTTTCCCTAACAGCCATCCGTAAACTGCAAAGTCGCCAGAGCGAGTGCTGCAACTGGTCCCGCTGCTGCTAAATTCGGACAACCGGCCGTTTGTGGCCCCTTTGATTGCAATGGAAGCAAATCAGACTCGATCCTTGGGTGGTGGCTGCATAGTCCCGACTAAAATGACCAGCCTTTCCACACTTGTAGCAACCCAAATCACATTCTCTGCAAGCTTCGTTGTGCGACTTGCCACACTTACCATAACATCCTTGACCCTACTGGCCCTTCCATCTTGACTCAAAAACCTTGGGCCTCTTACCCGAACCCTCTAAACTTTGAACCTGATCTAGCTTCCTCTTTTTCTCCATATCCAATTCAATCTCCTCTCTCTGGCTCTCACCACCATATCCTCCAATGTCCTACAACTTGATATGCTCACAAATTGACTGATATCACTCCTCAGCATATCGTGACACCTTGACTTCTTCATCTCATCATCTGTCACATATTTAGAACCAACAATGCCCTTTCATGAAACATAGCAGTAATCTCCGCCACCGTCTCAATAGTCTGGTGAAGGTCCTGAAACTCGCTTGCCAACTATCAATCCCCAGTGCAAAATCAACCCAAAACCTTGTCATGAAATCCTCGCAAGTCATAGACTCAACCGCCTCACCTCCTAAGGCGTTCCCAACCTCCTCCCACTAATCTCAAGCTCTATCTTTCAGAAGACAAGAAGCAAATCTGACCTTTTCCCCCTCGGGGAAACAGCTAGTCTGGAAGGCGTTTGCGACATCTGCTAACCAAAGCCTACTCGCAATCGGGTCCTTCTTTCTGAAGAACTTCGGAGCCTCGCATGCCCGAAACTCTCGGAAAAGTCAAAGTGCAAGCTCCCATCATCGCCACCATCTCAAAATGAAAAGCACACAAGCGCTCATCCAGAATCGCCAAGATACCCTCATTGACCGTACCAAATATCACATGAGTCTACTCAAGAATATTGCATGTAATCTATGCTGAAATGAACTATGACATCTGATCATCCATAAACCTGGCTCCAGAGCCCAAACCCGAACTATCACTGGCACCAGAGTCACTACCAGAACCTCCTCGAGTGATCATCATATTGAAAATAAACCATATAAACCATCAGAACATACTCAAAGAATCCCACAGTCTACAAGCTTCTTGGAATCTTCGTGACTCTCTTTGACTCGAGTATGAATTCTCTGATTCCAATAGTACATGCCCATACTACCTTCCACATCTATCTTTACTTTCCTTAAGAATCACCCTGAATCCCCCAGGTTACTTCCCTATCAATCCAAACAACCCTCATCAAAACAAAGCTCTTGGCACTGAATCGCCTCCTAGGTTTTCCTAGGGCTACCACCACACCACTCTCTGCCATCAGCTGAAGAAGGGACTCCTCCTAACACCCTCTAACTAGCTTACGAGTACAATTACATACCATTGACACCAGATAATTCTTCAAATGAAAGGTCTCATAATACAAGGCGTTGGACACAAACAAGAGTTGTGCAATAGAGTTAAACCTAATTTTCTAAAATTATCTAATCTTAGTAATATATAATTTAGCGTATTCACTTACTAGTATGTTGATGTTAATGGCAACTCCTAAAGCACAAAGCAAGCAACATTTAAGCATTGAGTAATTGGAATCAGGGCATAACCTAAACATGTCATCCTATCACTAACTGGTCAGTACTAGCATACAAGTCTACAAGCTCGTATAATAGGAATATAAAGGCATCTTTCCTAAAATTCTATCATGCAATCCAGATTAGATCCTTATCCCTGATCTAGCATGTGATTCACAGATTCTCAATTCAAAGCATAACACAAAACATGTATGGGTATTTTGGGAAAACTTACTTGAGCTCGGTCAAATGCATGCACTACACCCCTTTCTTTTATGAAAAAAAATCCTTTTTATAAACATTTCTCTTTATGAAAAATATGCCAAACCCTCAGCTTGAGTTCAGATAGACCTGAGGGTATGCCCGAATCCCTCAAACCAAGGCTCTGATACCAACTTGTAACGTCCCAAGATTCAAAAACCAATTTCTTTTTTATATTAAATAAAACATCAATCAAACATGTTCATCAAAACCAAAAGGGAAATTATAATGTATTCATAATCATCCAAAACACATCAGAGTCAAATAAGTGAAAAATCATGGTGTGCGATGCGATCATCCCGAGCTCTTCCCCTTCGATCCGGAAGTACCTGAAATATAAACTGAAAAACATAAGCACAAAGCATAGTGAGTTCCCCAAAATACTGCATACCATACATATATGCCAACTCAAGGTTGTGTCAGGTCTATTTCACCCCAAATCTATTGACACTCATATGCTAGCTCAAGGTTATGTTTGGTCTATTTCAACTCATATGTCAGCATAAGGATGTACTTGGTCTATTTCACCCCACATACATATAAAAAACAGGCACACATGCATACAACATATATATATATATATATATATATATATATATATATATATATATATATATATATATATAAGGAGTCACAAAGACTACAAGCATATACAATCCCTAGTGTCTTAAGTTATAGTGAGAAAACTCACCTAAGTATGATATTCGCCAATAGATGCTCGGGTTGCTGAACTAGAGAATCCCCACACTATCCAACCAAATAAAACCCTAATTAATAATTGGGTCATAAACCAGAACCGAGAATCTAGTTCATTTGTCCAACACCCAGGGTAAAATACCATTTTACCCTTTCCTCACTTGGCCTAATAACTGAGGCCCAAACTCAAAGGCACTAAAAGCCCAATAGTGGCCCAATTCCTAAAGGTTACCCAAAGTCCAATATTGGCCCAAATCCATGCAAGCCCAAATCCTAACAATGGCCCAAAGTCAGAAAGGCTAGTGGCCTAACAAGGCCCAAAACACTAATAGTCCTAATACGACCCAAACCACAAAGCCCAAGACTAGGCCTTGTATGCTACACGTACCAGAACTACACCCAACGTACTAGGTGTCTTACCTGGTCGGGGACTCAAATGCATACGCTTACGTACACCCAGCGTACACACCCATTAAACACTTTTTCCCTTAAGCACTTAATGCTTACAACCAGACGTCCAAACTTCAGATCAAAACCTTAGGGAGTGTCTTAATTTATAAAGTCATTAACTTCGAACCTTTGCATGGCTAAAAAGAACTCAAACCATGGATTTAGCATCCTAATTTCACCAAACACACATGATTGATCCACAACAATCAAGATGCTATGTTTATGGACTAGAGATCTCAGAAACATGAAGAGAAGCAACTCTTAACTTCTGGATTGGAAGGATCCCATTAGATCTCATTCATGGGACTAAAAACTAAATAAAACTCCATATTACTAGATCTAAACATACAATGATCAAGTTCTAAGCTTTATACCTCAATGAATCTGGAAATGATGATTATAATTTGGATCTACAAGCTCTCCCTTGGTCAAAGCTCCTTCTTCAAAACACTTCTTCCTCAAAGCTCACCAACACACACTAAAACACACACAAAGCGGGTCAAATCTTCTCTATAGGGTTTAGGGATTCGAAATGAGTCTCAAAGGGTAATGGATGCTGAGAAGTGAGGGGATCATAGGTTATAATGTTGCTAGAATAGGCTCCAAACCCTGAAATTTAGGGTTTGTCCCCTGATTGCGTACGCCCAACATACTCCCACTTTTCCAAAAGTGGCAACAATACCCCCTAGGGAACAAATTTGCAAACTATTTACACACCAAGGGTAAAAAATGAAAAGTACCTTGAATCAAGTGTTACATTATCCTTATTTTTGAATTCATTCAATCTTTTTCCCTATGTCATAAGAACAATCAGTACACGTATAGGGTTCAAATTACTCCGTGGATTATGACAATGGGCCCCCTTAATGAATTGTAGGTTATTAGGCCCAAGACTTGTCTTATTCCCTATATATTGTCATGTATTATTCATAATTAGGGTTAAGAGTGAGGAAAAATATAGCCGCCAAACATAATCAGGTTTCTTAGGTAGAGTAGATTTACTTTAATATGTTCTTATAGTGTAATTTATTCCTCATGTTCTTGAATAAATCATTTGATCATTCGACATATCTTCATTACTGTGTTTGTTCTTATTTTCTGCAAATCGTTCTTAGGGTTTTGACCCAACAACTGGTACAAGAGAATCGGAGTTCACGTTACGAGTTGTTTTGTTGTGTTCGCTTATCAGAGGAAAATGGGGAAGAAGACTTTGATTTACATTTTTGGTCCCTATAACTTTAGCAACTTGGCAGTTTTAGTCTCATTTTCAAAACTTTTACACATAACAGGGAAAATGATGCAGAATTACTATTTAGTCCCCTGACTTTCAGCAAATAGCAATTTTTGCCTAATATTTGGAATTGTTTGCAAATTAAGGGCTGACGAACATACTTGGATTTTTCTTGAACATATTTTTTCGTGAATAATTTATGGATTCCAACAAGTCTTGGCGGTTCGAAAGGTCGTTTTTCACGATAACATCAAATTTTTTCGACTATTTCGGATTTTAAACTTCAACGTTTATTTCATTTTATCGTGGGGGAGCATAGTATTTGTTCATGTTTCAAAATCAAATGAAACATGAACAGTAAACAGTGAAAAGAATTTGATCTTGATTTTTGAATAAATTTAATTGAAAAAATAATTGGATCAACAAATTTTGAATGAAAGCAAATAGATCCAATGGAATCAAAATGATCAAAAATGATTTCCAAAACACAATTCCAAGAGATTTTGATAGATTCTGAATTGAAAAGATAATTGGATCAAAAAATATTGAATTGAAAGCAAAAAGATCCAATGGAGAGACTCACCAAAAATTCGAATCTTTGAGTCGATTACACACCAAAAATATTGCCATCAAGGATCGTTGATCATGAAAAAGTTGTTAAACCTTCAAGATTAAACTCTAATACCACATGTAGGATCCCAATGAAGATCACAAATGCGGAACTGAAGAACAATGCATAATCGATAAGACTCAGTTTAAATTTTAAGCACAGTTTGTATAGATAATGAGGAAAGTACAAAAATATAGAAGCATGTGATTGCTTACTACACTACTCTCTCTCTCTCTCTCACTACTCTCTAGATATCTATACAAGGGGAGCTCTCTCAACATATACACTGGTACTAAGACTAGTATTTATAGGCTAGCTTAACCCAAAAACTCATATCACAAGGGGTAAGCCAAGACACCATCTAATGAAGAGTTGTGCACCCTAACAAAACTTGTTTGACATTCAAAATAAGGTAATCTTAGTGGTAACTAACAATGATATTACCTATTATGAATAGGTCAAACAAGTTTATTGGTCAAACGTGTACAAAAAAAGCATGATTACTAAATATGGACAAAAACCAAAGTTCGTTACCTAAAGAACTATTATGGAACGTGTGTGCTTTATAGGTCTAAGTACTTTAATTTTTGTATTAATGTTGTTAGTATGTTATTGTGGTTGATGATGTTAGGTCTATTGACGTGACCTAAACAACATGACAACACTGTTTGGAAACACTACATGACTAGACCGCATGGTAGCACAAAGTGACAGCGCCCCCTGATAACATTGTCTGACCAACCCAGTCCATGCCCAGCTAGTCAGGGGCTAGGTTGTGCCACTAGACAATGTTGGTGGGTGGTGTTATCATGAAATGCTATCACCTCTTCGTGTTATGCAGTGCAGTCATACGGTGTTGTCAAATAGTGTTGTCATGTTGTTTAGGTCATTCAATAGACATAACACCATCACCCCTAAAAACATACTAACAACATAAATACAAAAAAATAAAGTACAAAGACCTCTTAAGCACATACATTCTATAATATTTATTTGGGTAATGAACTTTGATTTTGTCCGTATTTAGATAATCATGTTTCTTCCGTATACGTTTGACTAGTAAACTTGTTTGAACTGTTCTTAATAGAGTAATTTCATTGGTAATTTCTAGTAATATTACCCTATTTTGAACAGGTTAACTAAGTTTACTTGTCGGTCATATACAAAGAAAAAAAAAACATGATTACTTAAATTTGGACAAAAACCAAAATTTCTTTACCATCTTAGATCATTAACCCTTTAAAATAAAAGCCAAAAGTTTAAACTACCGAGATTCTTTTTCTTTATTTCGAGTTTTATGTTAAAAAAAAAATACCTGTCAGAAGTTCCTTGGAACACACAACCATTATAATTTTTACCTTCAAAATTATAGAGTAATATGTCAGTTTAGGATTGAGGTGTTTAAATTGGTTACAACAACTACTTGCAAGGCTTTTAAAATGAGTCTGGATAATGATCAGGCTCTCTAATCTTGTGTTGAATACATCACATATTTTGCACATGATCAACATCAACTTAACAATTTATACTTATATCTATAAGCATATCTCTAGAGTCTAGACTTCAGAACATAATATTATAATAAATAGGTAGTATTTTGTAATTTATCTTAAAAATACAATTGTATATACTCGTTGAAACATATTTTATAATGCAAAAAGATTGCGTCGGTCTTAAAAAAATAACATGCCAATTTGAAAGGGTCTCATGAACACCAGCTCTCCTTCACTTTTATATTATGTATAGTAAATTATAATTTGTTCCCTATGTTTTAACAAAAATCACAAATTCAATTCGAATTTTCAGACCTTCCCAACTTTGTCGGTTTGTCTTAAGGTTTGCATTTTATTGTGAATAAGGTCCTTGACCAATATAAAGCGACTTCGAATTTGACTAAATTTTAAATTTCGAGTAGAATACAAGGACTATATCCGTAGCGAATTACAAATCTAAGGACGAAATTAGTATAATTTGAAATTTTGGACTAAATTTGCAAATTTGTATGAAAAACAGAGACCAAATTTGTATCATACTATTTTATTTATTTATTCATTACTCCATTTTACACCCATCCTTCTCTGTTTCTTGTTATTGAATGCTGCCTTTCTTGAACTAATCCTCGTCTTCATTCTCCTTTTTTTTCATCAGAAAAATTAAACTCCGATCGTCCAATCCAACAACCGCCGTGATTAAACAGTAAACAGGGATGCACGCTTGGCAACCAATCGTCGCCGTGGTGGTAGCCACCGGAATATTCGTTCTCATCCTCTTTTACTTTATCCGACGCTTTTGCTGCCACCCCGAACAACAACCGCAAGAACAACCGATCCAACGAGCATCGTCGTTACAAAACGGGATTTCTAAGCTTCATAATCAAGAAAGCATTTACAGCAACAAACGCCGAACAAATTACTATGTTCTCCGACGTGGGATTTCGTCAAAACCTTTGTTTAATTGGTCGGACAATCCTTCTCTTATAACCGATGCGGTGGAAAACGGATGGTCACGATTCGCTTTCAACAACTTCACCTCCTCTCCTTCGATTCAATCAAACAAGTCTATACTGGGATACTGCGCTCCCGCCGGTGATGGCGGAGGAAAAGACGTCGAAATGGTGGAAATCGGTTGGGAAGTTTGTCCAGGATCCGCCGATTTCATACAGAAGATTCGGATTAATTCTGGTTTACAGAAAATCATCAAGACGACCACTTCTTCAATGGCGGCAGCTTCCGTCATTAGATCGGCGTTGCCTTTACCCGGTCCGGCGTTGGGGAATTCGTCGCCGTTCCCCCAAGAAGCCTATTTTGAAATTACCATTTTGTCCATCTACGAAGATGAACACAGAATCGATATAAACGGGAAAGTGAAGGCGAATAAGGGAGAAGAGAAAATTAAGCTAATTCAAGAGAATCTCGCCGGTGAAAAAGCTTCGTCGGAGTCGTTGATTCATCTTACAAGCAATAACAGTAATGGTATTTTAAAAAGCCGAAGTGATGGTAAGGATACAGTTGAGGGGAAAACGGAAATGGGTATTGTGGTGTCGCTGGGCCTCGCCGGAGGAGGGTCGCTTCCGTTGAAGCTTCCCGGAAGTTATCCGGGATCCGTAGGCTTCAACTCCGACGGCTCTGTTTATCTAGAAGGTATGTTTTTCTTCTTTTTACTAAAGTCAAAGTCCACCACCGTTGGTCATGCTCAAAAGCCAAAATCACTTGTAGAAATTGTTTTATTTACCAAAATAATATTCTTTTGTTTATCATATAATTTAATACAAATACAAATATTTGTATGTACGGTAATAAATAATGTTTTTTAAATGTTTAAAACATTTGAATGGTTGTTTATTATATTTAAAAGTAAAAAATGATGGTATACAACAAAATATTTTAGTATTAAATTTTAATTTAGAATCAAATACAAATCATATGATGCCAAAAAGCAACTATAGAAACTCCATCTAATGACACATGTGACCCACATATGCATTTAACATAGTTTGCTATATGAAAAGGCCCGCAACAAATGTCATTATTATGAATAAAATATTAAAATAAAACATATATTTATTATTTAAAATTTTATTGTTTACGTATATCTACTTCTCAATATTTTTATATAGTCACTATATTTTTTTAAAATATGGTTTGTCACAACAATATTTACCATTTTCGAAGTCTATTCAAAACCAACAATTAATATCAGATTAATAGATTATTTGCAATGTTTACTAGACTAACAATGGCAAAGTATATTTGCTACTATATAGGATAATTTTTGTATTTTGTATTTTGTTTATTTTTATTTTTGTTTTAGTATTTATTTCAATAAATAAAATTTACTCAATAAAGTCAAACTGTCTTATCAAGTGATAATTTTTCAAAACAAAACAAAATGATTAATTATGCATTAAAAATATAATAACTTAAACAGGAAAAAAAAAGTGTTATCACGACTTTAGCCTTTGTTATTATTGTTGTTATATATACTCACAATTTGACTTTTCTTTAATTGTGATTTAATTTCTTTAAAATGGAATATATTAATGACGATGAATTAATAATGAAAAACAAGTTTTGATTTTGAGAGTCTTGAACAGTCAATGTCGATGCCAATATCGTATATAAGGTTTATAAGATTTAATTTTCTAAATAAAAAGTATGATAGATCATGATGTTTTAACTTATGACAATGTATGATAATTACGTACACAGGAGTTAAGCTAATGACTGATTCAGAATCTAACGAGTGGGGAACAACCGAGAAGGTGGTTGGTTGTGGATACAACCCAAACCAGAAGAAAGTTTTCTTCACCGTAGATTCAAAACTCGTGCATGAAGTCCATTGCATGGCGGAGGAATTTGAAACGCCACTTTATCCAACATTAGCAGCAAACACTGATGTTACAGTGCTTGTAAATTTTGGACAAAGTGTCTTTAAATATACACAAGCTAATTTGCATAGGACTCCAAATCCATGTTTCATTGGACCATTAGGAAGTTCTCCGGTTTTAGGGTATGATGACAGCAAAGAGCTCTTTTCAATGGGAAGAATAGATTCGCATTGGTTAGATCGATCTGCAAAGAGAAGTGTACAATATTATGGAAGTGTTAATAGAGGAATGTCTGATTATGATGAATCGTCTGAAGGGGATTTGTTTGAAATTGTGTTGGATAATAATAGTCGTGGAAGATCGCCAAACACACCTTTTTGAAGAAAGATATATAATGTATACTGAATTTTTGTCGACGTCATTGGTAGATGTAAATTGATTTGTTATTAGGCTAAAAGTGGCTACATATTGATTAAAAAGCCTCCAAATTGAATAAATGGATGTATGGAAGATGAGGATGTGTTTTAGCTGTGTAAAGTTATTCCTAACAGATGGTGACTTAATAAAGATGGAATCAAATATCGTCCCAAAGAATCTCTTTTAATTGTGTTATGGGTTCCCTTGTGTCATTCTTTTATATTCTTTTGTAAGTTGATTAATTTTTAGATTGTTTTGTTTTGTTTGTTAGCGGTTTTCTTGAAAATGATAGTCCAGTGTTCACCAATTTTTTGCTGATAGGTTTTCCATGAATAACATTATCAGAATGTTGTATCTTTGAATTTATTTAAAAATATTAAAGCAATGAAATTTCAAAAAATTTATATAGGTCCTTATCCCAACTAATTAAGGGGTTGTGTGTGAGCATTTTAAGATCTATCTGAATTTTTAAAATGTTTGGATTTTTAACATTATTTGGTTAGAACCTTTGAGTCGCAGTATTATATATATATATATATATATATATATATATATATATATATATATATATATATATATATATATATATATATATATATATATATATATATATGGATTAAATGAGAACACCAAAAAAGTTGAAAACATAAGAACATTTATGAATCAATCATTTTATAAAACAAATTAATACTTTTGTATTTAGATTAAATTTTAAAATATTGATATTAAGTCCTAATATCCTAAAATCTAGCAATCATAATATTTACCTAAAAAACAATAATAAAAATAATAATTGATGTTTTTTTCTTTTTAAGTTATTTTATTAGTTATTTTTTTTCAACAAAAAAAAAAAAAAAAAACCAAAGTTATTTACATAAAAAAGTAAACTGCAATTACAATCATAAATTAATACATTTTTATTTACAAATAAAAAACCTTATGAAATCCAATGTCTTTTTTCATCAACTCGAAATAAATTTTTTCTGAGAATTCGTCATAATCTCACAAAATGAAAACTTTAATCACAAATGACTAAATTTTTATTCACAAATGAGTATAGTTTTAATCACAAATAAATATAGATTTAATCACAAGTGATTAAACGACATCTAAAAAATAGTGAACATTCTCATCTATTCAACAAAGAGAGAAACAACTCTAATTAATAATGAATACAATTCCATCACAAATGAATTTAGCTATAATCATATGAATACAAAACAATAATCATATGAATTTAGCTATAATCTTTAGGGGAACTTCTCCCTTCCAATTCGATCACCCTTCCGCCTCCGACCTCCGATCACCCACCACCCTCACAAATTGTCATATGCGGCGGTTTCATCGTCCTCCGGTTATGCTATCTCCGACTAAGAATTGGAATCGCGGGGTTTCATCTTCCGCCGCACAATCAACGACCTGAACCTCGACCACTTAGACTTCGTTTTCGTCGCCGTCGGTTTCCCAAAACGTGACACCGACAAGATAAAAGTAGTGCAGCAGCATACATATTCGTTGTTGTGGGTGGAGTATGATAAGACGAAGAGACCGGTGGCGTTTTCTAGGGCCACCGGCGACAGCATATTCAATGCTATTATTTGGGATGTGGTGGTGGATCCGAATTTTTAGGGGATTGGGTTGGGGAAGGCGGTGATTGAGAGAGTGGTAGAGGAGCTGCTTCAAAAGGGAATCACTAACATTGCTCTGAGTTTTGGGATTCTATAGACCTCTCGGGTTTATTTCGGATCCAGAGGGGATAAGAGGGATGGTGTATTCAAAAAAGAATAAGAGAAAATAGTTGTATAGGTTTGGGTTCCATGGTGTTCGGTTGTGAGGAAGGTGATCACAGTGATGTAAAATCGCTTGAAGATGACTTGGTTGCTTGACCTGATGAATTAGGTAGAAGATGATGAAGGCTGTAGAATGCATTCTCCCTTTGCGTTGGCGACTACGTTAAAGAAACAAAGAGGGAAAACGTATACATAGGGGAGAGAGAATGGTGAAACAAGTGGGTGGGATACCTGATATTCAGAGATCAATTAAGTATAAATTACTAATTTACCTTATAAATTGGTTGGTCAAGAACTGTTCTCGCATTCTCAACCTTTTTGGTGTTCTCATTTGATTAAACATAAATCAAAGTTAAACACAAATCAAAATAAAAAAAATAACACTATCATTTCTTTGATTATACCTAAAACAACTAATTGCAATAATAAAAGAAAATCAAGATTTCATATCACAAATGATAAACGAATTTCTTAATTAATGTTGTACCCAAAACAATCAAAATCTCCAACTCAAGAGCTTCATGATTCTTACAACTATAAAAAGGGTACAATATGATTAAACTTCATGTATAACCTCAAATATATCTAAAACGTAAACCATAATTTCTTTACTTCAATCTCCCAGCCCATGCTTTTGTTGTTCTGTGAAATCTTTTAGAACCATTACCATCCATAACAAATATGATAGTAATGAACTCCCTAAGCTTGTGGGTATGAAATCTTCTCCACTAATAGACACCACTTGTTTAAGATATAACAACGTACTTTCATTTAGTGAATCCATAACATGCTAATATTTCAGATTCCATCAAGCAAAACAACAAAGCATATAATTTCATCGGCGCCATCGTCATGGATAAGCGTTGTCGTGCACATATGTGGAACTAAGGAGTATTTTAGGAGTAGATCAAATTTGTTGTACCAAAAAAACAAGCGTTGTCGTTGACATATATAGAAGTTAAGATAGGAGTAATTTACGAGTAGATTAGATTTGATGTACCCATATATATATATATATATATATATATATATATATATATATATATATATATATATATATATATATATATATGGGTACATCAAGCAAAACAACAAAGCATATAATTTCATCGGCGCCATCGTCATGGATAAGCGTTGTCGTGCACATATGTGGAACTAAGGAGTATTTTAGGAGTAGATCAAATTTGTTGTACCAAAAAAACAAGCGTTGTCGTTGACATATATAGAAGTTAAGGTAGGAGTAATTTACGAGTAGATTAGATTTGATGTACCCATATATATATATATATATATATATATATATATATATATATATATATATATATATATATATATATATATATAAGAGAACTATTATTAATCATAGAACCAATGAACCAATCTTTTTTTCAACTTTTAGAGCTTATTTTTATCAAAAAAAAAAAAATACAGATTTCCATAACTTTTTATCTTTTTCCAATGATAACAAATTCAATAAAAAAAATTTACTTTTTTTCGTCAAATTCACATTATGAATCTTTAGCATTCACAATGTGAAGTTATGAATTTAGATATTTTTAGTTTTTTTTTCGAAAAAGAATAAACTCTAAAACTTGAAAAAATATTTGGTTCTTGGAGAAAGATTAATAATGGTTCTCTGTTGAACTTATATATATATATATATATATATATATATATATATATATATATATATATATATATATATATATAATTTCATCAACAAAATATTATCATATTTCAAGAAAAAAAAAAAGAAAAAAGAACAAGCAAAGCATATAATTTCATCAACAACAATATCACATTTTAGATAATATATATATATAATTTCATCAACAAAATATTATCATATTTCAAGAAAAAAAAAGAAAAAAGAACAAGCAAAGCATATAATTTCATCAACAACAATATCACATTTTAGATATAAGACTTCATCATACAACTAGACCAAATGCCCTGATGTGTAAAAAATGCAAATAACAAGATCAACTTGCCTATTTGACAATGTCATGAAACAAATCAATGCCCAACTTCTACAATGCCATAATATTGGTTTATTATGTTACACAATTTAGAATGATATGATACAAACATGAGATCATGGATCAAGCATGAGAGTTCAAATGCCACATTTTTTATGTAAATGTCAAATAAGCGAATTATGGCATATAAATGATCCATGTGTGCATATAATGTGGATATTCTTTCATTTTTATATAAATTGTTAATTACACTTTCAAGTCTAGTGAACAAGAAAGAGTGTTGGGAACATAGTTGTATAGATTTGATGATGCAAAAGATATACATTATGGTTATAGTTTTAATGCTCATTATAGACACTCAATTTTGTCTAGGCAAGTGTAAACAATACAACTTAGATAAGTTGATCTGTCAGAGTTCGTTTATTTCATTAATTCAAAGATATGTTGCTGTTTCTAGAGACTAATATTAAAGATATATGTTACTACTCTACTAAACACTGAAGTTCATATGTCGAATACTAAAGACCAAATATGAGCTGCCTTAGTTGATCAGATTTGGAACTAATCTCTAAAGCCATCATGTTTCTAGGTATTATTGAAAATCATACCCTGATAACCAAAAGACATTGAAGGCACTATCAGTACCAAAGGAACTGAAAGTATTATTAGCACGAAGAGCTCCATTCACTGAAGACCTAATCTGTTGGTACTGATATCTGATTAGTGTGTCTATACGCTAAAGTTCTTACACTAATAACACATTGATGATATGATACGTTGATACTTTGATGTACACTGATGGTCATACCTTATTTGTTGAAGCTAAAATTGCTTAAGTTGAAGCCGAAGTTGATCAGTAGACGACTTCCTTTAAGTGGGGACTATCATAATTTATATACTATATGGATATATATATATATATATATTAAAATTATTGTTTATATGTATAGTGTAACATCCCAGGTTCAGAAGCAAGAGTTCAGGGGTGTAGAGTGTAAATATGAGGGTGGACTCGGTGAGTTAGAGCTATAACTCGTCGATTCGGAGCGTGTGAAGAGCATGTGATTAAGTGGCCTGTCTCGTCGAGTCGACGGCTGGACTCGACGAGTCAGTTCTGGGAAGAGAAAAACCCTAAGATTTAGGGTTTGCACCTTATTTAAAGGATCTATTGTTCACCCCTCCTCCCCCTTATTATCCTTTTGAGATCCAGAAACCCTAAATCGTGAGTGAGAGTCCTTGGAAGCAATTTGGAGCTTAGATAAGTGATTTTGTGAAGAGATCTTGAAGATCAAGAAGCTTGGATCAAGGAGATTTGTGGAGATTCGGATTATTCTTCAGTGGGAGGTCGTTTTGGAGGTAATGAATTGTTATCTTGGCCTTCTCCTTTCTAGATCCATCTTTCATGTAGTTTTAGGGTTTGTTTGGGGATAATATGATGAGATTTTGGTGCATGAGTTAGATCTGGAGTTGAAACTCCAGATATGATTTCTATTTGGGTCCAATATGTAGAAAGCCCTTTTGAATTGTTATGCAAAAGCCATCCCCCATGAGTTAAGTTCCTTTCTAGCTTGGTTTTTGAATTATGGGACATGAAAGCACGTAAAGGTAGTAACTTTATGTTGCTAATGCACTCTAGGGACCCAGATCTATTGTTTAGAGCAAAGGAGTAGCTATGTATCTTTCAATTATGGGAATACTCGTATGAACTCGGCAAATCTGGGAGATGACTCGGCGAGTCGAGTCGGGGTTTGGTTCGATTAAGTTCCGAGTGAACTCAGTGAGTCTGGGAGATGACTCGGCAAGTTGGTTTGGGGTTTCAGGAACTGACTTGCGTAGTGACTCGGCGAGTCAAATCGTGTATGGTGAGTTTTAGAGTTAAGTGAACTCAGCGAGTCACTAGGTTGACTCGGCGAGTAGGGTCAACTAGGAAGGTTGACTTTGACCAGGACTGAGACTTTGACCAAGAGTTGACCAATTGAATTTCGAGGGTATGTTGGTAATTTGGGTTCTGATGGTTATGGTTTCATTGGAGTAATAGGTGGTAGTGTTCGTGGCGGTGATTAGGAGTTTTGATTCTATCTCTCCAACTCGGCAAGTGCAAGGTGAGTTATCCTCACTATACTCAAGGATCTAAGGAACCAAGGCCAGCCCTTTAATTTGTATTTGTGAAAGTTACATTGTGATCTGATTTCTCTGTATCCTAGTAGATAGGATGGTTGTTATGCTGGTATGATTGGTTAGATCAGTATTTTGGTAGAGTGGAAGCGGTTATGCTTCGTGACCTCTAGTTAGGTCTGACTGTATGTATGCTGGTAGGAGATTACCTATTATATCGGCACATGCTTGTTTGCTAGTTGTGGGGTATTCCATCATGAGGATGATAGGACCCTAGTATGTCGGTTTAGATTGTTATATAGTTATCTGATATTGGTGCACATGTCTAATTGATAGTATGTGGGCAATCCAACCCGATGGTTGTGGGCCAGGAGTATTCCATACCGGTAGGATGATTGGACTCATAGTAGGTGGGCATTCTAACCCGATGGTTGAGGGCCTGTGGTATTCCATCCTGATGGATGATTGGACCCATAGTAGTTAGAATATATGTAGGAGTGTAGGCATTCCAACCCGACGGTTGTGGGCCAGGAGTGTTCCATCCCGGTAGGATGATTGGACTCATAGTATGTTGGCATTCCAACCTGATGGTTGAGGGCCTGGGGTATTCCATCCAGAAGGATGATTGGACCCATAGTAGTTATTGTAGGTATAGAGGCGTGGGCATTCCAACCCGATGGTTGTGGGTCAGGAGTATTCCATCCGGTAGGATGATTGGACTCGTAGTATGTTGGCATTCCAACCTGATGGTTGAGGGTCGGGGGCATTCCAACCCGATGGTTGAGGGCCAGGGGTATTCCAACCTGATGGTTGACTGGACCCATAGTATGTTGTTTTGTTACTATATGTGTATGGTTGTATGTGTATGGGTATTTTGGGGGTAACTCACTAAGCTTTCGGGCTTACAGTTTCAGTGTGTTGTTTTAGGTACATTAGGAGTTCATGGCAAGGTGAAGGCGTGATCGTACCGCTCCTCATTTTTATGTTGATGTTTCTGGGATACTCTGATAATAAACTAATTGAAAACCTTTTTGTAATAATTAATGGATTTAGATTGTTTTTGAAAAGTTTAAATTTATTGGAAATTTTATGGATGTTACATATAGTTATTATTTTGACGAGCAACAATATATATATATATATATATATATATATATATATATATATATATATATATATTAAAGATTATAAATTAGTTGTTGACATGTCAATGGGGTCCATTTTGAGAGAATGTTGTTATTGCACTTATGTAGGTATTAATTATAAAAGTTGATCTAGCACGATTGAAAGGTGGATGGTATAAGCCATTTTAGTGCCAATGAAAGCAAGGTCTAGAGACTTCCTACCTTCTAGACACTTCATGGTGCTTTGTAATTCATCAAGTTCCTACCTTTATGATTTTTGGTTGCTAGATCTGGGATTTTGAATATAGTTGGTGCTTTTTTTCCATGATGTCTATGGAGTTTGGACAAATCCATGTCAAAATGTGGTTTTGGTTGTTATTTTAGACCCATTGTGGTGTACTGAGTGCATGTTTAACTTCCCATTTGATCCATACATGATGTTGTTAGCATTTTAAACTCATTTTAGATCTAGGGTTGGTATTAGACTTGTATAAGGCATAAATCTGGATAAAGTTGGAAACATTATCCATTAGGAGCTTCATTTTATAGGTTCTAGAAAGTGTGGGCCTTTGTCTTTATGGATTAAGGACTTAATAAGATGAATTGCATTTGCGTAGAAAGCACGACACGACCAAGCTTAGGTCGCAATGAAAAGTTTAGAAGGTGTTCGAGACAATTTTGTCGTATAGTAGACGCGGTGCATCCAACTGTTAGTCGCAACGTGCCTGGCTGTTAACTGTTGAATTTAATTAGTTGATTGTTGACTTTTTGACCAATTTGACTTTTATTCAAACTTTGATTAATTTGAATAATGGAATGATGATTAGTCTTTTATTGGTATTAGGTGGTTTATGCTAGCTGTTTTATTGTAAATAATGATATTGAGCATTCTTAATATGCTATGTGTACCATTATATGTCCAATGTATAGTAGGACGTATTTGTTCTATTAGCACGAGGTGATGTGATAGACTATAATATTCTTATCTTAGGATATATGGAAGCGTTGTTTAATTGAGGTCTATGTTAAATATTGGTAGATCGTTGAGTGAATGTCGTATGGGTTGTACATAATTAAAATCGGATAGACTGAGAACTCTTGATCTGGCTTTATTGGATGGTACTTGTATGGTATATTGCTTTCAGATAGGAATATATGTTCGACTATTTATCTTATTTTCTACTATGAATAACTATGCATTCATAATAAGACTCGTCGATATTAACAATAACTTTGGTACGCTTTGTATGATAGTTGAGGGTACTGTTAGAATACAGATGTGTCATTAGACTAATATCGTCTTTACATTCTGAATGTTTTATCATGTAATTCATTCTTATGAATTGTACGGTAAGTTGATGGAACACTGTGAGACTGTGTGTCTAATGGATCGGTTTGAGGTCGTAAGTCTTTAGGTGTTTATGGAACATTGTGAACACCTGTATCCCATGTTTTTGTTTCATGTTAAGGTTTGGACTTTTAATTTTATTAATGATGCTCTTAATTTGATTGGGAAAGATTAATAGTGAATTCCATGATTCTTGCCCCGTAATAGCATCGAAAGCTAATATGTGCACCTTCCTTCCTTGCTAGCAATTTCATTTTAATTTTTCATTCAATAAATATTTTACTTATAGTTTTGAAATGTTTTTTTAATGTACAATAATGGCTTATTCTGATATATATTTTTTGAATTAAAATGATTGTTACCTCATTCTTTGTGTTTATCCTTTTGGCTTGGAAGTATCGAAAATACCCCCATAAATGTTATTCCATTTTTTTTCCCATTTAGCGTTGAGAAGTTTTATTTTTGGTTTTTTCTTCTTACCAGAAGTTGTTGTGTATAGGTGGCTAAGTCTAATGTGGTTGGATGAAAAAATTAGTAGGACTTCAATAGCCCCTACCCCCTGGAATTTATGTCCATTTATCCCCAATGCCCCTAGTCTTTAAGTCCAAGTTCTTGGAGTTTGAATAGAAAATGTGGGGTATTGTTGCAACTTTGTTAAATGGAAAATTCTCTCTATGGGACTTGTCCTACATTGGAAGAAAGAGGAACTTTATACTCCCTTAAAAAACCTCCTACTAGTTGTTTACTAATTAGATCAAAGGCTTGGACTAGAGGGATTGGGTTGGATTTGGTGATTGGGCTAGTCAAAATTGTTAGATTAATATATATATATATATATATATATATATATATATATATATATATATATATATATATATATATATATATATAATGGTCAAAAGATTGGGGCTCTTGGGGTCTCATTAACTAGTTACATTATTTTATATATATTAATTCTGATTTCTCATTGACTAGTTACATTATTTTATATATATTAATTTCAATTGACTTTTATTATTTATTAAAAAAATCTGTTAAATTCGTTTTAACTGTTTTGACAGTTATTTTCGGTTAGCAGTTTTTGGAGGGAAAACCTGTCACTCTATACCTATAAATAGATCACCAAAGAACAGATTTCGGGTTCAGAAAAACCATTCAAATATTCCTCATATAAATTCGTATTCCTCATGCAATGAAGGGAACATAATGAATTTCGTCAAAATCAAGAGAAGATCTTGGTTGGTTGTTGTATCCTCTTGACAGATCCCTACCAGGGAAATTTTTGTCTTAAGACACTGCAAGGCAGGCCTCAATCTCTACATTTTCGTGATTATATTTCTGTGTAATCATCAAACAAGTATGTTTTCTGTAAATTGATTCTTATATATTAAATATATCTGAATTTAGTTCATTTTATTTCAATTACTTTGTTGATTGTATACTTCTGTAATAACAATCTAAGACAGAAATCAAAGACTGAAGAATTGATCAAAATTCCATCATCAAAACACATGTGGAAAAGCCTGAGAAATTCAAAGGCTCAGATTTCCAGAGATGGCAACAGAAGATGTTGTTTTATCTAACAACTCTTCATGTTTCCAATGTTCTCACTGATGATTGTCCCTCTCCTCCTATTGGTATAACCACTGCAGAAGGAACAACACCACCCAGTGAAGCCCAATTGGCAGAACATCAAAGGGCAGTGGAAACTTGGAACACAAATGAATATAATTGCAGAAATTATATTTTGAATTCCCTGGATGATTCTCTCTATGATATCTACTCTACCATGAGTATTGCAAGAGAGATATGGGAATCATTGGAAAAGAAATACAAAACAGAAGTGGCATGTTCCAAGAAATTTGTGATTGGAAAGTTCATGAATTTCAAGATGGTGGATACTAAATCTGTCCTCAAACAAGTGGAGGAAATTCAAGTCATTGCACATGATCTTGAAGTTGAAGGTATGGGTATAAACTCTAACTTTCTTGTCGGTTCAATCATTGAAAAACTTCCTCCTTCTTGGAAGAATTTCAAATTATATCTTAAGCACTTAACTGATGACATGAGTTTTGAGCAACTTGTGTTGAGAATTCGTGTGGAAGAAGATAACAGATTGAATGAGAAGGCAGATGCAAATTCCTTGGAACCAAGTGCAAACTTTGTTCGAGAAGCAAGTACTTCAAGGACAAAGCACAACAACAAGAAAGGGAAGCAAGGCTCCAAAAACTCTTCCAAAGATGGCAAAAATCATGGCCCTAACAAGAAGAATTTCAAGACGAATTCTGGTCCATGCTATGTTTGTGGCAAAATTTGACACAAGGCCAAAGATTGCAGATTCAAGAGGGGTCAAGGAGGAAACAATGGAGGAAATAATGGAGGGAACAATGGAAAAAATGGTGGCAATTCTGGTGGAGGAAATTCTGGTCAAGCCAACATGGTTGAATCACCAAATCAGTTTGTTGCTGTGATTCAATCCAACATGGTTAGCAATTGTGTGGATTGGTGGATTGATACTGGAGCCACGAGGCACATTTGCAACTCCCGAACCATGTTTTCTACATACCAGAAAGTCTCGGATTCTGAACCAATGTTTATGGGGAATGGATCTACTGCAAAAGTTGAAGGAAAGGGAAAAGTGAAGCTACAACTGACTTCTGAAAAAGAACTCATTTTAAGTGATGTTTTGCATGTTCCTGAAATTACTAAGAATTTGATTTATGGTCCTATTCTTAGTAACAAAGGTTTCAAACTTGTATTTGAGTCTGATAAGTTTGTTCTCACCAAGGGTGGGGTGTATGTTGGAAAGGGATGCCTTAGTGAGGGTCTCTTCAAAGTGAGTGTCTTACCTTTGTACTATGGTGTTGAAACACCAAACAATGATGTAACCAATGTTAATGCTAATGCAATAATGGGCACTACTATCCCCTCTTCTATGTATATGCATGATCCTTCAATTTTGTGGCATTCTCATTTGGGACATGTCAATTTTCGTTCTATTCAAAGGATGGCAAAACTTGGCATGTTACCAAAATGTTCATTAGATAAACACATAAAATGTGAGGTTTGTGTAGAATCAAAATTTTCACAACATCCTCATAAATCAGTTGAAAAATCTAATGAAATACTTGGCTTAATCCACTATGATTTATGTGATTTTAGAGCAACACCTACAAGAGGAGGAAAGAATTATTATATATCTTTTATTGATGATTGCAGCAAGTATTGTTATATTTATTTATTAAATACCAAAGATGAAGCCTTGAATTATTTTAAGAATTACAAGGCTGAAGTTGAAAATCAACTTGACAAAAAGATCAAAATTCTAAGGTCTGATCGAGGAGGAGAATATGTACCCAAAGACTTTGCTGAATTTTGTTCTTTAAATGGTATCATACATCAAACAACTGCTCCATATACTCCTCGACAAAATGGAGTGGCAGAAAGAAAGAATAGAACATTGAAAAACATGATTAATTCAATGTTAATTACTTGTGTAGCACCACATAATCTGTGGGGAGAAGCATGTCTTGCAGCAAATTCAATACTTAATAGAATTCCTCATAAAAAGAGTGATAAATCACCCTATCATCGGTGGAAAGGGAGGTTACCCTCTTATAAAAGGATGAAAGTGTGGGGTTGCCTTGCTAAGGTACAATTACCTCTTCCTAAGATGACTAAACTTGGACCAAAAACCATAGATTGCATCTATCTTGGCCCTGCCATGAATAGTGCGGCCTATAGGTTTCTTGTGTTTAAATCACATGTTGATGATATCCATAACCAAACCATCATGGAATCAGCAGAGGCTGAATTCTTTGAAAATATTTTTCCTTTTAAGGATAAAGGGAAAGAGGTTACCTGCTCTAGGAAAAGACCTCTAGATGATGGACTAAATGATACCATTCCAGACAAAAGTTTACAATCAAATGAATAGAGTTCTTCTAAGGATCAAGAAGAGAACTTAGAACCCAGAAGAAGCAAACGGGGCAAAATAGCCAAAGATTTTGGACCTGATTACATGACCTATGTAGTGAATAAGGAACCACAAACCTACAAGGATGCTATGGATTCGTCTGAAGCTCTCTTTTGGAAAGAGGCAATCAAAAGTGAGATTGATTCCATTGTGCAGAATAACACTTGGAAATTGGTAGATTTGCCACCCGGGCAAAAACCAATTGGGCACAAATGGATATTCAAGAAGAAGTTTAGACCTGATGGTACCATTGAGAAGTACAAAGCTCATTTAGTAGCTAACGGGTATCGTCAAAAAGAGGGTCAAGACTTCTTTGACACCTATTCACCTATTACAAGAATTACATCAATTCGCACATTAGTAGCAATTGCAGCCATTCACAATTTGGAAATACACCAAATGGATGTGAAAACTGCCTTCTTGTACGGTGAACTAGATGAAGAGATATATATGAACCAACCTGAAGGGTTTGTGGTTAAGGGTCAAGAAAACAAAGTTTGTAGGTTAGTTAGATCACTTTATGGACTAAAACAGGCTCCAAAGCAATGGCATGAGAAGTTTGACAACACATTACTCTCTAATGGATTTAGAATTAATGAATGTGATAAATGTGTTTATGTCAAACAATACAAGAATGTTTGTGTCATCATATGCTTGTATGTGGATGATATGCTTATAATGGGTACTCATTTGGATGTGATCAATCAAACCAAGAAAATGCTACACTCCTTCCTTTCCATGAAAGACTTGGGAGTAGTAGATGTGATCCTTGGTGTAAGAGTTCAAAGAAGATCAGATGGTTATACTCTTACTCAGTCCCATTATATTGAAAGTGTACTTAAGAAGTTTGGACACTATGATGACAAGCCGGTAGTCACCCCTTTTGATCCTTCAAGTCATCTTAAGAAGAATAAAGGTGATAGTGTAGCTCAATTAGAATATACTCAAGTTCTTGGTAGCTTAATGTATATTATGAATTGTACTAGACCGGACTTGGCTTATAGTGTAAGTAGATTGAGTCGTTACTCCCACAATCCTGGGAAAGATCATTGGTATGCATTAGTGAGAGTGCTTAGATATTTAAAGCATACAATGAATTATGGACTGCATTACATGAAATATCCTCCTGTTTTTGAAGGGTATTGTGATGCAAATTGGATTTCCAATACTTCAGAGGCAAAATCCACAAGTGGATATGTTTTCACTCTTGATAGAGCTGCTATCTCTTGGAAATCATCTTAGCAAACTGTGAACACTCGTTCTACAATGGAAGCAGAGTTTGTTGCTTTAGACAAAGCTGCTGAAGAAGTTGAATGGCTTAAAAGCTTCCTAGAAGGTATTCCTCTGTGGCCTCAACCTGTTACTGCCATTGGCATACATTGTGATAGTATGGCTGCTCTTACTAGAGCACAAAGTCATATATACAATGGCAAGTCAAGACACATTAGGCACATACATATTACCATAAGAGACTTGTTGAAGAATGGAATCATTTCCATTAGTTACATAAAGTCAAAGGAAAATATAGTTGATCCCTTGACAAAAGGCCTTAGTAGAGAGCAAGTTCTTTTCACATCGAGGGGAATGGGCTTAAAGCCAACACAATGAGTCACCACCTGGCGGAAACCTAACCTAGCAACACTGGCGATCCCATGGTCTAGGTTCAATAGGAAAAGTAGTTTGGGGAAGACTCAAAGAAGCACTAACACAAAGGTATGCTCACTCCTATGATATTTATTTTGTGTTTTTCCGTTGATGATATAGGGATGAATTCTTTATTCTTAATAATGTTGATAGCTTTTATAGTGGAATAGTACGGATTGTTCCAGATTAGCATTACCTATGTGAGATGGATGTGAGGTCGCATTTTTGGGAGCTAATATGGCTAAGCTCTCTAAAAGTCTCATGAAGAAAGGATTGTTCACGACCAAAATGAACACAACAGTAAGAAATGATCTATGCTTAGCTATGATATGTGTGATACTTCTTGTTTTTTATTCTACTATAAAAAGTGGTTAGTTCAAGAATCTAGTTCACTACCCACAAAGTAGATCCAAGTAGTACTCACTATGAAAGGTTCAAGTTTTACAACACCTATTCAGATGCATGTCATATCTTACTTCCCTTATTTGAATATCAAAGTTCACTTATTTTCTATTCAAATGTGGGGTATTCTTGGAGTTTGAATAGAAAATGAGGGGTATTGTTGGAACTTTGTTACATGGAAAATTCTCTCTATGGGACTTGTCCCACATTGGAAGAAAGAGGAACTTTATACTCCCTTAAAAAGCCTCCTACTAGTTGTTTACTAATTAGATCAAAGGTTTGGACTAGAGGGATTGGGTTGGATTTGGTGATTGGGCTAGTCAAAATGGTTAGATTAATATATATATATATATATATATATATATATATATATATATATATATATATATATATATATATATATAATGGTCAAAAGATTGGCCTTGGACCTTGGGGCTCTTGGGGTCTCATTGACTAGTTACATTATTTTATATATATTAATTCCGATTTTGACTTTTATTATTTTTTAAAAAAATCTGTTAAATTCGTTTTAACTGTTTTGACAGTTATTATCGATTAGCAGTTTTTGGAGGAAAAACCTGTCACTCTATACTTATAAATAGATCACCAAAGAACAGATTTCGGGTTCAGAAAAAACCATTCAAATATTACTTATATAAATTCGTATTCCTCATGCAATGAAGGGAACATAGTGAATTTCGTCAGAATCAAGAGAAGACCTTGGGCCTTGGGGCTCTTGGGGTCTCATTGACTAGTTACATTATTTTATATATATATATTAATTCCGATTTTGACTTTTATTATTTATTAAAAAAACCTGTTAAATTCGTTTTAACTGTTTTAACAGTTATTATCGGTTAGCAGTTTTTGGAGGGAAAACCTATCACTCTATACTTAGAAATAGATCACCAAAGAACAGATTTCGGGTTCAGAAAAACCATTCAAATATTGTAGTGGTGTTGATTCTGATGACATGTGCGGAATTAGAAAGATCTAGTAATTCATCATACAAATTCAAGAACACAAGGAGTAAATAAATCTTTGTAAGCTCTTATTAGATCTAGAAAGATTATACAAATGGGTTTGTATATAATTTCTCTCTCTAGTCTAACACTCCAAAATGGACTCTTACATAATGGGAGTCACTCACTTCCTATTTATAGGAAAACACTCAACCCATTTACACATACAAAGAGGAAAGCCTAAAACATTACATCCAAGCATGACTTTGCACCCTAACATTCTCCCCCTCAAAGTTAGGATTGGATGTCCAACTTCAATCTCCAACGAGCTAGCGCGATCAAGACCAAACTCCCCCTCGAAGTAACACTGGTCTTCAAATCCGCAAATGAATATTCGACAAACCCGAGAAGCTTCGAATACCCATCATTCTCCCCTTTTTTATAATCAAAAAATGATTATAAAACCCACTAAGGATGAGAAGCGCCCGAGGAATAGTCTTCACGATACTCCCCCTTGATGTGTACCAAAAATGAATCACCAAAAATCTTACACGGAAAAACAATCACGAAAAAGTCACAAAAATTTCCAATTTATGAAAATTTTTGACTTTTTGGGTGAAAGTTGCAAGATTTTTCAAAATCCGGGTAGATATTGTCATTTTCTGAAACTTGCAGGGACCCGTTGCTCCAAAAACAGTCAAATATGCGAAACTCTAGCCCATTTGCGAAACCGGGCATAAAGCGTTAATTCGCACAAACTGCAAGGACCAGAACTGAAAATGTTGTAATTTCTCAGCTTTTATTGCTATTTGTGAAGTTGGGTATTTATTTCCAAAAATGCGAAACTCCAGGGACTGTTTTCGAATCTTTTTCCCTTTTGTTCTCCAATCATGCGAAGTTGGACTACTTGTGGCATTTCGCAAAAATATAAGGGGTTAAATCTGAAACTTTTTGCTTTCTTCCCCACTCATTTAACTGTAAAAGATTTTGCATCGTTCCTTACTTTTTGATTTCGCATTTTGACCCTTCGCACATTTTCTCGATGATTCTCAAAAACCTACGATCTAAACACCAAATGCAAACTGCATTCACACCAAATGCGAATCATAAATGAGATGACTTCGCATTTTGACTCCAAATGCGAACTGAACCAACATTGCAGATGCGAACCCAAACAAGATCAATATGCGAACATTGTTTATATGCTAACTGCTCCCATATATCCCGTTCCAATATCGACTCCAATCCTTCAATTAAACATTCATAATTGTTGCTTCCCTGTAGATGCGAATCATCTATTAACCACAACAACTCAAATCGATATCATCAAAGAACCTCACATCAACATCCAGGCAAGAAATCGACTCCAAACATCAACTTCCAAATCCAGTTTCCAGTAAATCAAACTCAAAATCGATTTCGCAACTTTTACCAAAAGCGAATCCCAAAATTGAGTTTTCTGAATCAGTTTTTTTTCAATCTCGATCATTCCAACTCGTCATCCAAAAGCGAATTCATTCCAAAATCTAAACTTCAAACATCGATTTCGCAATCGCTTTCAAGATGCGAACATGAACAACGCACCGTGTTCAACATCACGTTTATGAACCCAACTAATTTCGAAATTAAATTCCAAATTGAGTAAGAATTCAACATTCATAGCCTCTGTTAAACTTGTATCAACTGATTTTGACATCTAATTCATTGAATTAACCCATAAATTTCGACTTTGACTTTCTGTTGTGTTTGACTTTTCAAAATCAAAGGACAAGAAACACCAAATTCACGACTCTATCACTGATTTTCAGATCAAGTAAGCTATTCGAACAATTCTTCATCACTTGTTCATCACTTTCTTGTCCAAGATTAATAAGATCTAAAAATCAGTTTCCGGTTTCAAAATCATAACGTGATCATCATCGATATAAAGGAAAATATCGATTCACAACTTTAGAATCATAACCAATATTCATTGATTCATAGAAGTGATTAGTAGAAACCGAAACAAAATCAACGAATGACTTTTATAGATCGGAATGTACAGACGAAGAGTGAAAGATGAAGAACATCATAGATATCGATCATTTGAAAGCGTGTGACTAAATCAAAGACTTCTCTAAGCTGTGATTGAATTTGGGCTCACTAAAGTGGATTGATGAACAGTAACAGATTCAATATGTTTAGTTGGGCTTGAATCAATGAACAGTAATTTCGAAATAGAAACAAATGAGTTTGAATTATGTTTTGATCTAAACAAAAATAATTGGATCAAACAAAGGGATTTGAAACGGATTAGATCCAATGAGGCAAATTGATCAAAATTGAAAAACGAAAAACACGAATCGAAATCATGGACGTTTTGGAATCCATTTGAGAATTTGAGATACCTTTTTGACGAATCGAGATCCATTTTCAACGAACGAATCAAATTTGGAAGATCTTGGTTCTTTTGTAGGAATGAGAAAATCTCCAAATCGAACATTGTACCACCCACCATGCGAGATGTACAACTCGTTCTTCGTGTTCTTCGTGTTCTTCAACGATCCAAGGACATCTTCAAAAGAACCACCAACACATTTGGGTTTGGACTTCAAATTCAATTCAACCTTTGGAGATTGTTGCTTTGGAACCCAAATTTGTTTCACGGATTTCGGCTTCACAACATTTGACGATTTTTGTGAGTAAACCCGCTTATTCTTCCGATTCATCTTCTTTTTCTTTTTCTTTATCATCTTTTTGCATCTTGAAGACTTGACTTCATGAACAAACCCACTTTCAACAACATGAACATTTTGAGTTTGAATCAAATCTTTTGGAGTTTGATATTTGTGAATTTCTTGAACCACCGGCTTCCGATAAGGAATCATTCCTTCAAACGAATCACAGGAACACAAAATATCATCGGTTTGAACTCCAATTGAGCAAAAAACTTTTTCATCTTGAGAATCAACTTGAACTCCTTTTTCTTGAACATCAAGAACATCACATTGAACTCCATTGTCAAGAACTTCAACTACCTTAAGAGCACGAAGATCATTTGGGTCTTCAATAAGAGAAACATATTTCTTATCGAACAAATATTTTTCTTCTCCTCTCTTATCACTACTACGTGATATTATGGAACATGTAATATCAGCCAACCATTTGATCTCACAAAGCGGTTGAAATATCAAGCTTCCATGATCATCCTTCAATCCTCCATAAGAAACCATAGTTCCCCAATATATCTTCTTGTTTAACACAAACCCATAATATTGATCTTTATTGACTTTGTATTTGATACCTTCAATGATCATAATCCAAGAATTGTAAGGCAAATTCACCATGATCACAAAAACTTGAAGAATTCTAGAGAGAGAAAGTGATTTTGAATGGGTTTTCTAGAGAGAGAAAGTAACACAAACAAGTATTCTAGAGAGAGAAAGTCGAATTATGGATCAAATCAAGGAAAAATTCGACTTCTAGAACACACAACACTCTCTAATCACGAAGATCCATAAGAACATGAAGAATCACCAAATCAAGATCACCATCAAGGATCAATTCTTGATGAAATCAAGAACACCCGCTCTGATACCAATTGTAGTGGTGTTGATTCTGATGGCATGTGCGGAATTAGAAAGATCTAGTAATTCATCATACAAATTCAAGAACACAAGGAGTAAATAAATCTTTGTAAGCTCTTATTAGATCTAGAAAGATTATACAAATGGGTTTGTATATAATTTCTCTCTCTAGTCTAACACTCCAAAATGGACTCTTACATAATGGGAGTCACTCACTTCCTATTTATAGGAAAAGACTCAACCCATTTACACATACAAAGAGGAAAGCCTAAAACATTACATCCAAGCATGACTTTGCACCCTAACAAATATTCCTCATATAAATTCGTATTCCTCATGCAATGAAGGGAACATAGTGAATTTCGTCAGAATCAAGAGAAGATCTTGGTTGGTTGTTGTATCCTCTTGACAGATCCCTACCAGGGAAATTTTTGTCTTAGGACACTGCAAGGCAGACCTCAATCTCTACATTTTCGTGATTATATTTCTGTGTAATCATCAAACAAGTATGTTTTCTGTAAATTGATTCTTATATATTAAATATATCTGAATTTAGTTCATTTTATTTCAATTACTTTGTTGATTGTTTACTTATGTAATAACACAAGTATCTGACTTTTCTTTTGGTGTTGTACAAAAAAAGACACCATCACATACAGAAGATTATTGTTTCAAGTAATTAGATCAACATTGTTTACACAAGTATGCCACATAGATCAGTAGACTAACTTTTTTCGTTGTTGGACTTAAGGAGTATAAGGTCTAGATGTATCCATCTGTAGGGAATCATTCATATTTCATCAAGTAAGTGTAGAATTTCTAGAATTTAAGCGACATAAATCACCAAAATGATGTAGTTTTGTGGGATGGAAATTGGAATGGGTCATTCCCGGATATGTGATTCAATTATTAATAATGATCGATTTTCATTCCATACCATTTTGATATGGAATGAAATCTGTAATTTATCTGATCTTAATCATTATCCATTTAATCTTTACTAGCAAAAAATCTTGTAAAATAAGTTTGAAACTTTAACCAAATTGCTAACATTTCACTATCTTTGACCCTACATTGATAAAGATGTGCATCATCTCTAATTTCCCTATGTGTTATATGTTTTTGGTTGTTAATTAAGAGTTAATATTATCTAGAATCTATTGTATGTTACATGTAATCATTAGACCATAAAAGAGTAAAGTTGAATCATGAAGGAGCATGTTGGAGTAGATGATTGAGAGAAGAATCAAACTATTTAGGATGATGATTGAATTAAGATCAAATTGAATGTTTATTAATGATTAAGTTGAGAGAAGAATCAAACGATTTAAGATGATGATTGAATTAAAATTGAATTGAATGTTTATTAATGATTAAATCCTCCACATTTATCTCAATGGGAAGGCATCTAAATCTGAATAAAAAAACATAGCTTTATTTGAAACTACTTTTAATTAAATAGTATTCAACTGTAATAATGTATATATGTAGTTTTTAATATAAAGAAATTAAACAAAACTAAACATAGTTTATGTCGAATTAGAATTGGAGTTTTTTTTAGAGGTAATTGCTCTATGGTTTTAGAATCTGAACACTTACAAGTCCGAGGTTTTCTCAATCTTAAACAGAAATTTGCATATAATAAGATCATTGACATGTTCATAATGAATTCTAGGAGTGTTCATCGCACCCGTCATTTGACACGGGCGACGGCTACGGCTAGTACATATAATACGAACTTTGTCAAGTACAGAAAAATGAACTCATCTACTCGTATTCGTCTTTTTACCAAACAGCTGTAAATTTGAAGAAATGGGCTAGACTGAGATGGTTAGCCAATCCATTTTTAACTAGGATGGCCCATATCAAATACCCAGTGGGCTACCCATGTTTAAAAAACTCTGTCAAAGCCTAATGTTCATTGTTCAACACACCAACTGGACAAACCTTTCTGTTTAAATGTGGATCAAATATTTCAAGAACTTTCAGATTTGAAATCCGATCAAAGGAAATCATTTACTTTTGACTTGCAGTTGTTTTGATAGATTTGGCGTAACTAATGTAAACTTGGGTGGTCGTTTTTTTACGGGCTGATTTGTACCAAATATATATATATTTTTTTATAATACATAATAATTTATATTTTAAAATGGTTTTATAATATTTAAAAAAAAAATAAAAATAAATAAAACCTTCAAAGACTCGATGTAGATAAGGCTAACAATATTAAAAGTAACATATTTTTTACTTTTTTATTTTAAAAATTCAGTTTTAATTTATATTAAAATGGTCATTTATTTTTAAATAAAAGACTTATCACAATCATTATTACATGTAAATCCTGGTTTTGCCCTTTTGTTGTAAAAAACACCAATGATATCAAAAAATCTCATCGCAACCACTGTCATTTTTTTGTTTTTTGGATTTATTTCTATAGTAAAATGCTAATATATATCAATATTTATAACTTTATGTCCTCTACAAACATACATTTGTATTGATATATGCAAATGCCAAAACCCCAATGTTCGGTTTTTGAGATCGAAAAACTATTCAATTTCGGTTTGTACGATTTAGTTTTATTTTTTTCAAGTTTAGAAGTCATTCAATTTCGGTTCTTTTTAGTTTTAAAATGGTTTGAATTTGTTTTTTTATATTGAAAAACCAAACTAAAAATTGGTTTCAATAATTTAGTCTAAGATTGCAACTTTCATACAAACACATGGATAATTTTTATAATTTACTCTTAAAAATATTAAATCTTTACTGGGATTGGTTTGGTTTCATTTATTCGGCCAGGTTTTTTCCACAAAATTCCGCCTGCAAAAAAATTAGTTTTTCAAAAACCAAAATTCATTCGCAAAATTCATTAAAATCAAACCAGTCAAATTATACAAAGTTGTGAGAACAAATTAGTTATTCAAAAAAATACAAAAGTAACAACAAAATATTGTCATTAATAATTTTTTTAATTTTGAATAAATAAATAGAAAAATATAAAAGCATTATATATTGTCAAGAATTTGGTTTAACCATCAATTTTTAAGATTATTTGTTTGATTTTATTTGCCAAACTTAATGGCCCGATAACATTTTTATTAAAAAAAAACAAATGGTTATTTTAATTAATATGAGACGGTTAAACACGAAAAAAGAATTATACTAGTGGCCTCTGGATAAATATAGATAAATAAAATAAACTCGTTTCCAACTCTAATAAGCAAGTTAAAATAAGTCAACAACTAATTTTTTTTATTATATTTAAACACTAAAAAATACTTGAACAAGCCATACCAAACACCAATAATTTATACATATTTATGTAGTTAATGTATTAGCGACTATTATTATTATTATATTGCAATATTTTATTATTGCATAGGCTTCAATCTATATTTAAATTTAGGAAACCTTTTATGTATAAATACATTCACCTGTCAAGGAGAGGTAAGGACTTGAGTTCCAATACTATATATATATATATATATATATATATATATATATATATATATATATATATATATATATATATATATATATATATATTAGGTTATTCTATTCAAAGTAATTATTGCGTTATTGTATGCATAAATGTCAGTCAATCAAATTTAGTTATTTTAAGAAAGTGATTAATATATTATTGAATTAAATATAATTAAAAAATATCATCTTAATTAATTACAAGGGTAATTTGGTCATTTAATATAGATTTAATAAAGAAAAATTGTATTTTTTAGGGATCCTAGATTCTATTAATTTTAAAAATCTGATTTTTCAAATTATAATTTTTTTTAATTCAGACATTCTGACAGAAGATGTTTATGGGTATATTCAAAAATAAAAATATTCTTGAACCATAAATAATAAAAATATTCTTAAACCTATTTCTTGATCATTACCTTAAAAACTTCTTGTAGAATTACAAATTCTTGAACAATCAATTGACGAATAAAAACAAAAAATACATTATTTCTTATAGAATACGGGTAACAATTGTTAAGAATTACATTTATTGTTAAATAATAAAACTAAAAAAACTTTCAAAACGGGAAAGAAAATATCGAAATCTAACGACACCAATACATTCTAAAAGAATAATATTGCTTATAATCACTTTCAGTTTTGTGGTCTGTTCTTCAAGCATCAACTTCTGTGCAAACAAAATAAAATTGTAGTTTAGATTCCAATAATAGATTAGCAAATGAAAAATAAAAAACTAAATTTCTTTGGAAAAATATGTAGACTTGTGAATTGCACCAAAACCAATAAACAAGAACTGTAGAACATGCATAAATCAGTGAGAAAATTATTCATACTCCATTCCAGCATAATTAGAATTTATGATTCCATTCCAACATAATTGGAATTCGTAATTCCATTCCAATAGAAAGCCAACTTGCCTGTTGCCCACTAAACAAATCTTTGAATCCAATTTGGATTCAAACCAAGTTTAAAACCCCTAAAATTATTCTTACCAAGTTTAAAACCCCTTTATATCAGTGAGTAACTGAGTATAGGGTTGAGGGCAATTGCAAAAAGTAAAAAATAAAAACATTCATTTTTAAAAAAAAAAACAAAATAGCTACAAGTTTCACTAAACAACAAGCAAGGCATTCTAATGCATAGTACCAACATCATGGACTTGTTTGTTGCTGCCATTCCATCTATTGATTGTTCAAGCAAATGAAAAATAATACTCAATCATCTCTGCCTTCTTCCTTTCCTTCTCCATTTTCTCTTTACCAAAAAATCAAGAGACGAGCTCTCTTCCTTCCTTATAGTCGATTAAGCAACCCAAAAACACCCACCTAAGTTCTTTGATTTCTATCAAAACAAACAAAAGAAGAAAAAAAAACCTATTTACCTGTTTGATGATTCACTGCTCCCTTCTCCCTTCTTCATATCGCTTCCTGCCAAGAACCACTCATTCAATGTCGCCTCTTCCCTTGTTAAACAATGAACCAAACACCCATTTCCCCTATCGATTCCTGTCAAAATAACCCCAAACATGCATTCCATTCATCAATTTTTGTCAAGAACAATAAAAAAAATTTAAAAGAAGAAGATGAATAGGGGAGGTTGTCGGAGCAGTCCCCATTCATTTACCTGCTAACGATCGAAGCCGCAGCCACAAAAAACCCACGCACCTCACTTTCACACCCTCTCTGCACCCACTGAGGTTGACGGCAGCTCTCGTTGCCTCTTCCCTATTCTTCGGACCTTTCGAACACCGGAGGTGCTCACCTCCTTACGACTCCAGCTGCTGAGAATCGACAGCAGCTTGCTGCTTCGTTCTTCTTCATCCTTCGGTCTAGCCAAACCCCAGAGGTCCTCACGTGTAACGCCCGCAGATCCGGACTAGTCAATTTAGAGATAATAGGGGTCGAAAATGACTTTTTGGCAAAATATTATTTAGAATAAATAATCTTTACCAAGTTGTAGTATATGTTACAAGGTTTCCGTACAAATAAAGAGCGTCGAAATCCTAGTTATAACGACAAAGTTATGACCCGTCGAAGTTTCGCGACGGAACCGGCACAATACCGGGAAGCGTAAACAGTGAATTTACGATAGAGTGAGTTTTGGCCTTAGAGACCTAAACGAAAGTCATAGAATACATTAAACCAAGAGCGTCCATAAAAAGAACGCCCAAATCTGACTTTGTATGAGGAAGTTATGATTTTTCGAAGTTTAGGCTTAACATTGTACAACCCGAAATTCGAATACTAGATCGAGCGGTTTTTGGCCGATACAACCTAAACGAGAATCGAAAAACTCGTTATTAGTAGCGTAACGATAAAAAGACAGACGGGAACGGACGTCGGATGAAGAAGTTATGAATTTTTAACGGACCAATCGTGTCCCGGTCTGTTAAAAATATAACTTTTAAAATAGATTCAAAATTAGCCGACGAAGTCATAACTTCCTCATACGGTCCAGCTTTGCCCACGTCACACCACCCGGAGACCGCCACGTAGCGAACTTATCCGAAGCTACGCCCAGAGTAGCCTTTCCGAACGCCCAGCGTTCCGAGGTCTGATGGCCTATAAAAGGCAGCGAAGGCTGTAGAGTTCTATGCATCAATTTCCTTCTCTCTCTAACTTCTTTCTCTCTCTAAGGTTCCAAAATCCAAACCCTCTCCTAAGCCTAGGTAAACCTCCTAGCACCCGAGGGAAGCCTCGAGGCTCCCGGGGTCCCGAGAAAAAAGGGTCTTTCGGTTTCGAAACGCTGCTCCAAGCGAAGTCCGGTTTTCTTTAAAACCCGTTGTAAGTAAACTACGCCTACGCAATTTTTAATATAGATTTTATTTAATTATAGTAACATTATTAGAACCTTAAAATAATTATTTGGGCTATTATTATGTGTTATATAGTTTTGTTTAACGCTTATATAATAATAATAATAGCTAGACTATTAAATTAGTCTCGGTGAATATTAAACTAAACCCTAGTGGTAATGATACTAGGTTTTGTCGAGGGAAATTGTTTTAAGAAGTAACGAAGTGTTGTCCGAGTGCCGAGTCACCACCTTACCAGGTGAGTGCATAGTTAATTTCAGCTTACACATAGATATGAAGTATTTAATATAAATTACATGCTATGTGTGCATATTATCTGAGTACTTGTTGTCTATGCTGGATGAACGATTTTATACATGTTTGTAATGATTTAAACTATATATGTATTTTATATCTACGATAACGTTGGGGTATAACATGGGTCGATGTAATAGATGGAATATGAGTTGGATGATGAGTTGAGAGGTATTATAGACCACGAGGTGAGGGTGAGGGTGAGAGGTGGACGATGTGAGAAACCTTTCCCAAATGATGGCCCCGTCATTCAGCAGAGTATGGATGACAACCATGGACTATTCTAGACAGTCCATTGGAACACTAGCAGGCTCGCAATCTGTAGGTGTTGTGAATGATGTGTTCACCCAGTGTACTCTAAACCCTGGCGTCCATGCAGACTTGGTGCCTGAACCTTGGCAACCATGCAGACTTGACGCCTAAACCTTGGTGATCATGCAGACTTGATGCCTAAGCCCTGGCGACTATGCAGACTTAGTGCCTGTTGTGTAAACCATGGCAATGATGGACTTCGTGCCGATTCTTTAGAAAGATCCTTAGGAATGAATAAACGAGGAATAGTTGATTCTTAGGGTAGATCCTTAAGAGTAAAGAAGATAATGGGGATGGGTAATTGGGTTGATTGTTTGATGTTAAAACATAATAATTATATTATTGTGGTTGAAAACCCTATGTACTCACCAGGTTTTCCAACCTGACCCACTCCAGCTTATTTCAATCATAGGTGTCAATATGAAGTTACATTACACTGAGAGATTTAAAAGAGATGTAGATCACTAGTGTAAATGAATGTAAGTTCTGTTTATGCTTATGTTTCTGTATTGACGATGACATCCCAAATGTTTTGAAAATGAATAAAGATACATTTCTTCGGAAATGCTTTGATAACGTATTTATCATGTTTTACTGGGAACAAATTCCGCAACATTTTTATTAAAAGAAGTACTTTGATTTTTATAAAGCATAAACAAAATCGGTCTTTCTGACCGTGAAAATGGGGATGTCACATCACATTTTCCTTTCCTTCGTTCTCGTCGACCCGGAGACTCCTCCCTCTTCGCAAATCGAAAGATAAAGCGCACCTGCAAGCTTTAGGTCAGTAACCGATTGGTGATGAAGATTGATCAGATCAGTAGGTCGTTTATAAAAAGGGGGAATTAGATTAAAATCAATGTAACTAGCAAAATTATAGGGAGTATTTGTGGAAGTTATTTCTCAAATTACCTAGTTACCTTTATTGATTTATTTAATTATTGTTTTTTCTATTTTTTTGTTTGGTCTACAATCATGCATACAATAACACAATACTTAGTTAAAACACCTGAACCTCTCTCTCTCTCTCTCTCTATATATATATATATATATATATATATATATATATATATATATACTAATAAAATAGTAGTTTTAATCTCTTTTAATATTATGTTATGTGTAAATGAGATATATTAGGCAAATCATTATCACAATTAATGACATTAAAATTTTAAATAATTGATTTTAAACTTTTTATAGAAACAATTATTTTTTTAATTATATGTTAAATTTCAAGTTATAACTAACTTTAAATTTTGGTATATCTCTTAATTAATAATTATTTGAAATATTTGATTAGTAATTATGTGTGACAACCGTCAATTTTCGGTCAAGTCAAAGTCAACTAAAGTCAACAAGTCAAACCGGTTAACTCAATTTGCCATGAGTATTAGAGTTTACGTTATGTAATTTCTAAACAACTCTCTATTCTATTGAGAAATCATAAATTGAAAAGTGCATACATCTAGATCTCCTTAAACTAAAACTGTGGTACGTGGCGAGCCAAACCGATAAAACAATGTTGCACACTCATCGGGAGTATGCAAGATCCTTAAACAAGGCTTAACGGGGCTTACGGACCCTGCATTGCAAAGCCGAACACTCAAAAAGGTCACCAATGAAACCTCTCTCAATCGTTTTCACTTTATCTCTCTCTATGAGAAATCTCTCCCAAATCTCTCTAAGTATGTCAAATCTCTCCCAAATCTCTCTAAGTATGTGAAATCTCTCCCAAATCTCTCTCTGATTGAGAAATCTCTCCAAGAATGTCAAATCTCTCCCAAATCTCTCTAAGTATGTCAAATCTCTCCCAAATCTCTCTAAGTATGTGAAATCTCTCCCAAATCTCTCTCTGAATGAGAAATCTCTCCAAGAATGTCAAATCTCTCCCAAATCTCTCTAAGTATGTGAAATCTCTCCCAAATATCTCTCTGTATGTGAAATCTCTCCAAGTATGTCAAATCTCTCCCAAATCTCTCTAAGTATGTGAAATCTCTCCCAAATATCTCTCTGTATGTGAAATCTCTCCAAGTATGTCAAATCTCTCCCAAATCTCTCTAAGTATGTGAAATCTCTCCCAAATATCTCTCTGTATGTGAAATCTCTCCAAGTATGTCAAATCTCTCCCAAATCTCTCTAAGTATGAGAAATCTCTCCCAAATATCTCTTTGTATGTGAAATCTCTCCAAGAATGTCAAATCTCTCCCAAATCTCTCTGGGTATGTGGAATCTCTCTCAAATCTCTCTCGAAATCTCTCCCAACTTTCTATAATCACTCGGGGCATCCCGACCCTCGAATTTGGCGAAAACAGCCCAAAAACGGAAGTCTACGCGAAAAACGGACCTTAGGAACCGAAACCCCTCTTAGGAACCGAACCCTCCTGATGAAGAAGGCTGCTGAACCGAACCGAAGGTACTGTTCACTAACCGAACCGAAGGTACTGTTCACTACAGTTCATTCGCTTCTGACCCTTCGGACCGAGCCTTCGGATGGACCCCTCGCCCCTTCGGTTCCCTCTGTTCGCTTCCGGCTATAATCCTCAGCATGGACCGAACCTCGGCCTAGGGACCGAACCTCGGCCTAGGACCGAGAGGCCTCGCTGGGAAGCCTTTCTCTCCCGGTTTTCGATTAAATTCGCGTTTAAGGCCCGTTTTTAATTATTTTAACGCGGGGTTTTCACCCAAAATCATATTTTAACATAATAAACCCTAAATATTCACAATTTAATCATATTTTCATAAAAATCTTTATTTAAATAATAAAAGCAAGTGGGTAAAGTACAAAGAGGTGGAGTGTTGACTTTGCTTTACTTTATGACACAAGCAACCACTCCCACACCCACTCTATGACCAGCCACACCTCCCCACCTTACCTAGGTCACATCAATGTCCTTTCCACTCAATCATCACTCCCTCCCACGTTTTTGAGAGCTGAATATTCATCCTCTCTCCTCATTTCTCTCATTTTCTCTCTTTTCACCAAAAAGAGCAAACTCTTTTCTCTCTCATTTTCCCTCTCTAGAACTCGAGATTTGAGGGCTGATCTTGGGATTTTCCTCCACATTTGGTAAGAATAATTCATTCTCTTTATGATTATCTCAATTATTTCCACTCGAATCATGGATATCTTACACAAACTCTCTCATAATTGTGTTAGATCTTCGAATCTTCAAGTGATTCTTCAAGTGTTCTTGGGTTGAACACTTCTCTTCTTCAACACTTACCTACTGAAATCACTTAAGGTGAGTTCATACCCCTACATTTTCATGTTTTCTCAAGTTTTTAGGGGGGGAATACAAGTTAAAACACCAAGAACATAACTAAATTTTTCTAACAGCCTTCATCAGAAAAGTTCAACCCCATTCACGGACTGTTTTGGACAACTTAAACATTTTAGTTTTCAAAACTGTTTTAGGTGCATGTAGTTCCACTTCTTAGCTTTAAAATGACTACTTGCACATCTCCATACGATTTTTCTACAATTTATGGTGATTTTTACAAAACTGCCTATCATTTCAAACATCAATCCGGACCAGTCTGTGATTATGGACTTTTTCACATAAGTAAGAAGTCATTAAAAATTATAATAAAAATTATGAACAAACTAGACTCATTTTACAAACTCTCAGAAGTTACAGAACTTGATTTGGACATTTTATGATTTTTCTACAATTTTTACAATAACAGTTACATAAAATGTTATTAACAGAAAAACACTATAAATTTCATTTCACCTTGTAACATGTTGAGCAAGGTATACATCATTATGTGATTATGTGTAGTTGCAATATATGACAATTTTGTATTCTTATATAGACATACATCAGAAAACAAATGGATTTACACCACCACTTTTGATAAGCTATAATATGCATAGTACATGTTCACTAATCACTATTACTATCCGATGAACTATGATATGTATAGGTTATATTCACCATCACCACCACTTTTGATAAGCTATAATATGCATAGTTCATGTTCACTAATCACTATTACTATCCGATGAACTATGATATGTATAGGTTATATTCACCATCACCACCACTTTTGATAAGCTATAATATGCATAGTTCATGTTCACTAATCACTATTACTATCCGATGAACTATGATATGTATAGGTTATATTCACCATCACCACCACTTTTGATAAGCTATAATATGCATAGTTCGTGTTCACTAATCACTATTACTATCCGATGAACTATGATATGTGTAGGTTATATTCACCATCACCACCACTTTTGATAAGCTATAATATGCATAGTTCATGTTCACTAATCACTATTACTATCCGATGAACTATGATATGTATAGGTTATATTCACCATCACCACCACTCCTGGTAAACTATAGTATGCATAGGTTATGATCACAGTCACTATTACTATTTCGTGCACTACACCAGGATTGGTTCCGGTTTTTGGATTTAAGTCCACATTAAATTTTCGCATTGTTAGACTTCAACTATAATCGTTGAGCGTATATGCTTGAGTCATACAAGAATTTAGTCTGGATTAGCTTAGAATTGGTGGTGCCCGCCTCATCTCCTGTTCCTTGTTTGGTTGTGGACCTAGGGCAGACCCATTATATTCAACGTTTTATCTAACCTAAATCTTATATAACTTATATACGCCGGACGATTATAGGGGAAATCTACGGGTCAATCTAGAGTTCATCAACACATCATATAGGAATATTCTGTTTACACTTAACTAAGAAAATATTGGATTTTCTAGAGATCAAACTCTATCGATTTTAAAAGGAAAACGGTTTCTACTCCAAACAAAACTCTTATGAACTCACCAACTTAATTGTTGACACTCTTTCAAAACTACTTGTATTCTCAGGAAATCAGTGAAACAGGAAAACTTCAGCGCTTTGAGGATGGGACGTTAAACCGTCAACAATTTATTTTGTCATCATAATGTAATTGATTTTGAAACATGTAAACATATACTTTGGTGTAACTTTTTCAATTATATTTATGATGGTTGTATTTACTTTGAGCACTATTATACACGTTGTTGTGATACTCTACATGAAGTCCTCCACCCTGGATGTTTCCGCCATCCTTGGTTTGGGGGTGTGACATTATGAATTTTTGCTTTGAAAATTGAATTAATTTTGTAACCGTAGGAACACAGGTCATAGACTAGTATATATATATATATATATATATATATATATATATATATATATATACACACACACACACTACGCTTTCCCTATGTATGAAATGAGGGGCTTTTTACGACCACTACCAAATTTTATTCATACATATTTAAAATTTGAAAATATCAAATTATCTTTTTGTTTTAATATAAGCAATGTAGTTTGCTTATTAACTGCAAGATGCTCAATTTTATAAAAGGGATACTTTTGATGTATATATGAAACCATATTATATGAAGGTTGTGGATAAAATTAAGAATATGTGCATGGACATTCTTGATATATATATATATATATATATATATATATATATATATATATATATATATATATATATATATATATATATGAATGTGATTTTGTCATAAAAGTCCTCAATTTTACATGAAATTGTCGGTTATGCCAAAAGTCGATTTTTTTGGTGTGTTAAAGCCCCAACATACCGGAAAATTGGTTCAATTTTACCCCCGAACCAAATTTTACCTTGGATGGTCGGTCACCTATTAGCTGATTGGGCGAAACTGCTTGACTCGGACATGACGTGGCAATGTGCAAGCCACGTCAGCGTTATTGGCTTTGAGAGAAAAAAATGAACATGAAGGAAAAATTGGAGATAAAAGGTTTCACACCCGGGTCTCTTCTTTTTAAAACCAAGACCTTTACAAGTGCAACAAGTAGCTTTCCTTGAAATTCTCCCAAAAATATTATACGTAATATATATTACGCATGTGTTTTTTTATTAATTATTATTATTATTATTATTAGTATATTTATTATTATTTTGTTCATTATTATTATTATTATTATTATTATTATTATTATTATTATTATTATTATTGTTATGAATTTATACATATATTTTTGTGCATATAAAAAACATATTTATAAACATAAGCATGCATATTTATTTATTTTAAAAACGTATGTATACATATATTCGTACGTTTATTTTTACATATTTATATATGGATGTATAACGAATTTATACTTTTTATATGTTTTTATATGTATAAAGAAAGTTTTTATAAATAACATTTTATATGTATAGTAAAAGTTTTTGTTTGTATAAGTTTTTTGTAATACATATAAATAACATTTTATACGTTTTTTATACATATAAAATCATATAAATAACATTTTAAAACGTTTTTAATATAAAAACATTTACATATGTATTTATAATGTATTTTTATATTTGTATGTATACAGTATGTTAAAGATATAAATATGTTTTTTAAAAATATAAATATATTTTTTTTAAAAATCATATTATACATATTAAAACCGTATTTAATAATAATAATAATAATAATAATAATAATAATAATAATAATAACAATAATACTTATTATTTAATTATTCAAACAAAATATACATTAAATATATTAAGTGACGAGTTTTAACACAAAACTTATTCTAGCTTGGTGGAAGTTTCTCTCCCTTATTGACTGGGAGACCTAGGTTTGATCCGTTCTACCCTCATTTCATTTATTCTTTGTGTTTTCCCTCCAAAGAAGCATTGACTCAACCCCTTTACATCAGTCAACTATGGTGTTACCGGCCCTAGAAGGTCAAATCTGGTTAAGGGGCAAAGCTGAACAATTTATCCGGTTTTGAGGGCATTATCGCACAAAAAATTTGACTTTGGACATAATCGACCATTTCATGTAAAATTGAGGGCTTTTATGACAAAAACCCTATATGAATTACTGATATTTTTATGGGAGTAACCATATTTCTTTTCTTCTACACAATCTAATATCTCGTTATCTTATATTCTCTATTATTTTGTTATTAGATACTTTATTTTTCTTCATTTACCATTAGACAAAAAAAAACGATACTGACACATCATCACATTATTGGCCCTTTTATAATTATGAATAATGTCATAAACAACACTTATATATTGGGTTAATGACCTAAAAAGGTAACAAACTTTGGTCTTTGTCCACATTTAGGTAACCATGTTTTTTTCGTTCACATTTGACCAATGAACTTGTTTGACCTGTTCAAAATAGGGTAATATGACTGGTAATTAGCGGTATCATTACCCTATTATGAACAGGTCAAACAAGGTTACTGACCAAATGTGTACAAAAAAACATGGTTACCTAAATATGGACAAAAACCAAAGTTCCTTACCTATTTTGGCAATATTGGGTTATTTATGTTAAGTGCAAGTAGTCATAAGATCCATTGATGTGAAATGAAATTGGGTTGTCCGGTCTTGTGTATAAGGAGATGGTTAAGTCTTGGGTCAACCCAGTTTAGGCCCAGTTAGTTAGGGGTTAGGTTGTATACACTTAAGGGGCTCGGTTGTATGTGTTTTAAAGACTGAGCAACACAACTTAACCCATGACTAGCCGGGACTAAAATGGGTTAGATCAAGCCTAACCTAATTGTTCATTGACTGTCGGAGCCTGATCCCAGGGCACACAGTCCCTAAGACAGTTCTTGTCCAGTTACCAAAACGGGTAAGAAACTTTGGTTTTTGTCCGTATTTAGGTAACCATGTTTTCCATACACATTTTACCAATAAACTTGTTTGACCTGATCATAATAGGGTAATATTATCGTAATTACTGGTCATATTACCTTATTTTGAACATGTCAAACAAGTTCAATGGTCAAATGTGAACAAAAAAACATGGTTATCTAAATGTGGACAAAGACAAAAGTTTGTTACCTTTTTAGGTCATTAACCCTTATATATTCAAGCAACATTAACAATAACAACTTCGATCATCCAAATGTCACCTTCATATAATCCATAACAACTCCATGAATCCCGTGATGATACTGGGCATGGTCGTCCTAAGGACGGCCTTAGTGCTTCCCTAGTGTGTGTGTGTGTGTGTGTGTATATATATATATATATATATATATATATATATATATATAATAGTAGAAGATAAGTGTCATTTATCCTAATATGTGATCCACAATACATTGAACATCATAAAGTTCAATGAATTATCATATTATTTATTTACAATCTATACAATTCTATTTTTTTTTGTACAATATAGTGAACTCTACAAAGTTAAATAGAATATTATAAAAGGTCATTTATTATATATATATATATATATATATATATATATATATATATATATATAACTTTTTTTTTCTATTGAAGAGTTTATTGATCATTGAACTCAAAATCTATTGAATGTTAAGATGACATCTCGTAACAATAGAGTTTTATTTATTGAATGACACCTAAAATGGTATAACTCATAACCACAATCACATTTGATCAATCGTTTTCTATGGTATATAATCATTTTACATATATCAGTTTTGTTTAGTTTGATATATTTTAAAATTGTTTTTCAACTTTCTTAAGTTTTGACAAGTAGAATTGAATCAAGTGATCAATTTGTGAATTATGAGGGTTATTACAAATCGTTGTAGTTTTTTTCGATCGAGAACAAAATTTTACATTAAAATATTGAAAGAAAGAGTAAATGAAGATAAAAAAGAACAATTTTAAGTTACAACATTTGGATTTCAAAGAAGATATGCGACGAAACATCACATACTTACTAAGATGGAATCATTTGTCCACTATCAAATCCTAATCTATTGTGTTTTATATAAATATTGCAATAATATTTTTACTTTAAAATGTCTAAAGCGTCTTTAACGTTTTTTTCTCGACAAAGTTTAAGGTTGGAACACCTTGTTTCTATAGTGTTGCCGATAAAATTCTTTTAAAGATCTTGAAAAACACGTTTACAAGGAAAAACTTATGTCGTTCATTAATTATTGGATAATGCAAAAGATGCAAGATTATGATATAGAAACTCTAGTTTAGTCTAAGTAAGATAAACTTAAAGACATAAACATAATTAAGAAAAGCCATTTCACATATTTGTTCTATCTCTATCTCGTCCCCCCTTCTTTTCTATCTCATATTATTTTTTGAAAGAGCCAAAGCTCAGCAGTTTTCTATCTCATATTTGTTTGGCCGTTTGTTACCTTTAATCTTTTTAGGTAACTTTTGTGCTTAAGCTATATCTTATTATATTAATAAGTCTCATCTTAAAATGGTTAAATGGGAAATTAAAATACTTAACAAAATTAAAGCTAATCAAACGTGTTAAAGAGTCGAATATTCTGAAAATCCTCAAAAATATATTTCAATGTTTAAACCTAGCAAATCGTTTTATCAAACATAAATCAAGAATTACGATGATATAATATTTATGATCATACTATATAAAATCAATTATTTTTTGTTGTGACCCACAATGTATAAACCAGCTATAATTCATAAAAGTTACGAATGCATAAATAATAACATCTCCAATAGATTTTTGCCACCTCTTGCTTTTACATCTTTCATCAACCCGGCAACCCCCTTCCTTTCCGCCAACTCTGCTTCCTCTTCTTGTGACACATCATCTTTTTTCCCCGCATCTACATTGTATTGTATCTATATCCCCACATATCAGAGGCCTTTGGCCTAATGTAAGAAGTGATTCTCTCAAATGAGAGGTTATGGGTTCAAGTCTTACTAGGAGACATAGGTAGTGTTTAGGATTTAGTTAGGAGTAGGATAGTTGAGTGTGTAACGGACGTATTTTTGACCGTTTGCATCTTAAACAAAAAAAAAATTAATATCCGTTTGCATCTTAAACTAAAAAAAATTAAATTTAAATATATATATATATATATATATATATATATATATATATATATATATACACACACCGTTTGCATCTTAAACAAAAAAAAAATTAATTTATATATATATATATATATATATATATATATATATATATATATATATATATATATAGGGTAAAGTGAATATACCTAACAACCTTATATAAGCTTAGGTACCTAACTCCATAATACTACATCGGTTTGTATCATATTTACATTATAATTGCCTAATGTTCTTAAACTTAAACCCCATAACTTGATTACTTCCAAAATCTTTGGACTTTCACCAATATCTTTCTTTTACATCACGTCTTTCTATCAAATACCACCAGATGGGCTTCATATCCTACCGCTACAAATGAAAGGATGTAGGAGAAATATAATGATGAATTTTCAAAATTTTTTGAAGTAAATCAAGTTTAGGGATGAAGTTTAAGAACCTTGGATGATTGCAATGAAAATTTAATGCAAAATGACGTAGTTTGATGAGGTTAGGTACCTAAGCTTATATAAGGTTGTTAGGTATATTCACTTTACCTATATATATATATATATATATATATATATATATATATATATATATATATATATGGTTAGGATTAAATGTGAACTTCAAATATTGTATGAATGTATAACTATTTATGGTCTATTGGATTAAAAGAAATGAATGGTTGAGATATGAAGCTACATGTTATTAACATGTGGTAACATTTACAATAAAATTACATTTAATTAATTGTAATAATGGTTAAAAAGTATAAATGGAAGGTGAATATTTTTGGGATGTCAATTTAAATTTAAATTTTTATTTTTATTTATGTAGTGTAATCGTTTTTTACACCGTACTAAAAAAACATGAAACATATTTCATTCTTTAAGAATTATGTTTTCTTTTTTCACCACCTATAATATTTGATTTTTTTCCATTCTTTAAGAATTGGGTATTTTTTTTCACCACTTATAATATTTGATTTTTTTTTATCATGAGAACAATTGCTTATTTTTTGTCATTCTTATGCTTATGAATTACAATCTTTTAACAATTCCTAGGGTCGATACAACATTAAGAATCAAATTTTTTTAAAAGTAAAACTTTTTATATATCATAAAAATCGTTAAAAATCAATTTATTAATTAAAACTCCTTGCTTACTAATAGGAATCATTATGAATGATATTTTTGTAAGAAATTCTTATAGAATAAGACATTAATTAGATGTTATAATTCACATTCTCCAAGAATAGTTTAACATTCTTGAAGAATAAGACATTAATTCCTAGTGCATAACCAACATTCTTGAAATAGTAAAATAAATATTCTTGAAGAATATATAGCACATTCTTTTTGTCAAAAGGCTAAAAAAAACAAAAACCCTACATTCTACTCTTATGTTCATTGCTTTTCATTATCTCCATTAATCTTTGATCAACCAACACTATCTGCAATATTCTTGAACCACCCGTCCTATTTTTTCCAGTCTTTCATTCTTAAAGAATACATTGGTTTTAGTATTTCATTCTTGAAGTATACCCTACATCACAGTTAACATCTTCTTTTCCTGTTTTTATCATGTACAAAAATAAAAAAAAAAGTGAGATATAAATATCTAAAGATGCAATTACATAATACTTAAATGTCAATAAAAATAATGCTCAAAGAACATACCAAAGCAAAATACTCAAAAAGAAAAGAGAGGAAAAAATATCTTTTTGTGTTCGTGAGTGGAAGAACACAAGAATATCTGTTCTATCAAAATTAGTTAACAAATAACATTTTTTTTTCTATTTTTCTGATGCTAAATGTTAATGGACAATTGTTATTACTAACAAATAAAAACTAGTTAACCCCTAACATTTCATTTTTCCCAATACAAGCTTCCGCAAATAAAAAAAGAAAAAGAAAAACTGGAATAATGTAGAGTTAAATATTCAATTGCTAGCTATATATGGAAGTTGTGAACCAAACAAATGTCGAAGTCAACAGTGGACAAAAACAAGTTCATAGCATCAATTCTTATCATTAAAACCATTTGGAGTATAAAAGATGTCATCTAACTCATTATATGATTTTTTTTCTTATATTCAAATTTCCAAATCACTTGATGTTCTTACTTATATAATTGAACTCTCCTTTTCAGGGCATTTTGGGTATTTAAATCAAAGCATTTTTTTAGTTGGCAACTTGGCATCAGGTGGGAGGTTTTAACTACAACTAAACAAATATATTTCTAAGACTAGCTAGCCAAAAAAAAATCAATCCGTATTAAGTCCTCTACTTTTATTTGTAAGCATTTTAAATGATATTTGTAAATGATGAGAGTAATAACCTTTAAAAGACATCCATGCGACACTTCTTTTCCTATAACATTTGATCGTCTTTCTATGATACTATTTTTTTTTCAATTTCATCAATTATACATCAAAAAGACAATTTTTCCAATGAGCGGTAGACGACGCATATAAAAGAATGATTGAATCATGATTTTGAATTACGAATGCAAAAGATTGAAATAGAAATGCAAGTAATTCAACATCTGATAAACCAAAATTATGATGCATAAACTTGATTTTGCATATCTAGAACAGTTCTCTGTGGTCGAGTGTCCTACAATCCAGAGGAATGAACCAAAATACACAATTTCCGAGAGTTAAATCGTAGATTAAAGGTCGAACCATATTTGGTGCAAAGTGCCCTAATCTGCAAAACTCGAAAAGAAAGAAAACCAAAGATCGAGAGAGGTCGTACCTATCTTCGTTGGCTGTAGGCATCGACGATGAAGGCGGCGAATGGTGGTTGAAACGGCAACAGGTGTTGGTGGCATTTGTTGGTCGAAAGCAATCTTATGTCCTTTTGGGTGCTTGATTTTTCAAAGCGAGAGATGCTTGGAGACTCGAAGTTTGATGTCGATGGGGTAGAACAAAGATGATGAATGAAACTGATATCCTATTTTAATGGTATTGATATATCTATATTATACGGTTATTAATTGCAAATTTTTACCATAATTATTTAAAATTAAAATTACTATTACCATTATTAGATGATTGGTCTAAATTTAGTTATACATTCACACAATATTTGATGATTATATGTGATCCTAACTCTCTCTCTCTCTCTCTCTCTATATATATATATATATATATATATATATATATATATATATATATATATATAATACACTTTCATCAACACTTTACACTTCCAAATAAAAAAAATACTTTTACTTTCTTTCACTTTTCTTCAAAAAAATGGATCCCAACCAAAATACTTCATCCACTCCAAACACCCCAAACACTCCTAATGATTATCAAGCTTATATGCAATTGTTGAATTCTCCAATCCAACAACAACCTTTATTCATTAACCTTCCCTGCAACCCACAAATCCTCCAACAACAACGACCACAACAACAATTCATTCCCCAATTCCAAGGTTTCCAACAACAAGCTTCTCCACAATTACAAACCCAATCGTCTCAAGTCCCATTATCTCAATCCCAAACCGTGAACCTCGACAACGACGATGTACTTGTCCAAGAAACACCACAATCATCCCGAAGAAGGCAACCAAAAGGAAAAGGGAAAAAGAAAGCAACGGCTTAGAACGAAGAAGAGGAAGAAGCTTTAGCAAAAGCTTGGATTTTCACATCCTGTGATTCGAGAAGAGGCAACGCGCAAACTGGAGAAAGTTTTTGGAATCGTTTTTTGGATCATTTTCACGCCCTACTTGGAAGGAAAACGGATCGGTCCTACGACGCGGTCAATGGGAAATGGCGCGATTTTCGTGCGATTTGCACAAAGTTTCATGGCATATTTGAAAATCTAAAAAATATGCGTAAAAGTGGTTCCAACGATTTCAACATTTTATCAACCGCGTGCTACCAATTCAAAGTGACCAACAACGGTAAACCATTTGGTCACCAAAAAGCATGGGAAGTTTGCCGTCATGGTCCAAAATGGGTCCTTAATCCGGAGACATCGCATTCGGACTCGACCACCGGCTCTAACAAAAGAGCAAGAACTTCTGAATCGGACACGGGTTTTGGGTTAGACCTCAATAATGACATCGATGTTGCCGAGGGAGACGGTCCACCTGAAGTACTACTCCGTCAACCATCGGGAAGGGACAAATCAAAACAGGTGGCGTCTTCAAGCGGGAAAGCGACCGCAACTAACGACGACGGGCTTGTGGAATCAATGGATAAAACTTTAAGTTTTCTAGAAAAAAAATACGAATCCACGGAGGAAGCTCGTCGCCAAAAAATCGCTCTTACCGATCTTCAAATCATAAACTCGAAGCCCCTACCGGATCTCGACCCCGAAAATCTCGCGACATTTATCAAAATCCAACAACGTGTCCGTGCTAAGTATGCGGATTAGGTTCTAATATTTATGTTTTAGTTGTTGTGTGTTTTTTTTAAGTAAATTAGGATAAATAAGTAATTTAGGATTTTTTTTTGTCGTTTAAGTATTTTAGGAAAAATAAGTAATTTATGATCTTTTTTATTGTTGTTTTTTTTAATATTTTAGGATTTAAGTTTGTGTGTTTAAAAATTAATGCAATGTTTTTTGATTTAATGTTTTTAATGTGTGTTTTATTTGAATTATTTTTTAATTTAATTTAATCTTATTCAAAAATATAAAAAAGAAAAAAAAAATGTTGTGGAGTGGTAACCATTTCTAAAGGTTAGTGGGTTGATAGTAGGTTAGTAGTGAATGTGATGTGGCGCTGACGTGGCTTCACTTTTTGAGTAGGCTGGTGGTAACCATGCCCCTTAGCCTAAAACTACACGAATCACCATCACCTCTTATATAAAACTACACGAAAACCTAGAAGACAACAATATATTTGAAATATATATATATATATATATATATATATATATATATATATATATATATATATATATATTTTAAATATGTCAATAACGTTGATGTTAGCTCTTATATAATAAATCTTATAATAAGTTTGTACACACGTTGTTTGTTTTGAATTACATGATAATGTTGTTTTTAACTACTATCGTGGTAAGTAAAATAACGTATTTGGAAACTCTAAATTATTTTAAATTGGTTTCAAAAATTTAATAGTTTCATGATTTATTTAATGAATATTGTTAGTTTATTTGATTGTAATTATTTAAAACAACAAATATTGTTTTTGTTTTTAAAGATAACATTATCATTTTTTATATACTATTACTTTTAACTTTACTTATTGTAATTTACTTTTAAACTATTTATTTGAAATTTTTTAATGATTATAAAGAATAGTTTCATAGTTTTTTTATTGTTAACTTAGGATTACAAGTTAAGTTTAACACTACAATTTATAACTTTTAACTATTTATAAAATATTCTCTCAATTTTTTCAAATTTAACTTAAATTTTAATTTAAGCTAACCGTAAATTTCAATGTTGCATGCATTCCTTCTTCTTGATGTGTGCACTTTCTAAACATAAACGTGAAATTTACTGTTTCAATAGAAAGTGCGAATTTTAAAGATTTGTGGTCATCGCTAAACGGGTTGCATGCATTTCAATGTTGTTATAACTATGTTAAATCTTCCTCCCTATCATGATGTCCTTTGTTTTTCTCCCCTCTCTCATTCACTCCTCTATCTATTTACATCTATTTCTCTCTCTCTCTCTCTCTCTCTCTCTCTCTCTCTCTGTCACACCCCCAAACCAAGGATGACGGAAATGTCCGGGGGTGGAGGACTTCATGTATAGTATCACAACAACGAGTATAATAGTGCTCAAAGTAAATACAACCAATCAGAAATGAATTACATGGTTTCAAGTATTACATATTTCAATGATTGATCACGACATGATATAAAAATAGTTGTTCAATGCCGTAGCGTTCCATCCTCAAAAGCTTGTGGTTACTAGGTTTCGTTGACTTCCTGAGAATACAAGTAGTTTTGAAAGAGTGTCAACAATTAAGTTGGTGAGTTCATAAGCTTTTTAGATAAAGAGTTTGGAAACCGTTCTTTGTAATGTGTTGTATGTTACCAAGAAAAATCCAATATTTTCCTTATAAAAGTTATGTGGTCCTAAATCCCAGGACCGAGAATAAACAAGCATTTGTCATACTTAAAGATATAAAAGTGGTTTTAAATCGGCATAAAACCCTTTTTGATTTGAGGGAAAGTCCCGTAATGAATGATGTGTAGTCTTAAATACCAAGACCAAAAGTGTACAGTAATATTCGTACTTATTGATATAAAAAGTGATTTTAAATCGACATAAAACCCCTTTTGATTAATAAAAATTCCCGTAAACTTTATGTGTTGTTAACTCCTTATGTGAGTCGTTATAACCATACTATGACTGAATGAACCTACCACGACGTTTCTCAGGCGTCGAAAACTGATATGACACTTGTCACCCGTAGACCTGCAGGTCCCACTGTAGCTAGCAGCAAGGTGTGGGGTGTCAAACCCAATATAGATCTATACACAACTATCACGTTCTCCCTACAAGAGACTCTGGTTATAACTACCAGGAATTTTAACCTGTACTCTAGGAGTAATGAGACGAATGTCTCACAATTTATGTTAACAAGTTTACGTGTGGTGTGCGTGGGTGTAAAACCTTTTTCTGTGGGAATAAAACCTTCTGAAATGTGTTTGTTGTGTTAATGGAAACATAAACCATACCTATTATAGTTTATCAAAACGTTTAAATTTAATAGTTATAACTTTGTTTATTATGGTTAACTGCTATATTTGTGAAGGTAAAAACCCTTTTGTTTACCGATATGTATATATACCTTTTACTAAAGTGAGGCATCATGCAATATAACAACTAATTAATTACCATACTTTTGTATGTAAAAATTCATTTGTTTTATGATGTATGACTATATACTAAGACAAAATGTCATCTATTTGCAAGAATATATATTCACATAAAGATATACACCTTGCTCAACATGTTACAAGGTGAAATGAAATTGATAGCAGTTTTCTGTTGTTAACATTTTCTTTGACTATTCTTAGAAAATTTATAGAAAAATCATCAAAGGTCCAAATCAGAATCCGTAAATTATAAGATTTTGGGGAATGAGTCTAGTTTGTTCATAAATTTGGTCATGATTTTTAGTGGTCTACAACATGTGTGAAAAAGTCCATAATCATAGACTGGTCCGGATTTGCTCTTGAAATGATAGACAGTTTTGTAAAAATTACCATAAATTGTAGAAAAATCATGTGGAGATGTGCAAGTAGTCATTTTAAATCTAAGAACTGGAACTACTTGCACCTAAAACAGTTTTGAAAACTAAAATATTTAAGTTGCCCAAAACAGTCTGTGAATGGAGTTGAACTTTTCTGATGAAGGTTGTTAAATAAGTTTAGTTGTGTTCTTGGTGTTTTAACTTGTATCCCCCCCTTCCCCTTAAAACTTAAGAAAAACATGAAAAGATAGGGGTATGAACTCACCTTATATGATTTCAGTGGGTGAATGTTGAAGAAGAGAAGTGCTCAACTCAAGAACACTTGGGGGATTGCTTGAAGATTCGAGAATCTAACACTAATGTGATGGAATTTGTGTAAGCAATCTATGATTTTGAGTAGGAGGATGTATAATAATCATAAGAATGATGAAGATACTTACCAAAAGTAGAAGGAAAGCTTGGAAACAAGCCTTGAATCTCGAAATCTAGAGAGAGGGAGTGAGAGAGAATAAAGTTGTCACTTGGTGGAAAAAATGGAGTAATGTGAGGAGAGAGGAGGGTTTTCCAGTTCTTGACTAAATGTGTGGCTGCAAAATGGTGGGAAAAGTACTATGAAATGACTAGGTATGGTGTAATAGTGACTGGGGGTTGTACTATGAAGGTATGGGGAGGTTGCTTGTGTCCTTGTCCAAAGGAACAGTCAACACTCCACCTAAATATCTTACCAAATAGATTTTATTCTTAGGCAATGATTTTCCCTAAAATATAGCTAAAATATGAATATTTAGGGTTTATTATGTTAAAATATGATTTTGGGTGAAAATCCCGCGTTAAAATTACGAAAAACGGACTTAAAATGCTAAAAATATTGAAAACCGGGTAGAAACTGCTAAAATCCGAAGTCCAGGACCAAAGGTGTGAAGGTTCGGCTCCTTAGAAGCCTAGAACCGAAGGTGAGGCTCGACTGTGCATGGGAACCGAAGGGTCTCGCAGGCTGCTCATCAGAAGGGACCGAAGGCTGCATTCTTGTCAGAACCGAGGGTCATTCTTGTCAGAAGCAAAAGTGAAGTTCGGTCCAGGAGGCTTCTTAAGGTTTCGGTTCCTTAAGGGACGTTCGGTTCTTATGAGGGTTTGGCTCCTAAGAGGTTCGGCTCTAAGAGGCTATTTTTCGCGGTTTCTTCCCGTTTTGAGCGATTTTTGACCAAGTTAAGGGTCGAGATGCCCCGAGTGATTTTAAGAAGTTAAGAGAGATTTCGAGAGAGATTTGGGAGAGATTTGACGTACTTGGAAAGATTTAGGAGAGATTTGACATTCTTGGAGAGATTTGGGAGAGATTCCACATTCTTGGAGAGATTTCTCATACAGAGAGAGATTTGGGAGAGATTTCACATACTTGGAGAGATTTGGGAGAGATTCCACATTCTTGGAGAGATTTGGGAGAGATTTTACATTCTTGGAGAGATTTCACATATAGAGAGAGATTTGGGAGAGATTTGACATACTTTGAGAGATTTGGAAGAGATTCCACATTCTTGGAGAGATTTGGGAGAGATTTCACATACGGAGAAAGATTTGGGAGAGATTTGACATTCTTGGAGAGATTTCACATATGGAGAGAGATTTGGGAGAGATTTGACATACTTGGAGAGATTTCACATACGGAGAGAGATTTGGGAGAGATTTGACATTCTTGGAGAGATTTCTTTTGTGACCTTTTTGAGTGTTTGGCTTTGCAATGCAAGGTTCGTAGACCTCGTTAAGTCTTGTTATAACTGTCATATGCCCCTGAGGGTTAAGGAATAATGTTTTATCAAGTAGTTTCATCACTTGCCTTGATTAGGGTTTAGAGTTTCCGAACACATGAAAATTCTAAGTGATACTTTGCATTAAGAGTGCGAGTTCTTTAATAAGGAACATAATGAAAACCATAGCATACAAGGGTTAGATGAGTTGACCGGTTTGACTTGTTGACTTTAGTTGACTTTGACTTGACTGGAATTTGACGGTTGTCACACACACACACACACACTCTCTCTCTCTCTCTCACGTTTATGTTTAGAAAGTGCACACATTCCTTCTTCTTAGTTATACGATTACGAAACAAAAATCTTCTTATCACTAAACCTTCGATTCCGAGTATCAATCCTCTAATATTATCATCCAACTTTTTCAATTTATTCAATCTCATCTTAAAGTTCCTATTTTTACTGAATTTGTTATCAACTTGATGAGCATCTTCAAATCGAAGAAAACAATCAAAACAGAGCATTCGTTCATATTTTCAAAATACGTGATATAACCCTCAAATTGAAGAAACAATCATATCATATCCATCATCGTAATTCAAGAGAGCTTCAGAGCATTTGAATATTGAATCAAAATTAATTTTCATACATGATGTCGTATTCTAAAGAAATTGACGAGTAGATCGCAAGTGATACTATGGCAGCTGAAATCAATTCATCTCGTAATGACGAACAAATCGATTTAATTTCTTCAACTTATCAAAATCAACATCTAAACCTTCAAAATACAATTGACATTCAAGGTAAAAATAATTGATTACGTATTGCATTATAATTTAGAAAGTTCATTCTGATTTTTTTACTCAGTTGTAAACAAAATACATAACTAATAATGTGTTAATCATATGTTAAACTGCATAATCGTATACAATTATACGTTGTAATTTATGATTGATCATATATTATAAATGTACAAACAAATATGACTAATAATATTTCTTTACAAATTATAATATATGATTCATCATATAAGATCATACAGTCTAATATATGATTAAACATATATGACAATGTATAAATACAAATAACAAACCATACAATATAACTTATGATCAGTCATATATGACAATGTACAAACACATGATTTCTCATATGTATTCATCCATTGAAATATATTATTAATGATATTTTAAAGTGTGTAATCATATATGATTATACATCCTAATATATGATTAATCATTTATGATTAAACATTATAATATACAATTAATAATATATTATAACATATAATCATATATGATTATACGGGCATAATATATGATTAGTCATATATGACAATGTACAAACACAAATGATTTATCATATCTGTTCATACACTGAAATATATAATTAATGATATACTAAAGTGTAAAATCATATATGATTATACATCCTTATATATGATAAGTCATATATGACAATGTATAAATACATATGATTAATCATTTATGATTGAATAGTATAAAATGTGATTAATTATATATTACAAAGTATAATCATATATGATTATACATTCTAATATATGATTAGTCATATATGACAATGTACAAACACATATGATTTATCATATGTGTTCATACATTGAAATATATAATTAACGATATATTAAATTGTAGAATCGTATAGGATTATACATCCTAATATATGATTAATCATATATTACAATGTATAAATGCATATGATTAATCATTTATGATTAAACAATATAAAATATGATTATTTATATATAACAACATATAATCATATATAAATATACATCCTAATATATGATTAGTCATATATGACAATGCACAAACACATATCATTTATCATATGTGTTCATATACTGAAATATATAATTAATGATATATTAAGTTGCATAATCATATATGATTGTACATCTTGATATATAATTAGTCATATATGACAATGTATAAATACATATGATTAATCATTTATGATTAAACAATATAAAATATGATTACTTATATATTACAACGTATAATCATATGTGATTATACATCCTAATATATGATTATTCATAATATCTTATATGGCAATGTACAAACACATATGATTTATACACAATAATATATGATTAATAATATATTACAATGTATAAATAAACATCATTAATCATATATGATTATTTCAGCATGAAATTTTATAATAACATAATTATTATTAAATTTTTTATCAGGTGAAAGTTTCCCTTCAACAAATGAATCATATTTTAGTAACATAATTGAATAATCTAATTATAAACCAGATGTCCCTCCAAAATTTGTACCGATTGTAAAGAGCGTTTTCAAATCACTAAATTTGGCAGTAAAAATGTATACTGATTATATAGAAATGGTAGGTTTTCATACAAGAATGCGTATCCGATCAAAATACAATAGCTAAATAATAAAAATGAAATATGTTATATGCAATAAGGGTGACATAGATAAACCAAAACCTTGTGATATGTTGGTTACAAGTTCTGCCAAGAGGAAACCAAGTTCAAACAAGATAATTACAAGTTAATGAATTATTTTAATTGCACAACCACCCATTGGAAAGTATTGGGGATAGATCTTATATGAAAAAGGCCAAGAAAGATGTCATATTCTTAAAATGTGTTTGTGATACACGCATCAACAACTAAAATGGGGCCAACGGTGGCTCATAAAATGCGAGCAGTTTTGAAAGTTGGATATGAATATGTAGGGGCGAAGGTAACAAACTACAAAAACTTGAGGAGAGGAGTAAACATAATCTTATGCTACAAGAATGTTCAGATAATGATAAACAAAATGAATGATCGTAGAGATATTTATCCAAACTATTCATTTTAGTTCCTACATGATGGAGATCAGTTGGCTCCTATGTTTTGAACTTTTTTCGAACATATTTTGTTTTGAAATCCTTATCTATGAAAATATAAACAACTACTTATAACAAAAACCAACACAAAAAAAACATAATAAAAAGAGATAAACAATAAATGAAAAAAAAAACATCAAAATCAACTAAAAATCACGAAAAACTACTAAATCAAAACAAAAATCATCATCATTAACAAAAAAAACTACAATTAACAAGTTAAAACAAACATGCATTATCAATAAAATAAAAAAATTAATCGTATTCTAACCTTTCATTTTGACTAATGGAGATACAATTTCGTTTAGATTTTCTTCTGAATACATTACTGATTTTCCAACTTAATTTGCACAAATAACAACCGAAATCTAAGGGTTAATGCAATAAAGAAACAAATGAGGGTTTTCGTGAGGGTTTTATGAGTGAAATTTTGAACGAGAAAGGATGTATGAGGTTAGACTATCAGAACCTTTCTGCAAAACTGATTTGATGTTTGCAAAATTACAATACTAACCCTGAAACGGTTACTAACGACGTTAATTTAATCAGTTACCTATATATTTACAATTATGTCGCCGTCGAATTTACCAATAAAGATCATTAAATCAAAGGGCTATAAAACTATCTCGCAATCTCTAATTTTTTTTTTATCTCAAAGGAACCAATATATATATATATATATATATATATATATATATATATATATATATATATATATATATATATATATATATATATATATATATACTTTATTATTTTTTGTTTATTCTAATATATTCAAAATTTTACATTTTTTGTACTTTTTTAGTTTTTTTCATACTTATGTTCGTGTTATATTTTATTTTATTATTTTGTCTTTTTATTCTTTTATTTTTTTGTATTTTTTCGTATTTGTTTTCATTTTTTTCGTATTCTTAACTTTTTCTTGATATTTTTTCAAAAAAATATAAAATGTATTAATATATTAGAGTATATTACAATTTTGGTCATTTATAGTTTTTGTAATTTTTTTATTTTTAGTCAAGTAAATAAAATAATTATATTTATATTTGTAATTTCGATCCAACTTATATTCCTTTTATTTTTTTTGTTCTTTAGTGTTATTATGTTTATGTTATGAAAAAATGAAAAAAGAAATAACTTGTTTATTGAGAATTAACTTTTCAGTGTCTGATATAACTTTTAAATTAAATCATATTTCTATATGTGATATCAATACTATAAATTCAAGATAATATTTTTCAATTTGATAATAGAATAGACGAAAAGAAAAACAAAAGAAATAATAATAGTCGGTCTCTATGAAAATATTGAATTCAAGTTCATTTATTTAAATCAAAATAAATAAAAGCATTATAAAAGTCATAAATAACTAAAATGGAAAAAATGGAAAATAAAAAGTAATAAAAAAATCAAATTGTTGAAAAATAAAGTTAAAAAATAAAAATAAATAAAGTATATTTAAAAAACGAAAATAAAAAATGTATAAATAAAATAACAAAAATAAATAAAGTATACAAAAAACGAAAAATAAAGTTAAAAAACTATTTTTTTTTTTTTTTTTTTACAAACTATAGGGATCAAATTTGAACTTTAAATCCAACTTTAAAACTGATTTTGCAAAAAAGTTAACAAAATTAACGATAAAACTCGTTAAATGAACTAAAATGATAATTCTATCGAAAGTTATGATCATAGCAATAATAAAAAAATATTATGATTGTTTTCAGTTATATCTTAAAAACTTAAGACTTGTAATATTAGTCCTTATTTTAAAGCTCCAAAAAAATGATAGTCCTTTAGCTTTTGAATTAAAAAAAAAAATTATTCTCATTATCTAACTCGTCGGACAAGTTTTTTTTAAACATCCGACTGTTACTAAACTGATAAGATGTTAAAAAAAACTATTACAAATAATAAATAGTAATAATGATGTTTTGTAACCAATCAATAAAATGAATTTTAACTTAAACTTTATATGATAAATTTAAAAAATATTACTGAACAAACAATATTCTAAAATTTACAGCTTTTTTTTCGATTTGCTTCCCAACTCAATTTAAATTTAATTAAGATATAGTATCTATTTTTTATCTGGATGAACCAAAAAAATAAAATGAAAACCAGAAAAAACCAAAAAAAGAAAGAACCAAAGAAGAGGTATTATGTCTTTACGTACATGGTCAAAGCTACTCGAATAAAAGAGAAAATAATAATGAGCAACCTTATATAGTGACAATCATACACATTTAAAAATCTTAAATAATTAGAATAATAAAAGTTAGCGTTAAATGATGATTAAAATTTGCTTTCTATTTTAAAAATACGGTTGCCATCATCATAATCTAAATTCTATGTTTTGGATTTTATAATACTTTATTATATAATAAACTATTATAATCTGTTTTAATAAATTGACAAAAAAAAGCTTATCCCTTCTTGTTTCCTAAAGACCATAATTATCTCCACAATTAAACCTTATTATATATATATATATATATATATATATATATATATATATATATATATATATATATATATATATATATATATATATAGAGAGAGAGAGAGAGAGAGAGAGTTATGTTCAAATATTTCTACCATCTATTGTGTGCATGTAAGATTGATTATCGACCAACCATTTTAGTTATTTTAAAAAAGTAATTAATGCATATCAAATGCCGAAGATTTAAGTAATCATTATATTTTTAACATTTAATATGCATTAATTACTTTCTTAAAATAACTAAAATGATTGGTTCATAATCAATCCTACATACACACAATAGATAGGTAGAACACAAAAACATATATATATATATATATATATATATATATATATATATATATATATATATAGTGTGTGTGTGTGTGTGGGGGGGGGGGGGGGGGGGAGGGGGGGGTGTTGATTTGCAACTATAGTTTTTTTTGTAGGGTAAATTATAAGATTCGTCTCTCGTGTATGTGCCAAAACGAACGTTTAATTTTTATTTTCAAAAATTAACTCGGACCGTCCCTAAGTTTGTTTTTTCTTGCACACTTAATCCTCATTTACATGAAATGTCCATTTCACGGTTAATAATTTCTTGGGTAAATTACATCATCGTCCCTCGTACATATTCCAAAACGTACGTTTAGTCCCTATTTTCAAAAATTAACTCGGACCGTCCTTCGTTTGTTTAAAACGTGCACACTTCATCCATGATATATGATTTGTTGTGATTTTAGTTTGTGCGAGATCTGAAAAGACCATAATGCCATTTCTATATTTCTTTTCTAATTAATTAGTGTTTTTTTATTATTATTAATTATAAGAAAATGGACCCACTTAATACCCAAACCCAACCCCTAACCCCACCCCACCCCACCCTTCCCTTCTCCGATCTCTCTTCATCCTCCTTTTTCGAACTCTTGAAAAAACCTTAAATCACTTTCTTAAGCCACCGCCGATGGATTATCTCTCCGACGGACCCTATTTATGCATCTGTCACCGTCTCCAGCCTATTGTCGCCTTTTTTTGTAGGAAATAATCGTCGTTTTACACTTCCACCACCCCTCCCATCTACCCTTACCTCACCACACCTGATCTTCTCGCATATGCTTTCCTCCGATCCTACTCCTATCATCATCTCCGACCACCCCATATTGCACATTTCACATTCGGTTTCCAAATCTGAAACCTGTAACTCAAAAGGTTCTAGAAATCGAGAAAGATGGAGTGGGATAAGAAGAAGATAGGCAGAGAAGGAGGAAGGGAAGCATCCGAATTATTGCTAGTGATAGTGGTTTTATTCACCCGATCCATTTACTTGTTCTCAATTGATCCTTGTAATCTATGGAGAATATATGGCTATGTTCGAATCGCCACTTGGGGTTTTGAACCACCACCTAGGGTTTTGGATTGAGCTCCACCATCGACATCGTTCACAGATTGTCGCATATGCGTCGTCATCACCATCATCCCCTGTGCACCGCCTAGGGTTTCCTCTGTTTGAAACCTTAGATTTGAGGTAGCAATCTGATGTGCGAGAGAGATAGAGAGAGAAAATAATGCTGGGGATGCAAGTATGAGATAGAAGAGAGGAAACCAAAGATGGAAGTAAAATAGAGACTGAAGTTGGTCAATATCTTGGAGTCGATCTCCTTTGTTTGAAACCGAAAATGTCTTGGAGTTATCACAGATTTGGATTCGGTTAGTGTAGGCAGAGATGGTGGATTTAAGATGTACTGAAGAAGATGAAGAAGAAGGTAGGGATGTTTATAACCAGATATCCGAAAATTCGGATACCAAAATCGGATATCCGAAAATTTGAAATTTTGTTAAAATTTTAAAGACATGAAGTTTTTAAATTAGAAATACATTTTTTTAAATTAGAAAGGCATATGAAGTAATATAGATATTTAATTAAGGGTATTATGAACATGTTTTAGTTACTAACACTCATATCATAAGACATATGTGACTAAAATAACAAATAACGTATAAACTAAAATCAAAATTTTCGGATATCGGATATCCGAATTATCTGAAAAATCTGAAAAACACTATCCAATTCCGATTCCAAAAAATCGAATATCCGAAATTGCGGATATCCGAAAATTCAGATATCCGATTTTTCGAATAATTCGGATTCGAAATTTTGGAATTTCGGATCGGAATTTTGGATACGAATATTTTTGAACACCCCTAGAAGAAGGGGAGGGGGAGACGGGTTATGAAAAGTATTGGCCCATTTGTTTTTTAAATTTAATAATAGTCATTTTTTAATATAAACTAATCAATAAATAACAAACAAATAGAAAATAAATAAGGGCAAAATGGTCTTTTTATGTGCGGAGTAACTAAGCGTGCAAGAAAAAACAAATCTGGGAACTGTCCGAGATCAAAGTTTGGGAAGGCTCATGAAAATCGGTGTGAAAACGTCGTCTCCATCAGCTCTTGGTGGGCCTGCGATCAGAGTTTTATGGTCAGATTCGCTCCATGTTGTTGTCTCAAGATCCTCTTCCTTCCTTGAATCATGCATTCCAAAGTGTCTGCCAAGAGGAACGAGTTCGTGAAATTTCTCATGTCAAAGATGAACATCTGGAAGTGGTCGGTTTTGCTGTTCATACAGAAGCTTCTAGTAAGGCACGTTTTGACAATGTACACAAGTCTGGTTTAAAGTGTACTTACTATCAAAAGTCATGACATAGCATTGGTGAATGCTTTGAATTGAAAGGTTATCCTGAATGGTGGGTATGAAATAAAAAGGAGGGACAGAGGACTTATAGACGAGGAAAGAGCAAAACTTCATTCCGTGTTGGTGGGCATGGGCAAGGTGACACTCTATCCCACAATGTTGCAACTCAGAACAATACAAGTCATGGAGCACCTTAAGGATCTTCTCCCCCAAGCTTCACAGCCGAGCAATGGCAGACCCTTGTTGCAGCTTTTGTGTAACATACACGTTCTGAAATCGTGTATTTTTATTATTTAAAGTGAATAAAATTCAGTGTTGAGTTCTAACGGATACTTTTTACTAGAAATGAAGTAAAACTATGCTTAGAATCATTCAGAAAGTATTGGAAGTCTTATATGATTCCAATTAGAAGCCAAATAGTGAAATTTAGCGAAAATATAAAATTTGAAATAAGTACAATTTTATATTTGAAAGTTGTAGATAATCTCGTTAGAAACATTTAGGCGAAAACCTCATCGAAATCCGAGTTATAACAAAGAAGTTATGACCAATCGAAGATTCGCGACAAAACCGACACGACGCCGAATGACGTAAAAAGTGAGTTTTTGATAAACTACTTTTTAGCCTTAGTGATCTAAATGAAATTCCTAGTATTCGTTAAACCGAGAAGTTCGATAAAAAAGAACGCCAAAATATGACTTCGTATGAGGAAGTTATGATTTTTACAAGTTTCAGCTTAGTAGTTGACAGCTAAAAACTCGAATTTTAGATCAAGTGATTTTTAGCCGACACAGCCTAAACGAGAATTGAAGGTCTCGTTATTTGTAGTACAACGGTAAAAAGTCTGACGAAAACGGACGTCGGATGAAGAAGTTATGAATTTTTAACGGATTTTCCTGTCCCGGTTTGTTAAAAATAATAATATTAAAATTAAAGTCAAAATTAGCCAATGAAGTCTAAACGAAAGTTGTAGAGCATAATTTTAGCTACGCGTGCATATAAAGAACGTCAAAAACGGAGTCTGTACGCAAAAGATATGAATTTTTGAAGTTATTAAATAAAAATAAATGAAAAATCAAAATCTTATATGAGGCCATACGCCCCGCGTACACGAGGCTACGCCCAGCGTACCTCGCACGTATCCGGTCCGGAGTCAGCCACGTCTACCGTCTTCGCATGGTCGCCACATAGAAGCCACGTCCGAGGCCTAAATTCCGAGCTGGTGACACCTCGCGTATGCCCAACGTACTTCGGTACGCCCAGCGTACTCCGAGGCTTCGGCCTACTATAAATAGTAAGCGAGATTCTCCAGAAATGTTTGCTTATTTTCACTCTTTTACACCCACTTTCACCCATTTAACCCACTTTTAACCCCTCGAAGTCTCGATATCATCCCCGACATCTGAAGCAAGCCTAGACGCCCCGAAGTTCCCGAGAAAATCTTATTTTCAAGTCGAAACTCTGCCCGAGTAAAGGCCGGTTTTCAAGAAAACTCTAGGTTTTCAATGACGAAAGTCATATTTAGTGTAACATCCCAAAAATACGAGGCAAAAATTTCATTTTTAAAACATATACTTAGCAAAACATTTGAAATAAAACGTTCACCGATCATAACATTCTATAAAGATATCACATGTCTGGAAAAACATTTCATAAAACATAATAATGTCAGAGTACAAATCCCCAGGAAGATCTCATAGTGCGGAATACAGGGCATGTGTGTGATGGACCGCTACCGCGCCAGCTCTTTCCCCTTCGAAGAAGAGGTACCTGAAACCAAAACTGAAAACTGTAAGCACGAAGCTTAGTAAGTTCCCCCAACATACCACATACCATACAATCACATAAAATACATATATTGTCAGGCATATTTGGGTGCCCGACCTACCCCTTCGCTCATCTCGACCGGATACTGTCCAGTATATATGGGAGCTGGCCTCCCCTTTGGTCCTCTCGACCGGATACTGACCAGTATATCTGGGAGATTGCCTCCCCTACGGTCCTCTCGACCGTATACTGACTAGCATATCTAGGTGCTCGTCTCCCCTTCGGTCCTCTCGACCGGATACTGGGGACTATTTCACCCCCTACTAATACCACGTAACACATATATCTCATAATCTATCTAGCATGGCTGGGCATGATCGCCCCTTCGGCCCTATCGACCGGTATACTGGGGACTATCTCCCCCTACTGTCACTAGCACAAAGCATCATATCATACTAGCACAATAACATATCACAGGTAGTAGTAATCCTAGATGAATATCACAAAGACAAACATCCATCATACAATCCTACTGGTGGCCCGACATTGTGGTCGTAGACCCACCGCTACTGGAAGGTAACTCACCTCAAAGTAGCTGCTGATCTGCGTGGGAACTGACTGTCTTCTACTGCTGCCGCTCTGGAAATCCTCCAGCTATAATTCCCACAAAACCCTTGGTCAAATACTGCTAACTGACCTCAGGGTAAAATGACCATTTGTAACGCCTGTGTTTCCGGGCTTGCCATTTTTAGCAATGTAATAGTCTAGGTTAACCGTTGTAACCCATTTTGAAGTAATAAGATTGTATTATTTGAGTATTTTGTGTTTTGTGCTTAATTGCTTAATTATGTGGTTTGATTAATTAAGAATAAAAATAAGCATCAAAATTTAAATGTAAAATAAACTTAATATCTTTGGTTAATGTTGTAGTAATTGAAACGAGGTTTCCGAATATATATAGAACGCCCAAATCTGACTTCGTATGCGGAAGTTATGATTTATCGAAGTTCCGGCTTAGCGGTATACAGCCTGTTTTACTCGATTTGAGATCGAGCGGTTGTTAGCCGAAGCAATCTAAATGAGAATCGAAGATCTCATTGTTGGTATTGAAACGATAAAAAGTTAGGCGAGAACGGACGTTAAACGAAGAAGTTATGAATTTATAACGAAAGTTTCTGTCCCGGCCTATTAAAAATAATTAATAAAAATAAATTCAAAATTAGCCGACGGAGTCTAAACGAAAGTCGTAGAGCATGGTCTCACCTTTCCGTGGATATAAAGAACGTCGAAAACGGAGTTCATATGAAGAAGTTATGAATTTCCGAAGTTTATTAATCATTTTGTATTTATTTTTAAATCAAAATTCGGAAGCATTATCCGAAGGAGTCACCGATCTGATCCGAGGTACGCCCCGCGTACTCCGAGGGATGTCGACACTCGCACTCGAGCACTTCGGATACGTAAGCAATGACGTTTTGGGCAGTACGCCCCGCGTAACGCAGTACGCCCCACGTACTCCGAGGCTCCAGCCTCCTATAAATAGGAACCGAAGGCAGCCGACCCAATTGCCAATTTCTTCTCTTCTCTCTCCCGTTTTGCATCGTTTTGCGTGCCAGAAATACCCCGAAGCCCCGGTATCATACTCTAGCCCCGAGGCAAGTCCCGAGATCCCGAAGATCCCGAAAAGTGCGGTTCCCGAGTCGAAGCTCTGCCCGCGAGAAGTTCGATTTTCGAGGAGATCTTCCAGATCTGCTGTGGATTACTACTTCTATAAGCCGTAGTGCTGTCCAATCATCTTCTGATCAAGTGAGTGTGTAGTTATTTTCTTTCCAAATACAATAATACGAAGTATTATATATAAAATACGTGCTATGTGTATATATTTGGTTGTGTTATGTGTGAATGAGTATTCACTCTCTTCTATCTTACAGATCTGCTTATTTCTTTATGAAATATGTGTTATGTGTGTGTGTGCCTCATCTGTTTTGTGATATATGTGTTGATTAAAGCATGCTATACAGGTTTTCTTTAAACTATGTATACAAATGTATATTTTTATCTACTAATATGTTGGGTAGAACATGGGTAGACAGTTGGTGTGTAATAAACAGATGAGAGGCCTCGTTGTTGTTTGATTGAGTCATCTAGCGGAGTTTAGATGACGACCACTGGCTATTCTAGACAGTCTTGTGGAAACATTAGCAGGTTCGCCACCTGTAGGTGTTAATGAACTTGGGTGTTCATTCGCTGTACTCCATCCCCCTCATGGTTGCCTTATTTGACTTATATTGCTGAGGTACCCCCGAAGCATGTGTTGTCGCCCCGATGAAATATTCTTAGACTAGGTCCCTTATGTTAGTTGTTTTAGGGACATTAAAGTGAGAATAACGGGAATGGGTAATTGGGTTATTGTTGGTTGGTGAAAATTAAATATGATATTTATTGTGGGTTGAAAACCCTATATGCTCACCAGGCTCCCAAGCCTGACCCACTCAGTTTTAAATTGTATTACAGGAAGTGGCGGAAGGGCATGAGATGGATGAACCATCAAGTTGTTTTGTTTACAAGTCTGCATATGTTTATATTTGTTATATGACTTGTAATGTATTCGTTTATGCTTATTGGTCTGTATCGGAACATGACACCCCGAGTTTTGATTATAATGAAAATACATTTCTTTTATGAAATGTTTCGGTAAACAATGTTTTATCATGTTTTGTTTTTGGGAACGAATTCCGCAACTTTTTCAAATCAAAAGGATTTACTCTGAAAATATTTAAAAGCATAAATGAAAATCGGTCTTTTCTGGCCGAGATTTTGGGGATGTCACACCATTTACCCCTAACCAACCACGAGCCAAAGTCAAAGTCAAATGCCAGTTGGCCCGACTCGTCGAGTCCCTATCCCTTTGTCCGACCATAAACTCGTCTCTACTCGTCGAGTTAAGCATTGACTCGACGAGTTCTCCTTCTAAACTAAAGGCCAAAAGTCCTTCATCCTACTCGCCGAGTTGTATGAACAACTCGCCGAGTTCATCTTCATCCGAAGAACACTCTATGCTGAGAGTCGCCGAGCTATATGAACAACTCGTCGAGTCTGTTCTTGAGGCAAGAAGATTGCCTTGAACTCGCCGAGTCATGGCATTGACTCACCGAGTTACTTCATGAGTGAGTCTGGCTTCCTACCCACTGAGTCACACCCTATGACTCACTACTCCAACCCGCAACACGAAAAAGGGGGAAGACTCGGGGACTCGCGACTCGACTCGCCGAGTCAGATGAACGACTCGCCGAGTCGGCCACATGCAAATACTATACACGCGATTCTGCTTGAATCCAGCTCATGCCATTCATAGATCTGGGTTTCTAGGGCCTGATTAACACGTAAAGTTTCCAACTTTACGTGTAAATAAACACCCATGAGGGTTTTAGGGTTCAAAATGCACCAAAAGAGTAGATATAGGGCTTTCATGCAATATGGCTCCATAAAGGCAGTAGATCCAAGCTCCTAGAGCTCAATCATGCCTAGATCTAGAGACTAAACAACTTATTACCAACCCTAATACACAAACAAGCTTGGGGAAAGGCTCAAGAAGGACTTTCATGGAGCCACAAGGGACAATAAGCATGAAAACAGAGGGAAACTGAGTTATACCTCAAGGAAATCACTGAGATAACCCAAATATGTCTGGCCTCCTTCTTCTCTTCTTGATCTATTCTCCTTCCCTCTCCAAATCTTCAAGAAAACACACCAAAATGCTTCAAACTCACAAGGAATAAGGCTTGAACGAAGTATAGAGCTCTTAGGGTGAAGGGGGCGAGCTTGGGGGCGGATAAGAGGGTTTAAATAGGGTGCAAACCCTTGAAATCTAGGGTTTCATCAGACAGATGGGACTCGCCGAGTCGCCAACTTAAACGTGCTCCCAAACCCGTCTCTACTCGGCGAGTCGAGCCTACAACTTGCTGAGTCCAAGGCTAAAAATGAAAATACTTAGATAGATTTTACGTACCAGGAACCAAGTGCTATAAATCTTCCCCACTTATTTTAGACTTCGTCCTCGAAGTCTGCTGCTCGACCCTGAAACAGCTCGGGGTAATGCTCCATCATTTCTTCCACCGGCTCCCAAGTCCATTCCGAACCCTTTCGGTGCTGCCATTGCACTTTTACTAATTCCACCATCTTGTTCCTCAGATCCTTCGACTTCCGGTCGAGGATTGCGACTGGGCGCTCAATGTAATTAAGGCTGTCATCAACCTGTATGTCCTCTAGCGGCACCACCGCTGAATCATCCACTAGGCACTTCCGCAGCTGGGAGACATGGAAGGTGCTGTGGATCTGACTGAGCTCGGCTGGCAGATCCAGCCTATATGCCACCTTGCCCACCTGGGCTATAACCCTGAACGGACCAATGTATCTCGGGCCCAACTTGCCCCGCTTCCTTAATCGAATGACGCCTTTCCAAGGCGACACCTTCAGGAGAACCATATCCCCGACCTAGAACTCCAAGTCTGATCGACGCTTGTCGGCGTAACTTTTCTGCCGACTGTGCGCAGTCTGAAGCCTGCTTCGAACCTGCTGGATCCTCTTGGTCGTCTTGACGACCACTGGCTATTCTAGACAGTCTTGTGGAAACATTAGCAGGTTCGCCACCTGTAGGTGTTAATGAACTTGGGTGTTCATTCGCTGTACTCCATCCCCCTCATGGTTGCCTTATTTGACTTATATTGCTGAGGTACCCCCGAAGCATGTGTTGTCGCCCCGATGAAATATTCTTAGACTAGGTCCCTTATGTTAGTTGTTTTAGGGACATTAAAGTGAGAATAACGGGAATGGGTAATTGGGTTATTGTTGGTTGGTGAAAATTAAATATGATATTTATTGTGGGTTGAAAACCCTATATGCTCACCAGGCTCCCAAGCCTGACCCACTCAGTTTTAAATTGTATTACAGGAAGTGGCGGAAGGGCATGAGATGGATGAACCATCAAGTTGTTTTGTTTACAAGTCTGCATATGTTTATATTTGTTATATGACTTGTAATGTATTCGTTTATGCTTATTGGTCTGTATCGGAACATGACACCCCGAGTTTTGATTATAATGAAAATACATTTCTTTTATGAAATGTTTCGGTAAACAATGTTTTATCATGTTTTGTTTTTGGGAACGAATTCCGCAACTCTTTCAAATCAAAAGGATTTACTCTGAAAATATTTAAAAGCATAAATGAAAATCGGTCTTTTCTGGCCGAGATTTTGGGGATGTCACAGTTGGTATCAGAGCATTAGTTTAAGCGAACTAGGAATTTGTTGGATTTCTAGACTTAAACTTAGAATGCTAAGTGAAGTTTTGAGATGTGTGTCTGTTGTGATTTAGACACGAGCACTAGTTTATTTTAGGAAAGTTGCCTAAAATGCTTTATGTGCTAAATGTTATATGTTGCCATATATGATATTATTTGTTCGGATCTATGGTCTGTTGCCGACCGGATCTAGAAACCTTATGTGTGTAGGATTCTAAGCGTACGTCTACGATATTAGAACTAGCATGTAAACGTTTCGGAGTGATAAGGATGATTTGAATATCTATCATGATTGAGGATCTAATTTCACCTTATTCGGTGTGTAGATCAAAATGGTGAGAACAAGAAGTGGAGTTGGAAATGCTGACGAAAACAGGAATCAACCACCAGTGATTGAGCCAATACCTGTCGTAGCAGCAGCACCAGAGCCAATAACCATGGCTGGTGTGCAATTGATGATTCAGACGATGTTGGATCGTCAGATGGATGAAACTAGACGGTTGCTTCAACAAAATCGTGAAGAACTGTCGATTCGTGTGGAAGAGCCTGAATTAAATGAAGGGCACTCAGAAGGAGGAAACTTCAGTGGGTCTGTTGGTCCAGCCAACCCACCGATAGTTAGGCAAGATAACCGTGAAGGAAGGAATGATGGAATGGGATGCAAGTACAAGGACTTTTTGACTTGCAAACCATCGACCTTCAATGGAAAGGAGGATCCGATTGGGGTTATGGATTGGATCTCCGAAATGGAGTTAGCCTTTATGACATGTGGCTGTAGAGGCAAGTTGCACACTATTTATGCCGTGCGACAATTCCGAGGTGGAGCTGTTCGTTGGTGGAACACTCTAGGGAAGACCTTAAGCCCTAATGAGCCACTGCAATTGACATGGGCAGAATTCTTGGTGCAGTTCAAGCGCAAGTTTTGTTTGGCTCAAAATCTGTTGGAGTTGGAGAATAAGTTTTTGACATTGACGAAGGGTAGCATGTCAGTGGATGAGTACACCAATAACTTCACCGATAAGATGGAGTTTGCCTTGCGTATCGTTCCAGACGAGCTGACAAAGGTGGATCGGTATGCGAAGGGACTTCCATGGGAGTACGAGGTGCCAGTACGTCAGGCACTTACTCTAGAGGCAGCTATCTGGGCTGCCAAGTCTGTGGAGAACATGATCAAGGGGAGAACCACCGTCAAGGTTGAGGTTGGTGAGAAAAGGAAGTTTGAAGGAACATCTGGTTCCAGTAAGAAGAGCAAATTTTCGAAATCTGATTCGAAAAAGTTTGGAGGAAAAGGAGGCAAAGCAAAGTGGTGTGATAAGTGTAGGAAAAAGCACTTTGGGAAATGTAGTGAGGATGTGACCTGCTACAAGTGTGGAAAGGTTGGACATTTTGCCAATGAATGTCCGAACAACAAAAGGATGTGTTTTGGGTGTAATGAAGAGGGGCACATTTTGAAAGACTGTCCAAAGAAGAAGGAGGCAGCAAAGCCTAACATTCCACCAAAGCCAAAGGCGAGAGCATTCCAGATGACACTGGAAGCTGCGAAGGATGAAGCTAATGTCGCTTCAGGTACCTTTCTCGTAAACGAATTACCTGCTCATATATTGTTTGATTCTGGAGCCAACTACTCCTTTATTTCGCATGAGTTTGGTAGAAAACTAGCTTTGCCTATTGATAGACTAGATAATGCTTTATTAGTCGAAGTAGCTAGTGGCAAGTTTGTACCTGTTAGCCATCGTATGAAAAACGTCTTGATCGACCTTAATGGGAATAAGTTTCACGAGGAATTATTGCCCATCGATCTTAATGGTTTCGACATCGTGTTGGGAATGGATTGGCTTAGCGCTAATGATGCCGAAATTTTGTGCAAGAAGAAGATAGTTAAAGTAAACCCGCCTGGAAAAGATTCGTTTATGGTGTATGGGGACAAACGCAGAGTGAATTCTGGAATCATTTCTCTAATGAAAGCCAGAAAGTGTTTGACCAAGGGATGTACATCATATTTAGCATTTGTGATTGATGCTAAGAAGGAAAAGAAGGTGATGCAGAGCATTCCAGTGGTGTGTGATTATCCGGAAGTGTTCCCCGAGGATCTTCCTGGATTACCACCTGATAGACAAGTGGAGTTCAGAATAGACTTGTTACCAGGAACCACGCCAATAGCAAAAGCACCTTATCGATTAGCACCGACGGAGATGAAGGAGCTGATGATGCAACTTCAGGAGTTATTGGACAAAGGTTTCATTAGACCTAGTTCATCGCCCTGGGGAGCTCCGGTGTTATTTGTAAAGAAGAAAGATGGAAGTATGAGAATGTGCATCGATTACAGAGAGCTGAACAAGGCAACAATAAAGAATAGATATCCGTTGCCGAGGATTGATGACCTGTTTGATCAATTGCAAGGTTCGAGCTATTTCTCGAAGATCGATCTTAGGTCAGGATATCATCAGCTAAAAGTAAGAGAGCAAGATATCGAGAAGACTGCATTCAGAACTAGATATGGACACTACGAGTTCTTGGTTATGTCGTTTGGACTAACCAATGCTCCAGCAGCGTTCATGGATTTGATGAATAGGGTTTGTAACCCGTTCCTTGATAAATCCGTGATAGTGTTCATAGAAGACATTCTGATTTACTCGAAAAGCCAGGAGGAGCATGGCAGACACTTGCGAGAAGTGTTAGAAGTTTTGAAGAAGGAGAAGCTTTATGCGAAGTTCTCCAAATGTGATTTTTGGATTCGTGAGGTCCAATTCTTGGGTCACGTGGTCAACCAAGAAGGGATAATGGTTGATCCAGCGAAGATCGAAGCTGTGACGAAGTGGGAACAACCGAAAAGTCCCACGGAGATTCGAAGCTTTTTGGGATTAGCCGGATATTACCGCAGGTTTATCCAAGGCTTTTCTTCGATTGCTACTCCATTGACAGCTTTGACCCACAAAGGAGCTACTTATGCTTGGAGTGAGAAGCATAAAGAGGCATTCGAGAAGTTAAAGAAGAAGCTATGCGAGGCACCGATACTTTCTCTACCCGATGGAGTTGAAGACTTCGCTGTTTATAGCGATGCGTCTGGTGTTGGATTGGGTTGTGTTTTGACCCAAAGAGAAAAGGTGATAGCATATGCGTCTCGACAGCTGAAAGAGCATGAAAAGAATTACCCTACTCATGATTTGGAGTTGGCAGCGGTAGTTTTCGCTCTGAAAATATGGAGGCATTACCTTTATGGCACGAAGTGCAAACTTTTCACTGATCATAAGAGTCTCCAATACCTCTTTAATCAGAAAGAATTGAATATGAGGCAACGACGCTGGCTAGAATTACTTAAAGACTACGACTGCGAGATACTTTACCACCCCGGTAAAGCTAATGTTGTTGCTGATGCTCTCAGTCGGAAAGTCAATCTTGAAAGGAAGAGGCCAAGAGCGTTGAGAATTGAAGTTGTCTCGACTATTGTGGAAAGTATAAAGAAAGCTCAAGAGGAAGCTTCTGAGAAAAATGACCGAAAGGAGGAACGTTTGGGTAAAACGTTGGTGTTTGGTACTAACGGTCATGGACTGAAGGTATTCCAAGATCGTATTTGGGTACCTAAGTCAGGAGGAATTAGGGATCTTCTGATGGAAGAAGCTCACAAAACCATGTACTCAATTCATCCGGGTAGCACTAAAATGTATAGGGACCTAAAACCCTACTACTGGTGGCCGACGATGAAGCTTGATGTTGCAAAGTATGTGGCCGAGTGTGTGACTTGTGCGAGAGTCAAGACACAACATCAGAAACCTTACGGGAGTTTAGAACCTTTGCCTGTGCCTATGGGTAAGTGGGAAGACATTGCTATGGATTTTGTCACTAAACTGCCCAGAACAAAGAATGGTCACGACATGATTTGGGTGGTCGTTGATCGATTCACTAAGAGTGCGCATTTCATAGCGGCCAGGGAGAAATGGTCTATGGAGAAGCTTGCGAATTCTTACGTGAAGGAAATTGTGAGGCTTCACGGTGTTCCGTTAACGATTGTGTCGGATCGTGATAGCCGTTTCACATCAAGGTTTTGGAAAAGTCTACAAGAGGAAATGGGTACCAAGTTATGTTTAAGCACAGCTTACCATCCGCAGACTGATGGTCAGAGTGAAAGAACGATACAAACACTTGAAGATATGCTGAGAGCATGTACCTTGGAATTCCTAGGTAATTGGGATGAACATTTACCGTTGGTAGAATTTTCCTATAATAATAGTTTTCACTCGAGCATTAAGATGGCACCTTATCAAGCTTTGTATGGACAGAAGTGTCGTACGCCGTCTTGTTGGCTTGAGGCTGGGGAAAAGCAGTTTATGGGACCAGAGTTGGTTCATCAAACTGTTGAAAAGTTGAAAATAATTAGGGAAAGAATGTTAGCAGCTCAAGATCGTCAAAAGAGCTATGCTGACAAGAAGCGAAGACCGATGACTTTTGAGGTTGGAGATTCGGTTTTGCTTAAAGTCTCGCCGTGGAAGGGACTTATAAGATCTGGAAAAAGGGGAAAGTTGAGTCCAAGGTTTATTGGACCGTTTAAAGTCCTTCAGAGGATTGGGAACCAAGCTTACAAGCTCGAATTACCCGAAGAACTGAATGGAATTCACAACACCTTTCATGTGTGTTATTTGAGGAAGTTCACGGGAGAAGTTCCCGATATAATTCCAATTTCTGAATTGAGAATTGATGCGAACAAAAGGTTGATTGAAGAACCAGAGGCAATTGTTGACCGAAAGACTAAGAAGTTGCGACGCAAAATGGTTGGGTTAGTGCTTGTTCGATGGAAACACACGAATGGGCCGAATCTCACCTGGGAGACGGAGAGTGACATGTTGAGTCGCTATCCGCATTTGTTTGTTGATGTGTGATTCCGGGGACGGAATCATTCTAAGGTGGAGAGAATTGTAACGCCTGTGTTTCCGGGCTTGCCATTTTTAGCAATGTAATAGTCTAGGTTAACCGTTGTAACCCATTTTGAAGTAATAAGATTGTATTATTTGAGTATTTTGTGTTTTGTGCTTAATTGCTTAATTATGTGGTTTGATTAATTAAGAATAAAAATAAGCATCAAAATTTAAATGTAAAATAAACTTAATATCTTTGGTTAATGTTGTAGTAATTGAAACGAGGTTTCCGAATATATATAGAACGCCCAAATCTGACTTCGTATGCGGAAGTTATGATTTATCGAAGTTCCGGCTTAGCGGTATACAGCCTGTTTTACTCGATTTGAGATCGAGCGGTTGTTAGCCGAAGCAATCTAAATGAGAATCGAAGATCTCATTGTTGGTATTGAAACGATAAAAAGTTAGGCGAGAACGGACGTTAAACGAAGAAGTTATGAATTTATAACGAAAGTTTCTGTCCCGGCCTATTAAAAATAATTAATAAAAATAAATTCAAAATTAGCCGACGGAGTCTAAACGAAAGTCGTAGAGCATGGTCTCACCTTTCCGTGGATATAAAGAACGTCGAAAACGGAGTTCATATGAAGAAGTTATGAATTTCCGAAGTTTATTAATCATTTTGTATTTATTTTTAAATCAAAATTCGGAAGCATTATCCGAAGGAGTCACCGATCTGATCCGAGGTACGCCCCGCGTACTCCGAGGGATGTCGACACTCGCACTCGAGCACTTCGGATACGTAAGCAATGACGTTTTGGGCAGTACGCCCCGCGTACTCCGAGGTTCCAGCCTCCTATAAATAGGAACCGAAGGCAGCCGACCCAATTGCCAATTTCTTCTCTTCTCTCTCCCGTTTTGCATCGTTTTGCGTGCCAGAAATACCCCGAAGCCCCGGTATCATACTCTAGCCCCGAGGCAAGTCCCGAGATCCCGAAGATCCCGAAAAGTGCGGTTCCCGAGTCGAAGCTCTGCCCGCGAGAAGTTCGATTTTCGAGGAGATCTTCCAGATCTGCTGTGGATTACTACTTCTATAAGCCGTAGTGATGTCCGATCATCTTCTGATCAAGTGAGTGTGTAGTTATTTTCTTTCCAAATACAATAATACGAAGTATTATATATAAAATACGTGCTATGTGTATATATTTGGTTGTGTTATGTGTGAATGAGTATTCACTCTTTTCTATCTTACAGATCTGCTTATTTCTTTATGAAATATGTGTTATGTGTGTGTGTGCCTCATCTGTTTTGTGATATATGTGTTGATTAAAGCATGCTATACAGGTTTTCTTTAAACTATGTATACAAATGTATATTTTTATCTACTAATATGTTGGGTAGAACATGGGTAGACAGTTGGTGTGTAATAAACAGATGAGAGGCCTCGTTGTTGTTTGATTGAGTCATCTAGCGGAGTTTAGATGACGACCACTGGCTATTCTAGACAGTCTTGTGGAAAAATTAGCAGGTTCGCCACCTGTAGGTGTTAATGAACTTGGGTGTTCATTCGCTGTACTCCATCCCCCTCATGGTTGCCTTATTTGACTTATATTGCTGAGGTACCCCCGAAGCATGTGTTGTCGCCCCGATGAAATATTCTTAGACTAGGTCCCTTATGTTAGTTGTTTTAGGGACATTAAAGTGAGAATAACGGGAATGGGTAATTGGGTTATTGTTGGTTGGTGAAAATTAAATATGATATTTATTGTGGGTTGAAAACCCTATATGCTCACCAGGCTCCCAAGCCTGACCCACTCAGTTTTAAATTGTATTACAGGAAGTGGCGGAAGGGCATGAGATGGATGAACCATCAAGTTGTTTTGTTTACAAGTCTGCATATGTTTATATTTGTTATATGACTTGTAATGTATTCGTTTATGCTTATTGGTCTGTATCGGAACATGACACCCCGAGTTTTGATTATAATGAAAATACATTTCTTTTATGAAATGCTTCGGTAAACAATGTTTTATCATGTTTTGTTTTTGGGAACGAATTCCGCAACTTTTTCAAATCAAAAGGATTTACTCTGAAAATATTTAAAAGCATAAATGAAAATCGGTCTTTTCTGGCCGAGATTTTGGGGATGTCACACCATTTACCCCTAACCAACCACGAGCCAAAGTCAAAGTCAAATGCCAGTTGGCCCGACTCGTCGAGTCCCTATCCCTTTGTCCGACCATAAACTCGTCTCTACTCGTCGAGTTAAGCATTGACTCGACGAGTTCTCCTTCTAAACTAAAGGCCAAAAGTCCTTCATCCTACTCGCCGAGTTGTATGAACAACTCGCCGAGTTCATCTTCATCCGAAGAACACTCTATGCTGAGAGTCGCCGAGCTATATGAACAACTCGTCGAGTCTGTTCTTGAGGCAAGAAGATTGCCTTGAACTCGCCGAGTCATGGCATTGACTCACCGAGTTACTTCATGAGTGAGTCTGGCTTCCGACCCACTGAGTCACACCCTATGACTCACTACTCCAACCCGCAACACGAAAAAGGGGGAAGACTCGGGGACTCGCGACTCGACTCGCCGAGTCAGATGAACGACTCGCCGAGTCGGCCACATGCAAATACTATACACGCGATTCTGCTTGAATCCAGCTCATGCCATTCATAGATCTGGGTTTCTAGGGCCTGATTAACACGTAAAGTTTCCAACTTTACGTGTAAATAAACACCCATGAAGGTTTTAGGGCTCAAAATGCACCAAAAGAGTAGATATAGGGCTTTCATGCAATATGGCTCCATAAAGGCAGTAGATCCAAGCTCCTAGAGCTCAATCATGCCTAGATCTAGAGGCTAAACAACTTATTACCAACCCTAATACACAAACAAGCTTGGGGAAAGGCTCAAGAAGGACTTTCATGGAGCCACAAGGGACAATAAGCATGAAAACAGAGGGAAACTGAGTTATACCTCAAGGAAATCACTGAGATAACCCAAATATGTCTGGCCTCCTTCTTCTCTTCTTGATCTATTCTCCTTCCCTCTCCAAATCTTCAAGAAAACACACCAAAATGCTTCAAACTCACAAGGAATAAGGCTTGAACGAAGTATAGAGCTCTTAGGGTGAAGGGGGCGAGCTTGGGGGCGGATAAGAGGGTTTAAATAGGGTGCAAACCCTTGAAATCTAGGGTTTCATCAGACAGTTGGGACTCGCCGAGTCGCCAACTTAAACGTGCTCCCAAACCCGTCTCTACTCGGCGAGTCGAGCCTACAACTTGCTGAGTCCAAGGCTAAAAATGAAAATACTTAGATAGATTTTACGTACCAGGAACCAAGTGCTATAAATCTTCCCCACTTATTTTAGACTTCGTCCTCGAAGTCTGCTGCTCGACCCTGAAACAGCTCGGGGTAATGCTCCATCATTTCTTCCACCGGCTCCCAAGTCCATTCCGAACCCTTTCAGTGCTGCCATTGCACTTTTACTAATTCCACCATCTTGTTCCTCAGATCCTTCGACTTCCGGTCGAGGATTGCGACTGGGCGCTCAATGTAATTAAGGCTGTCATCAACCTGTATGTCCTCTAGCGGCACCACCGCTGAATCATCCACTAGGCACTTCCGCAGCTGGGAGACATGGAAGGTGCTGTGGATCTGACTGAGCTCGGCTGGCAGATCCAGCCTATATGCCACCTTGCCCACCTGGGCTATAACCCTGAACGGACCAATGTATCTCGGGCCCAACTTGCCCCGCTTCCTTAATCGAATGACGCCTTTCCAAGGCGACACCTTCAGGAGAACCATATCCCCGACCTAGAACTCCAAGTCTGATCGACGCTTGTCGGCGTAACTTTTCTGCCGACTGTGCGCAGTCTGAAGCCTGCTTCGAACCTGCTGGATCCTCTTGGTCGTCTTGAACGAACTATAGAGCTCTGAGGGTGATGGGGGCGAGCTTGGGAGCAGATAAGAGGGTTTAAATAGGGTGGAAACCCTTGAAATTTAGGGTTTCATCAGACAGCTGGGACTCGCCGAGTCGCCAACTTAAACGTGCTCCCAAACCCATCTCTACTCGGCGAGTCGGGCCTACAACTCGCCGATTCCAAGGCTAAAAATGAAAATACTTAGATAGATTTTACGTACCAGGAACCAGGTGCTACATTTAGAGCCAAAGTGCGACCCAAATTATTATTTTGACCCCCGATTAATTCAAGGTGAGTTCAATATATAGGAACAATTGTATGTTATGTGTTATATGTGCTATGTTCTTTTCAGTGTTATTATTCCAGGTTATTTTCCCGTGTTATTTTTATTCGCTATTTTTAGTAGCAAAGTTATACCTTTGACCATGTGATCAGTGAAAGGACTTAGATTCACGGTGGTACTGGTATGTAGCCTCTGGCCATGTAGAACATGTCTCATAAGGGAATGACTTCTATTATATGGCATTGGCATAAGGTTAGATAGGACTGGTATGTAGCCTCTGTCCATGTAGAACATGTCTCATAAGAGAATGACTTCTATTCTATGGCATTGGCATAAGGTTAGATAGGACTGGTATGTAGCCTCTGACCATGTAGAGCATGACTCCGTAAGAGAGTGAACTATATTCTATGGTATTGGCAAATGGTTAGACAGGGCTATAAGCCTGAAATCTACCAAAATGTTAATCAGAAATTATATGTCTTCTGTGACATTTGAGCCAAAGCTTTATTGATGCATATCAAGTATTGAAATCGTTATGTCTCATTGATCGTAAATCTTTGAATCTAATCTTGAGTTGATATTGAAAGCCTGACATATGATACGCATATGCTATTGTTGTTCTTGTTCCCTTTTTCTTCTGTCATATTGGTATATATAAGGCATAAGATTATATTGTATCTATTTATTGAATTCACTAAGCGTTATCGCTTATCCCTCTCAATGTTTAACAATTGCAGGTGATGAGTATCCAATATAGTTTTATATTGCTGAAAAATTTAGAATAGTTAATACTATTTCTCTGTATTTTAATGTTCAAGTATGTATATGAATAGTAGATTCCTGGGTAGATATGAAATGTAATAAAACTTAGTCGGTTTGTATCCAATCTTTTGTAATCACTTTATCAATATAAAATATTGTTTTATAAATATGCATGTAGCATGTTTTGAGGAAGTAACTTAAGGATAATGTCGGAATAGTATGAAAGTTTGGGTCTTTCATAAATAAGAAAGTTGGGGTCTTTCAATCATGGTATCAGAGCAATGGTTTAAGTGAACTAAATATCACGGATTGGTATTTAGACTTAAACTATTGGAAGCTCAATATATGAGTTGATTCATAATAAGTATATGGATACAAACCATAGGAAATATTTAAGTGGGGGGATTGGGTAATGATAAACCCTAGTATTCTAAGATGTTAAGTTACTTCAGAATTTTCAGAAAAATTAGTTTAAGTGAACTAGGAATTTTGAGAATTTCTAAGCTTAAACAAGAATTGTTAAGTGAAAATGATACGATATGAATCTGGTATATTTTAGGTTGAATACCTAATGGAATCAAGCACTAGAATATTAAGAGGAGATATGCCTTATATTCTAATATGTGCTAAATGATAAATGAATATAGCATGCCTTAGGGTGCTTATCTATAATTGCTATTATTTGAGAAAGTTTAAGGTCTGTTGCCGACCTTGGTTTAGAAAGTTTATGTTCAGAATTCTAAGAATTTTCGTAATAGAATTTTTCAAAGTGATAAAGAGACTTATGATAGTTGACATCGATAAGTTTATAAATAAACGATCGCGAGATATCGTAAAATAATAAATATGAATTGTTATCGTAATAAGTGTATTAATACCAATAGAGTGGTAATATACATTTAAAGTATGTTTGATATATAATAACATCTTTGGAAGAAAGATGTGCGTTTGAAACAATTTTGGGCAAGATAAATGTGTTGAAGCAAATCCACGAAGTTGTTCCACCGCTGTACAGATTGAAGAAATGATTGTTTAATAGAGTCGAAAGAACCGAAGATGGTGATCAGTACTTCGGCAGTATCACAATTAATGTTGTGCAAGATTTAGAAGAATTAAATGAAGATCAAAAGGAAGGCTAATGAAGTTTTCAGACTCAATAGGCCAAGACTTTGTGATGTAGTATGTAGTTCGAGTAGTAACATTATACAGGATGCTCAGACTTAGTATTTAATAATACTGAGTAATGATTGACTTCTATCACATCCTTATGAAAGTTCCATTGTGTGTTAAGCCGACTTTAACATACATTATTAGGATGGTAAATTAAGTCATTTAGTAATAAAAGGTTTAAGAAAGGTAGAATGCTTAATTAAAGAAGAAATACACCCATAGTATCATATGAGAAGAGATGTTGTAGTCAGGAATGACAGAGAACCAAGTTGAAGCTAGTAGAGCTTGCTGAGATGCAGCTATGATGCAGACTTCTTAGGATAGACTCATATGAAGTAGACTTAGACTTACTCAGATACAAGAATAACGATGTCAAGGAAGAATAATGAAATGAACAAATGTGCATGATGGTTTTCATGAGTTAGAAGATGATGCAGGTAGTAGAAGACTGTTTGTCTCCATGCTGCTAGAGTAAATTTTGGAATAGTGTGTCTTGTAGAGTAGACACTACTCGAGAAACAATTTATATAAAGAAATGGAAGTAAAATTTCTATCAAACTATGGAAAAGTATTAGGATATATTAAATCGAGTTTATGCATGAGAAGAATCCTAGAAGGTGGGTATAGGTAATCCAATATATGTTTGATAGAAACGTGAAAACCCTAGTTGAGTCTAGGAGAAACTGTTGTATGTATTTGTTTAAACACATTCATGTGTGATAAGTTGCTTTGTGAAAACTTTTGAATTATGACTTGGGAACTGCGAGACAATACTTGGGACGAGTATGAGTAGGTGTGAATAGTAGTAGAGGCCTATACTACTGGAAGCACAGGACTCACACTTGGATCAGGAAAAGTCACAAGGTTACCAAGAAGCTAGTAATTGATTCCGTTTTATTCATGTGTGTCGTTACCTTCGATTCGGTAATGACTAAGAAGATAAGTATTGTTCAACTCTTAATGTCATAAAGAATTGAGTCCGATTAGTATAAATCCGCGAAAGGAGTTGAATGGTTCAGAGAACCATGTCTTATATAGTGATGAAACTTCAGTAGGAATACTGAAGAAGTAAATGGTCAAGGTAGTCAATAGAAATATAACAATCTTCATTAAAGAATTGAGCAATCATAGCCAAAGATGTGACTTGCTATGTAGTGTTACTGGCCACAAGAAATGTTTCCGCCCTACTCTTACTAGTCAAATGGCGGAGAGTCAATTTTACGTTCAACAATCAACGAGTACTCCAACTAAAAAGGAGGAGGTGCCAAAAGCTAAAAGATGTGTATATCCGAAAGCATGAATTAGAGATACGTGGTGCTATTCTTTTTATTCTGAAGCATCCACATGTTGATCAAAGTCTTTTTGTTTTCTTTATTCTATCAGCTCAATTTATTCGATCTGATTCTAATACAAGAGTTAGGTTCGTTATGTGTCTTGTGCGAGATAAAATCAAAGGTCACTAGAATATGACCATTCGAGTTGTTGTTATAGCAAAAGCAAAGACCTTATCTTGGGTTTAGTCTATAACCCAAGAAGGAGCAGGAGTCTGCAATGAGAATTGAGTTTTAACTCAAAGATTAGGATCGAATGTTCAATAGAGAATGAAGAGTGGGTGCAAGTTTGAACACCGCTAGTAACTAAGAAGTTTGAAGAATTTGACAATCGTTTGGCAAATCAAAAGTTAAACATCGTACATTTTAGATTACCACAAAGGAAGTAAGTTAAGACTCGAATTTTGTGACTAGTAATTTTCTCGTAAACTCTAGATCTGCTCACATCTTATTTGATTTCAATGCCTCAGATTCTTTCGTGCCTTATAAATTCACACATTCTTTTCAAATTATTTTTTACGCAATTGTCCAATCATTTCATATAGATGACATAGGAAGTATATCATTACTTGCTGATAAAGTCTAAAGAGATAGTACCATAGGAATTGAAGGTTATAATCTTTTTGCTAACCTAATTCGTATCTCCTTGCCCAACTTTGATATTATTCTCGGCATAGATTGGTTATCAAAGAACCACACAGAACTCTTGTGCTATGAAAAGATACTCCAATAGAGAAATACGCGCAAGTATACTTGGACGGAATTGTGACGAGACATGGTACGCCACTAAAGATTATTTCCGATTGTGATACTCGTTTCACTTCTCACTTTTGGACGAGAATGAAGCATGAATTAGGATCTCGAGTTGCTCTTAGTACAACTTATCAACCTTAGACAAATGGTCAAAAGAAGAGAGCAATCCAAACAGTAGAAAATATACTGAAGGTATATAAAGTACTGTATGAGCGTAAATGTCATACTCAAATATGTTGGCATGACGTAGGACAAAAGATCTTTCCGAGAAAGAATGAAAGCGGCCCAGGATCGACAGATGTCCTATGCAGAAAAGAGGAGACGACCCGTAGAATTTCGGGTGGATGATTTAGTAATACTGAAGGTATTTCATGAAAAGACGTTATGCTACTTTGGAAGAAAGAACGGTTGGTAAGCAAGCATACTACTTGGAATTGCGTGAGGATTTGTCAAGTATACATGATGTGTTTCATGTGAGTTATTTACATAAATGTTTGAGCAATTATGATGAGACGATTCCATTTATCCGAGGTGAAACTGGATAATAAGTTAAGTAGAAGAGATCCTAAATGAAAGAACGACTAATCTACGTAATAAAGAAGTGAAGTTGGTGCTTCTCAAGTGGAAACACCATTGAGGCTCAAATTATACTTGGGAAAAATAAGAATGAAATAAGAGTGAAGTATCCCTAATTGTTTTAATCGTTATGATTTCGGGAACGAAATCCTCAAAAAGAGGAGGTATTTGTAACATACACGTTCTGAAATCGTGTATTGTTATTATTTAAAGTGAATAAATTGAGTGTTGAGTTCTAACGGATAGTTTTTACTAGAAATGAAGTAAAACTATGCTTAGAATCATTCAGAAAGTATTGGAAGTCTTATGAGATTCCAATTAAAAGTCAAATAGTGAAATTTAGCGAAAATATAAAATTTGAAATAAGTAAAATTTTATTATTGAAAGTTGTAGATAATCTCGTTAGAAACATTTAGGCGAAAACCTCATCGAAATCCGAGTTATAACAAAGAAGTTATGACCAATCGAAGATTCGCGACAAAACCGACACGACGCCGAATGACGTAAAAAGTGAGTTTTTGATAAACTACTTTTTAGCCATAGTGATCTAAATGACAGTCGTAGTATTCGTTAAACCGAGAAGTTCGATAAAAAGAACGCCAAAATCTGACTTCGTATGAGGAAGTTATGATTTTTACAAGTTTCAACTTAGCAGTTAACAACTAAAAAGTCGAATTTTAGATCGAGTGATTTTTAGTCGACACAACCTAAACGAGAATTGAAGGTCTTGTCATTTTTAGTACAACGGTAAAAAGTCTGACGAAAATGGACGTCGGATGAATAAGTTATGAATTTTTAACGGATTTTCCTGTCCCGGTCTGTTAAAAATAATAATATTTAAATTAAAGTCAAAATTAGTCGATGAAGTCTAAACGAAAGTTGTAGAGCATAATTTTAGCTACTCGTGCATATAAAGAACGTCAAAAATGGAGTTCGTACGCAAAAGATATGAATTTTTGAAGTTATTAAATAAAAATAAATGAAAAATCAAAATCTTATCCGAGGCCATACGCCCAGCGTACCTCGCACGTATCCGGTCCGGAGTCAGCCACGTCTACCGTCTTCACATGGTCGCCACATAGAAGCCACGTCCGAGGCCCAAATTCCGAGCTGGTGACACCTCGCGTACACCCAGCGTACTCCGAGGCTTCAGCCTACTATAAATAGTAAGTGAGATTCTCCGGAAATATTTGCTGATTTTCACTCTTTTACACCCTCTTTCACCCATTTAACCCACTTTTAACCCCTCGAAGTCCCGGTATTATCCCCGACATCTGAAGCAAGCCCAGACGCCCTGAAGTTCCCGAGAAAAGCTTATTTTCAAGTCGAAACTCTGCCCGAGTAAAGTCCGGTTTTCAAGAAAACTCCCGGTTTTCAATGACGAAGGTCATATTTAGAGCCAAAGTGCTGCCCAAATTATTATTTTGACCCCCGATTAATTTAAGGTGAGTTCAATATATAGGAACAATTGTATGTTATGTGTTATATATGTTATGTGCTTTTCAGTGTTATTATTCCGGGTTATTTTCCCGTGTTATTTTTATTCGCTATTTTTAGTAACAAAGTTATACCTTTAACCATGTGATCAATGAAAGGACTTAGATTCACGGTGGTACGGTTATGTAGCCTCTGGCCATGTAGAACATGTCTCATAAGAGAATGACTTCTATTCTATGGCATTGGCATAAGGTTAGATAGGACTGGTATGTAGCCTCTGACCATGTAGAACAGGACTCCGTAAGAGAATGAACTCTATTCTATGGTATTGGCAAATGGTTAGACAGGGCTATAAGCCTGAAATCTACCAAAATGTTAATTAGAAATTATATGTCTTCTGTGCCATTTGGGCCAAAGCTTTATTGATGCATACCAAGTATTGAAATCGTTATGTCTCATTGATCGTAAATCTTTGAATCAAATCTTTAGTTGATATTGAAAGCCTGACATATGATACGCATATGCTATTGTTGTTTTTGTTCCCTTTTGCTTATGTCATATTGGTATATATAAGGCATAAGATTATATTGTATCTATTTATTGAATTCACTAAGCGTTATCGCTTATCCCTCTCAATGTTTAACAATTGCAGGTGATGAGTATCCAATATAGTTTTATATTGCTGAAAAATTTAGAATAGTTAATACTATTTCTCTGTATTTTAATGTTCAAGTATGTATATGAATAGTAGATTCATGGGTAGATATGAAATGTAATAAAACTTAGTCGGTTTGTATCCAATCTTTTGTAATCACTTTATCAATATAAAATATTTTTATAAGTATGCATGTAGCATGTTTTGAGGAAGTAACTTAAGGATAATGTCGGAATAGTATGAAAGTTTGGGTCTTTCATAAATACGAAAGTTGGGGTCTTTCATTTTGGTAATTTACAATAATCTGAAAATTGTCTAATAGATAAGTCTCATGGTACTTTGTGGATCATTGACACAGGGGAAAATCGTTAGGTAACAGAGAATATTAAATGCTTGACTAACGTACATAATATACCTAAATTATTAGTGGGACTTCCAGATGGTGAAAAAGTACTGGCAACTAAGCAAGGATCTATTCAAATCTCTAATAACATTAGTCTTAATCGGGTTCTTTATGTACCAAAATTGAAGTGTAACTTGATATCGGTGTCGCAACTTAGTGTTGATCTGATATGGTTTGTTAAATTTTCATCTGACATATGTGTTGTATAGGACTGTCTGTCGAGGAGGCTTATTGGAATGGGAGATCGTAGAGATGGACTGTACTACTTCAGAATGACGTCGACTGTACATGCTGCCTCTGTTAACTCTTTATGATAGAACTTTGGCATAAACATATGGGACATCCTCCTGAGAAAATATTGAAGTTGATTGCCTTGGTCAATTCTAGTCATAGGTTGAACAAAGCATGTGAAGCATGTCATCGTGCTAAACATTCTAGAAATCCTTTTACTATATGTGAAAACGTTTCTTCTCGTATATTTAAAATTGTTCACTGCGATTTGTGGGGTCCGTATAATACTCCTTCTTCTTGTGGGGCATGCTATTTTTTGACTATCGTTGATGATTATTCTCGTGCAGTATGGGTGTTTCTGTTAATAAACAAAGCCGAAGTTTTTAAAACATTTATCTCATTTGTAGCCATGATTAAGCGTCAATTTTCACAAAATATCAAAATTGCGCATTCTGATAATGGAACGAAATTCAATTGTTTAGAAGATTATTTTTCAAAAAATGGCATTCTTTTTCAGACGTCATGCGTAGGAACCCCACAACAGAACGGGAGGGTAGAAAGAAAGCATCGTCATATTTTAAACGTTGCTCGTGCTTTGCGTTTTCAAGGAAATCTTCCCATGGTTTTATGGAGTGAGTGTGTGGTAACTGTTGCTCATTTGATTAACCGTACTCCATCCCATATCCTATAAAATAAATCTCCTTATGAACTCCTATTCAAATCTCCTCCCTCTTATCAAGAATTACGAGTATTTGGTTCGTCATGCTATGCACTTAGTCAAAATGCGAAAGGTGACAAGTTTGCTATTAGGAGTTGAAAATATGTGTTCGTTGGATATCCCAAGGTAAGAAAGGATGGTATTTGTTCGATTTAGATACACAAGATTTCTTTGTATCCAGGGATGTCAAGTTTTTTGAAGACATATACCCATTTGCGGAACATTCAGAAGTATATATAGAAAAAGAAACCTTGTCCACAGCAAACATAAGAGATGTTATAGTTGTCAAAGATGGAGATTTGACTTGGATAAATATGATTCTCTTACTCAACCAATGACACAATCATCCAATCACTCCCTTGATTCATCTAGAAATGACACTCAAGCAGAACATCAGACCAACGATAATATTTTTACATCGCCTACAAACGACACTCAAACTCAATAAATGGATGCACCTTAGTCCAATGAGACACAACCAGAACCCTCTACACTCGAACTTAGTACGAGAAACAGAATACCTTCTGTAAAGCTTCGTGATTTTATTACACACACAATAATACGTGCCAATCCATCTCAATCATCACCTGCATCTCAATCTTCCTCCTCAGGTACATATTTTCCTATAACACATTATGTCAATTATAACAAATTCTCTATGCATCACATAATTTTTCTAGCAACGGTCATTGCGGGTGTGGAACCACAATCATTTAAAAATGTTGTCACCGATAAAGGATGGTGTATCGCCATGCAATCTGAAATTCGTGCTTTAGAAGATAATGGTACCTGGACTATGGAAACTCTTCCTCCAGGGAAACAAGAATTACGTAACAGATGGATATTTAAAATTAAGTACACCTCTGAAGGGATGATAGAATGCCTTAAAGCTTGATTGGTCATGTTTGGAAACCACCAAGTTATTGGGATAGATTATAATGATACCTTCGCACCGGTTGCAAAGATGGTGGCAGTTCATACTTTATTGACTGTCGTAGTAGCCAAAAATTGGGAATTACATCAGATGGACGTATACAATGCCTTCTTGCATGGAGACCTGCACGAGGAGGTGTATATAAAGCTTTTTCCATGATTTAAATCCCCAAACCCTAGAATAGTATGTTTTCTTCGAAAGTCTTTGTATGGCTTAAAATAGGCTCAACGCTTTTGGTATGCAAAGTTGGTCACGTCGTTAAAGAAATATGGATTCAAGCAATCGTATTGTGATCATTCTTTGCTTACTTTCACGTGTGGCAATGTTTGCATCAATATTCTTGTATACGTTGATGATCTACTTATTTCGGGTAAGGATCATTGGTGATTTCAGATTTAAAATCCTACCTTAGCAAATGCTTTCACATGAAAGATGTAACATCCCCCTCTGGCACGTATCAAAATATTGTCCGCTTTGGGCTCCCAGCATGAAAACTTCCCAGGGGTCACACATCCCTGGATTGCTTTCGCCCGGGCACGCTTAAGTGTAGAGTTCTTATGGGATCTGCTGCCCTCACGTATTTAAAATGCGTTGTGATAGGGAAGGTATCCACACCCCTTATAAGGAATGGTTCGTTCTCCTTCCTGGTCGATGTGGGATCAGGTGCAACCCACCTTCACCCCCCATTATAAGGTTCGACTTCCCCGTCGAACACATCGACTCGTGCCCTAGATCTAATACCATTTCTAACATCCCCCTCAGGCATGTAGCACAATATTGTCCGCTTTGGGCTCCCGACACGAGAACTTCCCAGGGGGTCACCCATCCCTCTCGCCCGGAAACGCTTAACTACAGATTTATTATGGGATTTGTTGCCATCACGGCTTTAAATCCACAAAACCTAGAATGTTATGTCTTTTTCAAAAGTCTTTGTATGGCTTAAAATAGGCTCCATGTTGTTGGTTTGCAAAGTTGGTCACGACGTTAAAGAAATACGGATTTAGGCAATCGTATTCTAATTATTCTTTTCTTACATTCATGTGTGGCAATGTTTGCATCAACGTTCTTGTATACGTTGATGATCTACTTATTTTGGGTAACGATCATATGGCGATTTCAGATTTCAAATCCTACCTTAGCAAATGCTTTCACATGAAAGATGCAACACCCCCCTCTGGCAAGTATCAAAATATTATCCGCTTTTGGCTCCCAGCAAGAAAACTTCCCAGGGGGTCACCCATCCTTAGATTGCTCTCGCCTGGGCATGCTTAAATGTAGAGTTCTTATGGGATCTGTTGCCCTCACAGCTTTAAAACGCGTTGTGATAGGGAAGGTATCCCCACCCTTTATAAGGAATGGTTCATTCTCCTTCCCAGCTTATGTGGGAGCCCACCTTAAGGTGGGTTGCACCTGATCCCACATCGGCTTGGAAGGAGAACAAAACATTTCCTTATAAGGGGTGTGGATACCTTCCTTGTCACAACGCATTTTAAAGTCATGAGGGTAGCAAATCCCATAAGAACTATGCAGTTAAGCGTGCCCAGGCAAGAGCAATTCAGGGATGGGTGACCCCCTAGGAAGTTTTCATATTAGGAGCCCAAAGCAGACAATATTGTGATACGTGCCAGAGGAGGATGTTACAAATGGTATTAGAGCCAGGGCACAGGTCGATGTGTTCGACAGGGACATTAAACTCTATAATGGGGGGTGAATGTGGGTTTCACCTGATCCTACATCAACTTGGAAGGATAATGACACATTTACTTATTAGGGGTGTGGATACCTTCCTTGTCACAATGTGTTTTCTTGGGATTGAGGTTGATAGAAGTCCAACAGGTTTGTTTTTGTGCCATAGAAAATATCCATTGGATATTATATCTAAAGTTGGGTTATTGGGTGCAAAACCATCATATTTTCCTATTGTGCAAAACCATTACTTAGGAAAAGCCGAAGGTCCTTTCCTTCCTAATCCAGAGTCCTATAAACGACTTGTGGGAAGACTAATCTACTTGGTTGTTACTCGACCTGATCTGACATATGTGGTTCATATTTTGTCTTAATTAATGCATCAACTAAGACAAGAGCATTGGGAGGATGTTGTCCGGGTGGTTCGCTACTTAAAAGGTTTGTCGGTTCAAGGAATTCTTCTTCGTTCTGATAATGATTTGACTTTGGAAGGGTGGTGCGACTCAAATTGGGACGCATGTCCGATTACTAGGAGATCACCTACAGAATGGATGGTTTTTCTTGGAAATTCTCCATTATCCTAAAAAACAATCTCTCTTTCATCAGTTGAATCTGAGTATAGATCAATGGCGTCTGTTAGATGTGAGTTGAAATGGTTGAAAGCATTGTTACTAGATTTGGGGATTAAGCATCCAAAAGTAGTCAAACTATTATGTGACAATCATTCTGCCCTTCATATTGCCAATAATCCGGTGTTTCACGAATGTACCAAACATATAGAAATAGATTACCACTTTGTTCGTGATGTTATACAAAATGGTTTGATTTCGCCATCATATGTTAATACAACTATTTAGTTAGCGGATATCTTTACTAAAGCTCTCAGATAAAAACAGTTCCAAATTTTACGTGACAAGTTGGGTATTTGTAATCCCCGTGCTCCAACTTAGGGGGGGGGGGATGTTGGCATATCAGAGACTCTCTTATGAGATAAAAGATAGAGTTTGTTAGTTTGAAATTGATTGTAATCCTTTCCTTTCTTTTAGCACTCTTAGCTTGATTTTGTCCATGTATATATTACTAATTATCAGAGAAGAAATAAACGAGGTCTTTGCCTAACCCAATTTTATCAATTATCGCTTCGATTATATCCGTAAAATAAAAAAAAAATCTTTTTTATTTGTATTTTTATTAAGTTATAATTTTAGTTAAAAAGTTATATCCAAAAACTCATACTTTGACCATATCTCACCCTAATTATTTTGGTCAAAAAATTGATGATGTGTAATTCGACTAAATTATATGAGAGGTTGTGGTGTTTGTGTAATGTAAGTATCAAATGGTAATCAAAGTGAGACAAATGAGTTACAAGGAAAGTTCTTGATCCTTTGTAGGATCTCCGACATAAAACCTTGGGAGGTGATAATAATCACTTGCCTTGATGTGTTTTATTGATTTTAATTTGAGATTACAATGGTTATGAAGGTAATACGAGTACAAGAGTAATGTTAGGACCAATCGTGTATACTGTGTGATAGATACATTTGTTATTTATAGTTTGTCACACCCCCAAACCTGAACGGCGGAAACGTTCGGGGGCGGATGACTTCATGTGGTAACGTAACAAATGAATACATAGTAAAGAAAGCAATACAACCATCATATATATAATTGAAAGTTTACATTTGTCAAAAGTTACATGTTCAAAACTCAATTACAATATGATGTCAAAAATACGAGATTAAACTGGCGCCGCAGCATCTCTTCTTCAAAAGCATATTAGTACCTGAAATTACTGAATCCCTGGGACATACAAGTAATTTTGAAAGAGTAGATCAGCATTTAAGCTGGTGAATTTCATAAGTATTTAAGTGACAATGTTTGAATGAAATGAAATGTTTTATCTTTGTTTGTTTGTGTTTAGAAAATCCTATATTTTCTACTAGTATAAAAGTAGCCTTCACTCAAGACTAATGTTTGTTTCCAAAATGTATGTAAATGTAAAATAACCAATGAGTTTGAAAACCTTGTAAATCAATGCATTTTTAATACCCCTTGTGAGTTTTATAACCATACTATTGACTCTGAATGCCTATACACAACGTTCTTCAGGCGTTGGAATGTTATGACGTTTGTCACCCCAAACGGTGGACTGTAGCTAACAGTCAGGGCGCGGGTTGTCAAGCCCGTATAGATCTATACACAAACACCATGCTCCCCCTCCAAGGGATTCTGGTATATAATACAGGACTTGAAATGTGTACTCGAACGTACATGAAGTTAGTGTCTCACAAATCCGTGGTATAAAAACAGATCTACTTGTTAAAATGTTACGTTTGTTCTTGTATACGAAAGTGAACTTCTTGAAATATGTGATTCTAGTACATAAGAGTTAGAAATCTGTTCGTAAAACTATACCTATTATAGTTTCCAAAAAGCGTGTCTTGTTTGTTTAGAAATATTGAGAAAAGGAATCACTTGTTTATGAAAGTATAGATTTTTGGTGTAGAGTCTAGGATAGACAAGAAAAATCTAAGAACAGTTTAGTTTATACATGCATTACAACAACATTTTATTTTAAAAGGTAAAATGCTATTGTGACATATGTTATATATATATAAAAGTTCCTTTAAATGTTTATAAATCGCATGTGATTTGAATATATAACAGTATATAAAAGAGTTTCTTTATGTAACACACGATAATACTCGTGTATTTTACTTGTAATCCCCCCCTTGAAAGCATATAAAAGTATTTAGAATAATTAAAAAGGTTGATTAAGGGGTATGAAACTCACTTGAAAGTTTTGGAGATAGCGAGATGGAAAACCGGGCAGAGTTTCGTCTCGGGAAACGGATTTTCCTCGGGATTCTCGGGAATCTCGGGAGTAAAATCGACCTTCGGGACTTGAGCCAAAAAGACCAGAGCTTCGGGTTTGAACGGACACGGAAAACGAGGCAAAGTTGAGAGAGAGAGAAGAGAAATGAACCCTTTCTTTGGAAACCCTCGCATCCTATTTATAGTAAGGCTGGTCTGCCTCGGTACGCGGGGCGTACGCTCGTACGCAGCGCGTACGCGTACGTCATGCATGACCGAAGCCTCGACTGCCTCGGTTCGGATGGGACGGGTTGCTGGGTACGCGGGTCGGATGGGACGCCGGGTCGGATGGGACGTCGGGTCGGACGGGTCGGGGCTTCGGACGGGTCGGATGGGTCGGTTTCTTCGGATAGCGCGACGTGGACGATCAGAGGCCAATCCTCTCAGTTATGCGGGGCGTACAGGGGTACGCAGCGCGTACCTCGGAGGAGGATGCTGACTCCCCTTCGGATAATATCCGAATTTTGAATTAAATAAATAATTAATTTATTTAATAAACTTCAAAAATTCATATCTTCTTCATACGAACTCCGTTTTCGATGGTCTTTATATCCTCGCGTAGGTGAGACTACGCTCTACAACTTTCGTTTAGACTCCGTCGGCAAATTCCAAAATTATATTTTTATTATTTATTAAAAATTCGTCGTGTTTAAGCAATTTCTTAGAAAATTCATAACTTCTTTATCTGATGTCGGTTTTTGCCAGACTTTTTACTGCTGGAATACCATTGTCGAGACCTTCGTTTCTCGTTTAGGTCATTCCGGCCAAAAGTCGCTCGATTTCCGATTCGAGTTTTTAGTTGTCTGTTGCTAAGCCGAACTTGGAAAAATCATAACTTCGCTATATGAAGTCGGATTTGGGCGTTCTTTTCACGTACGATCATGGTTCAAAGACATTTAATCATAGAAGGAAATTAAGTGGAACTTATTTATACATTTTATTATGAAAGTAACTTTTATTACTCAGAAGTGGTTACAATACTTGACCCATTTTGGTCGTTACAAAGAGTTGAAATATCGGGTTGTCACATAGTTTGGTGTAACAAGAATTCTGATAATTCCAGGATCCTTCAGAATCAGCATACGAACGTTATTTGACTTGGTATTCTGGGTCTTTTTCTAGGTTGATATGATTCTCCGTTGAGAATGGGTCTTGTATTGATTAGTTTTGCACATGTGAGAAAAATAAAGAATAATATGGTTGTTATAAGAGTTAAGAAATATTAGTAGTAATAATCAGGATCCTAGGATATGTTTAAGGATCCTATTGCTTCAGAAATATTTAAGGATCCTGAATATGATTCAAGGATCCTGCCCACAAAATTTAACGCTTGTTTCATGGTACGTATTTAATCATAATTTATTCACTTTTGTGGAGAAAATTGACGAGTTGGTTGCCCAAAATCGTCGAGTAGGAACCATATTTGTCGCGGGATTTTAAGTCACCTCATCGACAAGTTGAGAGCCTCGACTCGACAAGTAGGGCTGCCAGGATGAAACCCTAATTCCAGGGTTTTGCACCCTATTTAAGCATCCTAATCCCCACTTGTTGGCCTCATTTCCAGTCTCCAAGTACCAAACCCTAATCCACAAAACCCTAGTGCCTTGTATGAGCTTGTGAGTTGTTTTTGAGTGGATATTGTATGTTTTGAAGCTTGTTGAAGAAGGAGGAGCTTGGAGATTCAAAAGAAAGCTAGTACATCCAGAAACAACATCTCATCCTCTTCATTTTTTTGGTAATCAAGTCTCTAACTTGCCTAATAGTTTCTTAGATCTCCTTATTTTCACTTTATTGGGTTTTTGGTCCAAGAAGCTTGATCCTTGGGATATGGACGTCCCAAGTGAGGATACTTTCAGATCTATGACCTTGAGGGGCTTACATGGCATAAAGGTGCAAACTTTATGGCCATGAAAGCACCATGCAAGCTATAAGTTAATATTTAAGCATTTTAAAGCTACAAAAGGCCATGCATGGGAGGAAAGTCAGGAACTTTACATGTTCATGGAGTGCTTAGAGTTTAGATCTCAGTAAATATGCCTTAGTTTGGAGTATGGATGGCTTACGGACCAAGATCTAGGTCCTAAAGGGTTCGGGTTTTAACTAAACCCATGAAATAGAAGTATTAACGTGTAAACTTAGAAACTTTACCCTTAAAAGGACGTTTTCAGCATGCATGAGAGATAAGAATCTTAGATCTGAAGATTAGGGGATTTATCCTTTAAGAAAGCCCAACAGAGTGAGGAACTCGTCGAGTCCATAGAGGAACTCGTCGAGACCATAGAGGTACTCGACGAGTTGAGCCGTTTTGTCCTGATTTTGTACCAGGTAGAACTTGACGAGTCTGAAGAGGGACTCGACAAGTTGACTCATTTTATCGCGACTACATGTAGCAGAGGAACTCGGCGAGTCAGGGGGATGAATTGATGAGTTGGATCATGATTTTAGGACTTCTGATTTATAGAATCCGGCGAGTTGGGTCAACCCAGAATGTTGACTTTCACTAGAACGTTGACTTTGACTAGGGGTAAAGTAGTCATTTTACCTTAAGAAAGATTTTGGATATTGACTAAGTGTTATTGTGATAATGATAGTCAGGGAGTCTTTGGAGCAGCCATCAGAGATTCCTCACACGAGGCTTCATAGCTAGCTTACGAGGTGAGTTTCCTTCAGTAGGAACAGGTCAAAGGCACCAATGTCGGCCCCTGTAGAGTATGTATGATGGTTAGTAGCTAAGTGTGGGCAGGGACCGTCTCTTGGACTTGTTTATGATTAGTAACTAAGTGTAGGCAAGGCCCGTATCTTAGACTTGTTTATGATTAGTAGCTAAGTGTGGGATGGGCCCGTATCTTAGTATTATCTAAGTATGTTTAAGAATTGGTAGATTATGGTATACTTGTTGTCTGCATAATACTTGTATGTATGTTTATATATCGGGGTGTGGGCGGGGGCCCGTATCCTCTAGATAGCGGAGCGTGGGCGAGGCCCGTACCTCCTAGCCAGCAGTGTGTCGACGAGGCACCGATTCTAACCTTGCCAGAGGGAGTCGACAACTTCATCATTTACTCTGACGCTTAGATCACAGACATGGGTGCGGTATTAATGCAACGAGGTCACGTGATAGCTTACGCATCGAGGCAGTTGAAGCCTCACGAGGCGAACTATCCGACGCATGATTTAGAGCTTGGGGCTGTGGTTTTCTCCTTCACGATTTGGTGGCATTACCTCTATGGGTTTGTTGTACGATTTACACGAACCACAAGAGCTTTAGGTACGTCATGGATTAGCTAAATCTGAACATGAGGCTGTTGGATTAGATGTCTAAGCTCATAACTATTATTGGTATGTACTCGACCCGAGAGTAGCATGGTCCATTTGGGTTGCATATCATCAGGACAATTTGTTAGGATAGACTCTTGAGAGAAGGTTATATATGATTTATTAATATATTATAAGTTCTAATATATTAATATGAAATCATATGTTTTAATTAGTATTGATCAAGAATTAATTTGGAATTAATTTAGTGATCAAAAGAGACTAATTAAATATATGGGGACTAATTATGGTAATTAGTTATATTTATATGTGTTGGGCTTATGATCCATGTTGGACCAAATTTATGTATGGATACATAAAGAGTTGGGCCACATGACCCATGGATCATAACATCCATGGGTATGGATTTGGGTTATACCCATGACCCTTGGAATCCTACATATAAATATGTTCATTCATAGCCAAAAACGCCTAGACATATTCTTGGAGTTCATATGGATGGTTTTTGGTGTATGAAGATTCTCTCTCAAATGTCTACCTTTGTCCATGATATGTTGTGACTTAATTTGAGGCTTCCACACTATTGGGGCTAAGATCTTAAGGCCAAATACATCAAGACTTCAAGCTACATAAAAGGCATGTTACCCTAACTAGTATCTTATATGGTTTATGTCAAATGCATGCTAGTTATAGGTTTAATGCCTTGGAAACCATTTTCATGTATAATTAGTGAAAACATATATCCAAGGTATTTAGGGTTGTATGTGCACCATAGGATGTTCTAGTATACAAAACCTAACGGTGGTATCAGAGCCTAGGCTTGGTTTTCAATTATACTTGATACAATGCTATAAAAATTGAATTTCTGGCTTTCTAGTCTATGGACTCGCCGAGTCCACTGGGGGACTCACCGAGTTCAAGTGTAAAATCATCCTACTCGTCAAGTAGGTTCATACACTCGGCGAGTAGGAGGCCCTAAGTGTAGATTTTCGACTTTTAAGGCTAGAATTGGACTAGAATAATTACACTAAGCTGTTTTTGAACTTATAAACTTGTTTTTGATGTGTTAATGATCATTCTAATCCAATTCAAAAGATAATTTTCAAAAGATTCATGCTTTGTATTATTTTAATGGTTAGGCTAATTACATGAAAATTGTTTAATTTAAATTGTCTTGTTCATATGAGTTTAATCTAGATCATAGTTTTTCTTGACATGTTTGTTTGTTTATTAGATGATCTAAATGACCTTTAATGGATTCCATTACTTGTCCTCAAGTTATGGAAAACCAAAAGTCTTTCTTGTTAATGAGTTTTTAAAAGTCATGAGTTATGTTTTTGAAGAGTTTTTTCCCATAAATTGTTTTATGACATCCATAACTTGTCCACAAGTTATGGATTTTTAAGAGTCTTGCCACTAAAAGCCATATTAAACTCATGTTATAGATTCCAAAAGTTTTTTGAATTATTCAAAACTTGCCCTCAAGTTTTAGAATTTGTAAAGTTACCCCCCCCCCCCCATGTATACGTTAATTCCAACCCTTAGAATTTAAAATAGTTTAAAGTTCAACCCTTATACTATTATATATATGTATAAGAGTAAAAGTCAATCTTACCGTTAGTAGGCATCATTCACGAAGCCGGTCTATAAGGCGGGGGGGGGGGGGGGTATAAGGTTACTGCCTATAAAGTGGCAGTTTAACTCTCACCCACCGCTTCCTTGACTGGTGGAGGGTCGTTAGCCGAACGGGTAGGATAGGACATTAATTTTCCTTTCATTAAAAGTATAATGATAAATATAAAGTAAGTAAACGTTAATAAATTCCCAATCTTAGTTACTTTAGGAAAATGTGAATTTGGTGCTAACCCATGAAATTACACTTTGTACCTTACCAAGTCGTTAGTGGAGTGTATGTGGTTAAACGGCACACTAAAATGGACTAGTAAGAGTGGAAAAGGGTAACTTAATGTTTATCATAGATTGTTGGAGTGCATGTGGTTAACCGACACATCGATTAGGTGATAAAGTTAAGGGTACCAAGTTAATTTGCATGGTTATTCCCAACGTTGTTTGTGATCCTCGGCATATATGATCTTCCCAAATACCCTATTTGGTTTTGATGGTGGAAATTGGTTTTCATGAATCTCAAAAGATCTAGGAGTTTCAATCCAATTAAAACCCAATACCCTATTTTGTTTTCATGGTGGAAATTGGTGAATCGTCATTCGCCTATCTTCAAATATTTTATAGCTTGGATTACGACATCCCTCTTCAAATGTAGAGTAAAATGTTTTCTACTCTTGTACATTTGAAATGGGTAAGTTGTGATGTTTTGGATAAAACAAAGACCAACTAAGGCCAATTTTGTGGAGTGTTTATCTTGATAAGAATCCGCACTAACTCTTGAATATTTGCTTTGTCAAGGAATGGTCCTTGACAAAGTGAATATTATATGTCAAGTGGTCAGTGGGAGTCTTAAAGATCTTGAAAAGTTTCAAGAACTAATCAAGAATAAAACATGTTGTTTATCACTAGCACACGACTTGAGGTTTGTAACCTACCGTGTTGACATATTCTTGTTTCTGTGCCCATTCCTGTTAAAAGTTGACTATGCATGTGAGTTCTATGAGTTCTCAGTTGTTTGCATAACTACTTAGAAGCAATGGTAGGCCCTTGTGCTGCCAGGTGGCAAGAAGTTAAGATTGAACAAGTTCAGTCCATATGAGTTTGGATTTTTCACTAACCTCCTCTTATGGTTATGAAAAATTCACATGGATAGGAAGACATACACCATAAAATCTAAGTGTCATAAGGTTTCTCACCGAGTCATAAAAATGATAGTGAGGAAACGCTTTCGCTAAATAGATTTTAAGTAGATAGAAATTGTGATATTTGTATTCTCAAAGTCGTTAGTGGAGCGTGTGTGGTTAACCGGCACATTGACATGGACTTCTGAGAAATGGAAAAGGTCTAAACAATTGAGACTATGATTACGACATCCCTTTTCGTAGTTCTAAAAATTGTTTAGGCACACATGTGAGCTATGTAAGAAAACGTGTATGATTTTGATAAAGTCTTATCAAAGCATCTCATATCATAAATCTGAACTTTGGTAAGAAAGTCAATAAGTATTGATTTCTAGAAGTCCAGTTGATTTCTGGATACATGTCAAAGCTAGTGGGAGCATAAGTGTTATGCTAATAATTATCATGTTAGTGGGAGCATGATTATTATGTTAGGTGTTGCAAGTTAGCAATGTTAATTATAGAAAACAATAGTGTCAATTTGCATAGTTGCAAGGTTTGGAATGTTGTTTTGATATAATTAAAGGAGAGAAAATTATACTTCATTCCAATTCTAAAAGCTTAGATTGTGAGTCTTTAATCAAATTTAGTCATGATTACATTATTTACGTTCTAAAATTCGATTATGATTACGACATCCCTTTTCATAATTCAAATTATGAGAACATGGCAAATAGAAATAGAAATATTATAGCAAAAGATTGGTCTAGTATCATGTCTTTATGAGAGACATCATGAATCGTGTTCCATATGCTTCGGATTTAGGATTGATTACATGTGTTGTAATATTCATCTATTCTAAATTTTTCCAAATGCCTAGGGCATTAAGAGGGAAAAATTACTAGAACTGGATATAACTAAAATGATTAAGCAATTGTTGAGGACAATCTGAGGTTTACCAAAGTTTGGTTGCTCGTGGACAATTGGAAGTATAGTGTTAATTTTGGAAGGACCATATTGACATATTCTGAAAGGAGGCAACTTTTGTTCAGAAGTGCTACTCAAAATGGGAATGTAGAAATGTTTCCATAGGTGGAAGTTATTCATTAAATCTATGTAAGATTAGAAAACTTAATGCAAGAAGGATGTTCAAAGGAATGTACTTTGAATTTGAGAATTCGTTTCCATGGAATTGATCTCCATTGGAATACTTTGTAAGTGTCTGTTGCCAAGTCTTTGTGACTTTTTTGCATAGTCATTACAAAAGGATTAATGCATATAAGTTTAGAATCTAACAGATTTCAATAAATGGCAAAGAATCTTGTATTCTTACATTTGCGGTAAGGATTTGGGATTGTGAAATGAGCATCATTGGAATCATGTTCAATTGGTCTATTTCTCAAAGTAAGGATCATGGACAAACATAGTGTGCATACTTGGAGTATGGCATAACTATTGTTTGGACAAACATAGTGTGCATGCTTGGAGCATGACATGACTATTGTTTCAATTCAAGTATTAAGTTGATTATTTAAAACATTATGCAATGAATAATGTTTAATCAATATGGTGATTAAATAAAAGATGTTTTATTTATATTCATAAGTTCTGAGACCATATTGGATTCAATTATTCTTGTGTTTCACTTTGCATGTTTTGACTTCCCTAATAACTATGGATTTCAAACTCTCCATAGTCAATCATACTTTGGAAGTAGGTATGAATCAAGACTGTTATGAATTGGGCTTTTAGATGTCTAAAGTGTTTAGACATAGCAAAAGTTGTTGCAACATTCATGAGTGCTCCTGGAATGAGATTCGAGTATTGGATTCAACCCACACTCATTTGAATCACTTCATGGATTTTATCACGAGTGATCATGAGATGATAATATCTTATATTCTTCAAACGGAGACGTGTGAGTTGTAGTTGAGCATCAGTTGCACATTGCCATATGTAAACGCAACCAGTAACTTGGTTGTTATAAAACATATTGTTGTGTGTGATTTGATGAGTAAGTACAAGCGAGCATTTGGGTCGAATTTTATCCATTCCTTTTACCCTTGGAGGGATAAAAGCGATATCTGCGGGCCCCTCAATGATTTAGTGATGACAAACGTAAGTGCTCGGCCGGGCCTGGACATATTTGATTTGTTCAATTAGTCAGCCGCCATAAATCGGAAATCGGGAAACAATAAACGGACAGATAGAATGATTATATTCCATGTCTCAATCCATATGATATCTATAAGGGAGGAATATATGATCCCTTATCTAATGGAAAAGTCATTGACTAGGTCAGAGTTCGACAACGACTTTTAAGAGCTACGATTGCTAGTCGGGTTTTGGGGTCATACTTGCAATAATAGTTTTAGACTTATCCAAGTGGAATACTGTTGGATTCTATTTGGGTTGCATATCATCAGGACAATTTGTTAGGATAGACTCTTGAGAGAAGGTTATATATGATTTATTAATATATTATAAGTTCTAATATATTAATATGAAATCATATGTTTTAATTAGTATTGATCAAGAATTAATTTGGAATTAATTTAGTGATCAAAAGAGACTAATTAAATCTATGGGGACTAATTATGGTAATTAGATATATATATATATATATATATATATATATATATATATATATATATATATATATATATATATGTTGGGCTTATGATCCATCTTGGACCAATTTTATGTATGGGTACATAAAGAGTTGGGCCACATGAACCATTGATCATAACACCCATAGGTATGGATTTGGGTTATACCCATGACCCTTGGAATCCTACATATAAATATATTCATTCATAGCCAAAAATGTCTAGACCTGTTCTTGGAGTTCATATGGATGGTTTTTGGTGTATGAATATTCTCTCTCAAATGTCTACCTTTGTCCATGATTTGTTGTGACTTCATTTAAGGCTTCCACACTACTGGGGATAAGCTCTTAAGGCCGAATACATCAAGACTTCAATCTACATAAAAGGTATGTTACCCTAACTAGTATCTAATATGGTTTATGTCAAATGCATGCTAGTTATAAGTTTAATCTATTGGAAACCATTTGCATGTATAATTAGTGAAAACATAGATCCAAGGTATTTAGGATTGTATGTTACCATAGGATGTTGTAGTATACAAAACCCAACAGAGGCAACGTCGGTGGTTAGATGTGGTGAAGGACTATGACTGTGTGATCCTGTATCACCCAGGCAAGACCAATGTGATGGTCGATGCCCTGAGCTGCAAGGCAGTGGTGGCCCCAATTCAAGACATATGTTTGAGGATGACAGTAATCACCCCATTGCTAGAGCAGATTCGGGAGGCGTAGGTCGAGGGCCTGAAGGAGGAGCGCCGAAAGTGCGAGTGGATCATAGGCCAAGTGGCTTCCTTTTATTATGACAGTCGTGGGTTGTTGACCCTGCATGGGAGGGTCTAGGTTCTGTATTGGGGCGAAGTACAACAAGTTCTGATGGATGAGGCCCATAAGTCTAGGTTCTCTATCCATCCCCGGGCGACGAAGATGTATTGGGATCATCGCCCAGATTATTGGTAGCCCTACATGAAGCAAGACATAGCATGGTACGTTGAGTGGTGCTTGACTTGCAGGAAAGTCAAGGCCGAACACCAGCGCCGACACGGAAAGATGCAACTTTTAGACATTCCCTTGTGGAAATGAGAAGATATCACTGTGGAATTCATCATGAAGCTTCACAAGACCGTACGTGAAGTAGATTCGATGTGGTTCATCGTGGATTAGTTGACCAAGACTGCTCACTTCATCCCAATCCAGGAGAGTATATTGGCCGAGAAGTTGGATGAGATCTACGTACGTGAGATAGTAGCACAATATGGAGTGCTTTTTTCGGTTGTGTCAAACCCAAATGTTTGTCTCACTTCCAGATTTTGGAAGCGGCTCCACGACAATATGGGTACTCATCTCCACTTTAGCACCGCTTTCCACCTTCAGACGGATGGACGGAGCGAGAGGAAGATACAGACTCTAGAGGACATGTTACGTACATGTGTCTTGGACTTTGGTGGCAGTTAGGATACGTACTTTCATTAGCGGAATTTTCATATAACAACAATTACCACGCCAGCATAGACCGACCACCCTTCGAGATGCTCTACGGGAGGAAGTGTAGGAACCCAATCTGTTTGGGTTAGGTTGATTAGAGAGTCATGGGAAGTATTGAGGTAGTACTCAAGACCACTGAGAGGATCCAGTAGGTTCGGAGTAGGCTCCAGACTGCTCAGAGTCGGCAGAAATGTTGTGCCGACAAGCACCGTTCAGACTTGGAGTTTCAGGTGGGCGACATGGTCCTCCTGAAGGTGTCGCCTTGGAAAGGTGTCATCCGGTTCAGGAAGCGGGGCAATCTGGGCCCCAGATACATCGGTCCGTTCGGAGTTTTGGCTCCAGTGGTCTGTGTTGCTTATCGTTTGGATCTCCCAGCAGAGTTCAGCCAAATCCACATCACTTTCCATGTCTCTCAGCTACAGAAGTGCTTAGTGGATGACTCAACGGTTGTGCCTCTAGAGGATATTCATGTTGATGAGAGCCTGAATTACATCGAGAGACCAGTAGTTATCCTTGACAACGAAGGAGCTAAGGAACAAGAGGGTTGAGCCGGTGAAGGTGCAGTGACAACACCGCAAGGGTTCAGAGTGGACTTGGTAGCCCGAGGAGGAGATGAGGGAGCACTACCCAGAGTTGTTTCCAGATGCAATAGACTTCGAGGATGAAGTCTAAGATAAGTGGGGGAGAATTGTAACTCTTGGTTCCTTGTACGCATATAATAATAATTTATTCACTTTTATAGAGCTACACGACGTGTTGGGGGCCCCAAACTCGTCGAGTAGAAACCTGAATGGCCTCGGGATTTTAAGTCGCCTACTCGACGAGTTAAAAGCCTCGACTCGACAAGTAGGGCTGCCAGGATGAAACACTAAATTCGAGGTTTTGCACCTTATTTAAGCATCCTAATCCCCATTTATTGGCCTCATTTCCAGCCTCCAAGTCCCAAACCCTAATCCACGAAACCCTAGTGCCTTGTGTGAGATTGTGAGTTATTTTTTAGTGAAGATTGTGTGTTTTGAAGCTTGTTGAAGAAGGAGGAGCTTGGAGATTCAGAAGGAAGTTAGTAGATCCAAAAACAACGTCTCATCCTCTTCATTTTCTAGTAATCAAGTCTCAAACTTGCTAAATATCTTGTTAAATCTCATTCTTATTATTTTATGGGGGTTTTTTGGTCCAAGAATCATGATCTCACACGAACGTCCCAAGTGGCCATGCATGGGGAGAAAGTTAGGACCTTGAAGGGCTCACATGGCATAAAGTTGCAAACTTTATGGCTATGGAAGCCGCATGCAAGCTATAAGTTGCCATTTTAGCCTTTTAAGCTTCAAATGGCCATGCATGGGGAGAAAGTTAGGAACTTTACATGTTCTTGGAGTGCTTAGAGTCTGGATCTTAGTGAATATGCCTTAGTTTGGAGTATGGATGGCTTGTGGACCAAGATCTAGGTCCTAAAGGTTTAGGGTTTGAGTTAAACCCATGAAGAATGGCTATTAACGGGTACAGTTGGAAACTTTACCCTCAAAAGGATGTTTTCAGTATGCAAGAGATATAAGAAGCTTAGATCTGAAGAGTAGGGGCTTAATCCTTTAAGAAAGCCCAAACAGACTGAGAAACTCGTCGAGTCCATAGAGGAACTCGACGAGTTGAGTCGTTTTGTCCCAATTATGTACCAGGTAGAACTCGATGAGCGTGAGGAGGAACTCGACGAGTTGACTCATTTTATCGTGACTGTGAGTAACCTGGAAACTCGGCGAGTCAGGGGATGACTCGACGAGTTGGATCGCGATTTCATGGTTTTGATTTATAGAACTCGACGAGTTGATGGAGAAACATGGCGAGTTGATGGAGAAACTCGGCGAGTTGATTCAACCTAGAACGTTGATTTTGACCAGAACGTTGACTTTGACTAGGGGTGAAATGGTCATTTTACCCTAAGAAAGATTATCAGTTTTTGACTATGTGTTATTGTGATAATGATAGTCGGGGAGTCGTTAGAGCACCCGCCAGAGATTCCTCACACGAGACTTCACATTTAGCTTACGAGGTGAGTTTTCCTCCAGTAGGAACGAGTCGAAGGCACCAAGGCCGACCCGTTTATGTATGTTAGTATGTTCCGGATTAAGGTCCGATGCCGGGCGGGGCCCGATGTAGGGTTATATGTTTTTCCGTATTTCGATCCGATGTCGTGGCAGTACCCAAAGAATGTTAGTATGCTTGATGTCTTTGTGATTCTTGCATGTGTTTGTTATTTGTATGTTTCCGGACTACGATCCGATGCTGAGGCTATTCCCGAGGAAAGCTTGTATGCTTCCGGATTTCGGTCCGATGTCGGGCGGGGCCCGAGGAATGCTTATATGCGTATGATTAGGTGGTTGTTCTCATGTTATGTGTATGAGTAGTTATGCTAATATATGTTGAGTTTTGCTCAATGCCAGGCGGGGCCCGATGTCGGATGCAGCCCGATGCTGGGCGGGGCTCGATGTTGGACAAGGTCGATGTCTGGTAGTGCCCAATGTAGCAGGGCGGGCCCAAAGTATGTTATATGCAATTATGTGATTATGTGTATGGTATATGGTAGTTTGGGGAGACTCACTAAGCTTCGTGCTTACGGTTTTCAGTTTTGGTTTCAGGTACTTCCGGTAACAAGGGGAAGAGCTTGGGATGATTGTAGTGCTCACACCATTTGTCCAGCCTGGGATGTTTAGACTCTGATATTTAGACATGTGACTTTGATACAGTGTTTTGATATGGTGATTTAAGATACATGCCTTATGATTTTTATATGGCGTTTGATGACTTATGGTTTTTCTTAAATGGTTTTAAAACGAAATTTTTGGACTGTATTTTTGGGATGTTTCATTAAGCCCACAACCAAACAACGAACATGAAATAAGGCTAAACCAAAGATTCTTAGGCTATAAAAGTTTTTTTTATGTACAACTATGATGCATACACTAAGAAACTACAGTAATGATGTCAATTTCATACAAGAAGTTCTCCTAGGCTACGAGACATCATACATCAGGCAATCCAATCATGCTATTCCTGGAGATCCCTAGCCTATCACTAGCATGCAGTTCTATCATATCATAACAAATAACAATATGGTCACTTGGGGTATACTTTCTTTCTCCGAGTGATCATACACATATCATTCTTCGTGGGTTACTTCTAAAAACAATTTGAATTCAATTCGAAAATAATTTGAAAATCATTTCGAAAACTTTCATAGATCCTTAGTTTGTTTCTAGATTCAGATAATCATCCAATTCTCTCAAACCAGGGCTCTTATACCAACTTGTAACATCCTAGAAATCACAATAAAAATTTTCATTTTTAAATTAAGAGAAACCATTATTTTCAAACAAAACATTTATCAAAATCAAGTATCGAATACAAATATCCCCAAGATTTGTGTATCATAAAATCTCCAAAAGCATATTATCAAAGGATGTGTATGATCATGCCTTCGCCTTGCCACAGTCATCTTAAGTACCTAAAACAATAAACTGAAACTGTAAGCCAAAACTTAGTAAGTACCACCATACAACATATAACAACATGTATATTGGGTCCATAACTAACAGACCGAATTACCCCATGAGTCCACATCATGAGTCTGGCTTGTCTTCCAGCCTACAACTCATGTCTGACTTACTCCAGAGCCCATATCATAAGTCTGGCATGCCTCTAGGCCCCACAACTTATGTCTGGCTTACTCACATGTTTGTTGGCCTCCGCACAGAGCAGCATCGCCTCAACCCAACCATACAATGTCGACATATACATAACAAATAAATGATCAGTAAAGGATAAGCATATAACCAATCAACAGACTCACAGGCAGATCTACAGATCACTATCATGTAAAAACATCCTATATACCAGGATAAAGTTCTAACAGATCAATACAAATAAAGACATCCTCTAAAACAAGAAACATAACATAGTGGGCCAACATTGGTGCCTTCGACCCACAAGTATAGTGAGGAAAAACTTACCTCTTAGTCTGAAAAGATCGTTGAACAGGACATAACTCCAAATATCAGCTCTACCATTCACTTATTCATTGGAACATGACCAAACTTAACTTATAATCAAAATACCCTTAGGTCAAACTTGGTCATACCCTGGTCAAAGTCAAAAAGTCAACAACATCAGTTGAGTTGATTCAACTGAGTACGTTGGGCATACTCAGCTTGTACGCATCACGTACTCAGCCTAGACCAAATCGTGGGTTATTGACAATGTACGTACAACGTACCATTTGGTACGCCCAACGTACGCGACTGCTTCCTTTCCCTCTATTAAGTGCTTAATGCATTAAGCCTTTTCGTCTAAATTCTAGATCTAGTCCTCAAATGATGTCCTTAACAATAAAGTTTCCAACTTATGGTCTTGCATGGCTATTAAGTGCTCAATACCAAAATCCCTAACTTCTTAACTCATTAGAACATCCTAGTTCATGCATGGAAGGAAGCTAGTGACCAAGATCATGTTTTTATGTTTCTAAACACTCCAAAATGTCTGAAAGGACAACTCATATGCATTAGAGTAACCCACACTCATAATACCAAGTTTATGGGACCAAAATGAACACAAAACCATGACTAAACAAGATCTAAGAAGAACTTCATCAAGATCAAACCTTTTTACCTCAAAATGATGCCAAATGTTGATGTGATTCTAGATCCAAAGCGCTCCACTCTTATAAGATGGTCTCCTCTTCTTTCCTCTTCCTTCCAGATCACCAAAACACACAAAAATGGCTCAAAGATGCTCTCAAATGGATTAGAGTTGGCAAAGGGTCGAAATGGGGGTTGGAGGCTGATGAAAGAAAGAAGCCTTGACAGTTAAGGATGTTTAAATATGGTCAAACCCAAAAAATTTAGGGTTTGGGATTCTGCCATGTATTCCATGCGTACGCAATGTATGCCCAATGTACGCACCCTTTTCCCAAAATTACAAAAATGCCATTGGGACCAAAATACAAAAAATTCTCATACCAAGAGGGTAAAAGGTGAATACTTGGAATTCGAGATGTTACAAAAACTATGTCATTCACACACTTCAGTCATTAATAAACTACATGTTGCATCAATCAGGTATAAATTTGATTTACCTGTAATCGTGCCCTCGTTTGAATGTTGATGAAATTCAACAGAGACACTAAGCTTTCCATACTGTAACATCTTGTTGTGAGGCACTTTCAATGTTGACCCATATATTGAGATTTATTGCATATTTGTCCCTAAGTAAAAGAAAGAGTGCAAAAGGGTATATAGTGGCATTTGGTAATTTTGGACTTTAGGGAGTACGTTGAGCATACGTGTGTACGTTAAGCGTACTAGGGCGCGTTTTAGTATGCTAGGCGTACACCTCGTTCGTAGGGTGTACGTCAGGATCATGAAAACCCTAATTTTTGGGGTTTGGCTCATATTTAAACCTCATTATAGCCTCTAATCTTATTCTTATTCAGCCTCCTTCTATGAAATCGACCACCCAATCAAACCCTAAGAGAAAGAGAGCATTTCAAAGCCTTTAGAGTTTTTAGAAGTGTTCTTGAAGAAAGAATAAGGTGGTGAGAAGAACTTGGAGCTTGAGAGCGCTTTGGATCAGGGATTTCCTTCTTGTTGGTAACCTCCAGGAGGTATAAAGCTTGCAATATTACCATTCCATCTTGTAGATCTAGAATTTTGTTCATTTAAGACACTTTTTGGTCCAAAAATGGTGATTCTTGAGCATGGCATGTTCTTGACCCATTAATTCTTCCTTTCAGACCTTAGGAAGGGTCTTGAGTCATAAAAATGGGGTCTTGATGATTGGTTTTTCCCCATGCATTCTTTAGAAGGTCCTAATGTATTAAGATGTTGAGTTAAGATATTAATGGACATGCAAAGTCATAAAGATGGAAACTTTATGACTATTGAGCATGATTTAGCCTTTGATCTGGAAGTTGGACGTAAGAGCTTGAGGTATTAAGCTCTTAATGAAGTTTTGAGAAGTCTGGGTGTATGCCCTGCGTAACCTGAGTACGCAGCACGTATGTGGTCAACTCTTCCATCTACGGTCAAGATTTGAGTATGCCCTGCATACCTTTGGAGTACGCCCCACATACCCGTTCTTTGTCGACATGGCTGAGTTGAATCAGCTGGGTTAACTCTAGGGATGAGCATAGACGGGTACCCGTCTTAATTGTCAGGAACCGGAATGGGTGGATCTTGGAATGTTGGAATCGGAACCGCCGACACCAGTTCCGGTGTCGGGTACCCGATTGTTTATTGATTTTTGTAATTATCTCATTAAAAGGTAAATAAATTAATCATTACAAATTAAAAAACCAACTTTTAAAATCAATAAACATTAACAATAAATATTATATATGTAAATGCTTTAAAACTTATAAACAGAGAAAAAAATGATGATTTGAAATTGGTGACAAATATGGAAAATAAACCAATAAATAGGATAATTAATATATAATCATAGATAGTGTATATACGTTATCATGCATCTATACGCATCAATTATATGGTAAATTGAAAAGCTCGAGTCTTCACTTTAATAACTACTCTATTACCCCCCCCCCCCACACACACACACACACACACATATATATATATATATATATATATATATATATATATATATATATATATATATATATATATCGGTTCCAACGGGTACCCAACGGGTAGCGGTTCCAAAAAATGAGAACTCGAACCGAAACCACTTAACACGGTTCGTTTCGGAACCGGCTGTTTCGGTTCAAAAGGCGGATACCCGGTTCTGATGCTCATCCCTAGTTGACTCGGTTGGGTTGACTCAGTTGACTTATTGATTTTGACCAGTTTGACTTTGACTTTGACCAAGTTTAACTTATGGGTATTTTGGATTGTGGTTGAGAATTGGTCATTTGGTTGGATAGGTGAAAGTTAGAGCTAAGATTCGAAGTCGATTCCTCATCAGCTATTGTTCAAACTATGAGGTGACTTTTTCTCACTATACTTATGGGTCGAAGGCACCAAGGCCGGCCCATTGTATTGATATCTTGCAATACATTGATATGCGGAGTACGTGATAGATTTGCAAGATTATATGCTAGTTGATGATATGCATAGATTGGTAGATCTATAGGACTACCTGTGATTTTTTTCTTCATGATTACTTGTTTGTTGCTTATATTTGTTATCTGTTATATGTCAACATATTGTGTTGGGTTGAGGTTGTACTGCTTTGTGTTGTAGCCAACAAACCCACGAGCATTCCAGATATAAGTTGAGGGCCGGTTGGCATGCCAGACTCATACTGAGGGCTTAGAAGCATTCCAAATATGAGATGAGGGCCGACTGGAATGCCAGGCACATACAGAGTGCTCAAGAGCATTCCTGATATAAGTTGAGGGCCGGTTGGCATGCCAGACTCATACTGAGGGCTCGGGAGCATTCCATATACGAGCTGACAGCTGGTTGGCATGTCAGAATCGTTCTGAGGGCTTGGGGGTATTCCAGTCTGATGATTAAGTAGACCTGTTGTATATTGGCATTCCAAGCTGGGGTATTCCATCTCGTGGATAACTGGACCCAGAGGTTGAGTGGGCTTGGGGTATTCCAACCCGATGGTTGATTGGACCCGACATCTTGTGGTATATGTTATCGGTTTGTGTGTTGGTACTTTGGGGGAAACTCACTAAGCTTTGGCTTACGGTTTTTTAGTTGTTGTTTCAAGCACCTCTAATGATTGTGGGAAGGCGAAGGCATGACTGTACACATCCTCTATTTATGGCTTTATGATTTTGGGATACTCTGATATGGAAAAACAATTTGGAAACAATGATTTTCTAAACATTTTATGACTATGGGTTGTTTTTAAAATTTTAAATTTGTTGTGATTTTTGGGATGTAACACACAGACCAAACATTTTGGTGGGATTCAAAAAGATGAATGGTATCAATTGATTTACTTGTAATGGTGGAATCCGAGCTTCCCGCGAAAACAAACAAAACAATCCAAACAAAAGGATCTACAAAACGCTTTTGGCTTCGTAAGACCCATAATAGTTTCTTCAGAAAGCTCTTGAAGCTCTTAAGAGGAAAAGACAACCATATCCCTAGACGTAGTCGTAGCCCCAAAAAAATGTATTTTGCATTAGGGCTTCCAAAAATGTTGATCGAGATAAGGGATTAGAGGGAGCGACGGTGAGTGGAGATGAAGTAATAAGTCAATGTTAATCCATTTTCGTAATGGTGGTGGAAGATAGACACGTATACTGGAGATGCATAAGAAACAAAACGAAGAGGTCATGTATTTTGGTAGTGTTAGAAGATGATGAGAAGGCCACCGCTTCAACTTAATCAGGAAGTAAATTGTCAATTCTCAAGCATACCAATAATTAACAATAATATTTAAATAAATATGCAAAAAAGAAGATTTCAGAAAAGGTGACCAAAACATAAAGAAAACATGTTAGATAAAAAATGACAAATCTTAAAACATCTATGGTAAAAACCTAAAGACAATAAACTTAACTATTCTTAAGTTTTTGGAGTTAATATTTACACACACACACACACACACACACACACATATATATATATATATATATATATATATACACACACACACACACACACGGCTAGGTTATAATGTGGATGAACAACTATTGTGCGGACGTGTGGACAATGATATTCTATGAGAATTACTAAGAGAATAGGTTGTTTAGTAATGTGAATATGTTCAACCTCACACAACTAGCGTCATTTTCATGCACTGTCACTATTTCTTATTCAATTTTGTTCTCACACATCGTTTTTCACTCATTTTCATTTTTACTGAATACGAGTCAATAAACATTCTGAAAGAATGAGGATAATAATAAAAAAAATCTATAATAACCTTATTGACTATTTAATTAGTGAGAATGTGTGATAATGACAATAGTTATGTAAGATTAAACGTATTCACATTATCAAACCACATATTTTCTTTGTCATTCTCACAGAATAACGTTGTCTACATGTCTGCACAATAGTTGTCAATCCATATCTGAAATTATATATATATATATATATATATATATATATATATATATATATATATATATTATAAATTTGACTAAAAATCATTGCTACAAGGATGCAAAGAATATACTACAAATTATAGCTTAATAATAGGTTAAAAACGTCTCAAAATAAAATAAAATAAATAAAAAACGTCTCCCGTGGTGTTTTTAAAATATGCTTTACCGACTACAATTAAGAAAACTTGAAACACAAAAGACAATGACATCTTCACCACTTTTGTCATACTCATTTAGTTATTACTCAAACTCTATCCTCTAGTAACCCAAATTAAAGGTAATTAACTAGCTTTATTAATCACAATCATAGAACCATCATTTTATGGTTTTGGTAAGATTTGCATAACACACATCTTCAGAAAGCAAACACTACCGACATAATAGACAAAGAACGGGGACGATAAATGTATAGTGCTTGTAGGCCCTGTTGATGTAAACCCGTGCAAGATGTGCATATTGTTATGGTTGCTTATTTTGCCTCCAACCTAAAAAGCATTATAACGGTAGGATTGTGTCAAACTATTTGGAAGTTAGGTTTGAGAAAAGGATTTTGTTTTTGTAAAATGAATATGGTTTAGGTTTCTTGGTCGTGAATCAAGGGAAGGTTGTGACATTTGGTGAAAAGTGGGGGCACTTTTGCTTGACTTACAGTTTACCATTTCATATATATATATATATATATATATATATATATATATATATATATATATATATATATATATATATATATATATATATATATATATATATATATATATATATATATATATATATATATATATATATATATATATATATGAACAACTAAAAGGTTGAGAACGCGAAAACAGTTCTAGACCAATCATTTTATAAGAGTATATTACTAATTTTATATTTATATTAAATTGTAATATATAAATATTAATTAATGATTTTCTAAAATATCGGGATAATAATTTTAATTACCTAAAAAAAATTATAGTCCTTTTTAGTTAATGGAATATATGTAAATATTTTCGTTATGATTTTTCCCAAAAATAATTTATGACCGTTTTTTTTAAAAGGAAATCAATATAATTCAAATCACAAATGAATCGATTTTTATTTATGATGATTTTTTTTTCAAAAAACTAATAGAGCTTGATCCCATTTTAATAAACTTCTATTCACAATCACAAATGAAACACTACAACATGAATCAAATCCTTTTTATTTGTCGATTGAAATTAAAAAATAAATATTGCGTAAAAATTTATCATTTCTTCACAAATGATTATATGTAATCACAAATAAATATACTCTTATTCACAAATGAATATAGCTAAATAGAATATAATTTACATCTAAAAAATGATAGAACATAATATATATATTTTCATTATCAATTAATTTCTTCACAAACAAATACATGTAATGAGAAATGAATCTACTCTTATTCACAAATGAATATAGCTAAATAGAATATAATTTACATCTAAAAAATGCTACAACATAATATATATATATATATATATATATATATATATATATATATATATATATATATAGAGAGAGAGAGAGAGAGAGAGAGAGAGGTAGGTTCAAATGTTTCTCACATCTATTGTGTGCTAGAATGCACCAATAAGAATTGAGTAAACATTAAATGTATATTAAATGATATCCATATTTATAATTCCTTTTTATGGAGACTAATTTAATTCGTCATTAATGTCAATAATAATATTCTTTCAGAATGAATTCATATATAAAATAATAAGAGTGTATTCTAAGAGAACGAGAGTATATTCTACTAGAATACACCCTCATTCTTCATATTCCATACAACTTTATTATATTTTAAGTTAGTGAGTCTTGAAATAATGTTATTGCTGACATAAAAACTTAGATACGAATTCATTCTGAAAGAATGTTATTGCTGACATTAATGACGCATTTAATTAATTTCCATAAAGAGAAAATTATAATTATGGATATCATTTAATATACATACAATTATGGAAACCATTTAATATCTATCATTATTTAATTAAATAATAATATAATTTTACTAAATTCCTATTGGTGCATTCTAGCACACAATAAATGTAAAAAACACTTTAACCTAGCCCTATATATATATATATATATATATATATATATATATATATATATATATATATATATATATATATAGGGTTAGGTTATTTTGTTTCTAATAACTATTGTGTGACAGAATGCTCAGATCTGGACCATTGGATGAAATATAATTAAAGATTATGATCTGAGGGTCTATGATAGTATAATAGGATAACATGTATCATATAATCACACAAATTTGAGCATAAGGGCATTTTAGTCAATTAACCTATATTAAAAAAGGAAATTTTCGGATTTTTAGGGATAATTAATTCCTTTATTTTTAAAAATCTGAATATTTTAAATTAATTTAAAATTAAAAATCTGATTTTATTCTGTCAGAATGATAGAATTTTAACCATAAACTAGTAAATATATTTTTTGATTTTATTCTGTCAGAATGACAGAATGCCAACCATAAACTAGTAAATACATTTTGAAAGACTACACAAAATCAATTCTTGAACTAATAATATACCAAATAATTACATTGTATGATTGTGATTCATTGAATAATAGCAAACATTCTAAAAGAATAACAAGTATAATTCTTAAAAAATAACAACATTCTTAAACAATGAGTGTGATCATTCTTTAATTCATTCTTCAACCCTTTCCCATCGGGTCTTCAAGCCATTCTCGAAGCCATTTATACCAGAAATTGATTGCCAAGTAATTTGTAGTGATACGCTTGTAACAACTGCACATTAAACCTACAAATAATTAACTACAATTCTATCAGAATACAACAATAATATTCTTACAAAATAAACTATTATGCAAGAATATTCTTAAAGAATTTGTATTATCAAGAATATACCCAACAAAACAAAATAATGAACTAGCATCAACCTATTCTGAAAGAATAAGGAACTAACATTCTTCGGGTTCCCTGTGTTTCTTCTCGATATGTTCAATGTATTTAACTGCAAATCCTGACAGAATAAGGAACTAGCATCAACCTATTGTTATGAAAATGGCATCCAACCCAATCTAAATTAAGTTATATAGTTCTGAAAAGAATAAGGAACAAAGTGAAGTAAAAACATTATAGATTTTTAACTATTTTTTCATTGAGACATTTTATCGAACACATGGAGGCCATGACAGAATGTTATTGTTTGTAAACAAAAATTGCAAATATGTTAATGGATCATAACTCATAAGACTTACATTGATGGATGAAAATGAGGAACACTAGGCAGATTACAACTTATACTGATGTACACTGGTTTGCTTTCTTTCAACGCAGTTGAAATTGCAGTGTCAATTTGTTCATGTGCGTCTTCCAAGTTATTCACTACTGCCTGTTGTTTCATTCATCATAAATCCATCAATATCATATAACAAGATCAGATAAAAATCATTGTTACTTAATTTCAAAATCGATGAAATACGAAAGCCTTGGAAATTAAAATCAGCATACGTGCATTACATTTTCCTTTGAATCGGATTACAACTTTGTGTAGTTATCTTTTTCCATTGATTATAAGAGCCGATAGGAGATGAATTAGAGCCTAAAAATAAAGCGTTGGTGTGTAAATGAAGAATAGGGGTTTGCCTCTTCACCTAAATAAATAATTGGGGTGTAAAAGATAAATAGGAGTCTTCCCCTTCACCTATAAAAATGATGAACAAGCTAACTTTAAACAAAATTGGCAAACATGGGAGAGCTTATTGTGGCGTGAGTGATAATCCTCAAAAGAAATCGGATTGTTGGTGTGGTTATAATGAGGAGCCCATCTTAATTTGTGTATGCGTGTGTACATACTACGCTAAACACCAGACCATCATCACCATTGATGGGGTTTTTTTTTATCAATCCTTTGTCTTCACCATCACACACCCGCTAAACCAGACCCTTCCGACATCGTAAACATGAATGAGAATATCAGACAAAGTTTTAATCGAGATAGAAGGGTGAGACTGCAATGCCAATTTTTTTTTTTCAATTCCTTCACAGTCTCTCTTTCTCTGAATCCTTTTACAAGAGATGACTTTTAGACCTGGGGGGTCGATTATTGCTGCAACACTAGATGATGATGGTGAGCAATGGTGCTACTTAGCGGCGATGATGATGAATGCGTACCCTAGGTATAAAAAGAGAAAGAGGAAGAGAGATACAGTAAAATAAAAAAGAAAGAGGTGAGAGAGAGTGAAAATATAGGAATTAAATAAAGTTTCAATTACCGTTATACCCTTTCCACCATTTAAAAGTTACACTTTATGTAACACCCCAAAAATCATGACCAAAAATTTTGTTTTTAAATTTGGTAGATTATAAAATTGTTTACTAAAAACATCATCCATATCATATCAGCCCGAAATCTCATAAGTCGAATATCGTAAAACATGTCGTGGAATAATAATAATAGTAATAATAATAATAATAATAATAATAATAATAATAATAATAATAATAATAATAATAATAATAATAATATCAGAGTACAATCCCATGGATCTCAAAATGCGGAATATGTGTGTGTGATGCGCTGCTACCGTGCCAGCTCCTTCCCCTTCGACGAAGAGGTACCTGAAACCAAAATTGAAAACTGTAAGCACAAAGCATAGTGAGTTCCCCCATCATACCACATACCATAAAATAATCACACATGCCAGGCATATATGGGTGCTGGCCTCCCCTTCGGTCTATTTCAATTGGATAACTGTCTAGCATATCTGGGTGATGGTCTCCCCTTCGGTCGATTTCAACCGGATAACTGCCTAGCATATCTGGGTGCTGGCCTCCCCTTCGGTCTATTTCAAACGGATATCGGGGACTATTTCACCCCTACCACTACCGTATATAATCATAACATACTGGCACATAGAAAATAACAGATGATGGCATACCAGATAATTATCACACAGACAATCATCTAACAACAATCTCCTACTACTAGGTCGATATTGTCGCCTTAGACCCACTTCTACTGGAAGGTAACTCACCTCAAAAAGATGAGTGTCGAATCTCACGGGAAGTAATCTCTAACAACTGCTCCAACAACTCCCGGCTACCATAATCATAATAACACTCAATCAGAATATGTAACACTATTTAGGGTAAGATGACCATTTTACCCCCTTGACATAACTTAAACCGTTCATAAGGCCCAATGCTAACTTATTAAATCCAATGCACCCACGACCCATCAAAGGCTCCCTAAGGGCCCACTAATGGCCCAATTTTCTAAATTGGGCCCAACTCTTCAAATAGGCCTTATCACAAGTCTAATAAGTCCTTAACCCAAAATAAATATTCTCGAGTGGCCCCATATGGCCCGATACTCTAGCTCCAAATTCCTAAGTCCAAAAATATACTTCACAGTGGGCCACGGGCCCAAAAGTCCAAGCCGGTTCTCTTAAGGCCCAAAAGCGCAAAACATCCATTATGCATGCTTACGCGTGGCGTGCTTGGCACACATGCCCATCGTATGTTGGCCTTGACCAAAACGGGGAGCTGACCCAATACGCGCGGCGTACCAGGGAGTACGTCCAACGTACTGGCCAGTGTTCTTGGGACATCCTTTGTGACTTAATCCATTAAATCTTTACGTCCAAAATGTAGATCTAAGTCCTTTAAGACCTCCTAAACCATAAAGTCACAAACTTTATGTGCTTGCATGCATGATTGGGGTCAAAATGTAGATCTAAGTCCTTTAAGACCTCCTAAACCATAAAGTCACTAACACTTGCATGGTTGTGGCTTAACCATCAAGATCCGATTTTTATGACCATAGATGCTTCTAAGAGTCAAAAAGGAGAACTCTTATGCTCTGAAACCCTCAATACTAAAGCATTCTCAAAAATGGGGTCAAAAGGTGACATAAAATACCCAAATGAACAATCTAAACATACAATGACTTAGTTTGAACTTGATACCTCAAAAGAGTCAGAAATGATGCCAATCTTCTGGATCTACAAGCTCTTGGTGGATCCTTGCTCCTTCTTCAAACTCCTTTCTCTTCCAAAGCACCAAAACCACACCAAAGTACTCTCAAATGGCTTCCAAATCACAAAGACACACAAAAGGGGGTCAGGGTTTTCGTGGAGGCTGGCTATGGGTGAAGGGAGGCTGAACCAACAGGGGTTATGTTCTTTATATAGGGAGTAAACCCTAAATTTTAGGGTTTAAAAAGCTGCACACGTACGTCGGACGTACTCCTGGTACACTGAGCGTACGTACATGGCCTTCGCGGTTCATTCTCACGAGTACGCTCGGCGTACATGGCAATGTACGCCCCACGTACGAAGCTTCCTTAGCCTACTTATAAAGCCCAAAGGTGAAAGCAAAAACCAAACCATTCCACACTTTAATTAAGATGATTAATAATAATAATAATACATGGAAATTCCGGATATTACAAATGTAACGACCCGTTTCTGGTATGATGATTCCAGAGTATTTAATTAGAAGTTTGCAAGAGGGACTCGGCGAGTTCATAGCCTGACTCGCCGAGTAGGGACGGGATTTCAAGCACGTGTTAGTCGGCGACTCGGCGAGTCCATATTCGGGACTCGGCGAGTCTGCCTGCCTGGAAGAAACCCTAAATCCCCGGGTTGCTCACTATTTAAACCACCTTATAGCCCCCAATCTCGCCTCCTTCACCCTCAGAAAGCTGTGAGAAAACCCTAATCCATCCTTGAGTGATCTAAGTGTTCTTGTGTTAAATTTTGAAGGCTTAAAGAAGGAGAAGAAGAAAGGAGCAAGGAGAAGAGGTGTAGAGCAAAGATCCAAGGGCAAATCAGAGTTCTTTGAGGTATTCTTCGGATTCCCTCCTGTTTTATGCTTTTAACCTCCATTAGAACTCTTCTAGATCTAGTTTGATGCTTTTCTCAAGCCTTATGATTGTATGGATACCCTATTATGTCGAGATATCCTTAGATCTGTTCATTTAGGAGTTGTAGAGCCCAGATCTATTGCCTTTTTGAAGATACTTTGCATGGAAACCCTAGATCTAGCCTTTATTATGCTTTTTGAGCCATTTTATCTTCATGGATGCATATGGGCACGTAAAGATAGAATCTTTACGTGCTAATCGAGTTAAGGGAGTCCAGATCTATAAGTTTTATACACTGGATTCAAGCAGAATCGAGTTTTGATTTGCTGCATGCAAGCGACTCGGCGAGTCGAGTCGCGAGTCCCCGTTTTTCCTTTTTGAGTGATGCCGAGTGGGACCAGTGAGTTGTAGAGTGGACTCAGCGATTTTGAGGTCAGACTCAGTAATGGAGGGACTCGGCGAGTTGTTCATACAACTCGGCGAGTCCAAGGCAATCTTCTTAGCTCGAAGAACAACTCGTCGAGTTGTTCATACGACTCGGCGAGTCGGATGCAGATTGCCTGAAGTTTTAGATTCGAAAGGGAACTCGTCGAGTTGATGCCATACTCGACGAGTAGCGGCGAGTAGGGTTGAGAAGTGAGAATAGGGACTCGGCGAGTTGGCGGCCCAACTCGGCGAGTCAGGTCAACTATGGGTTGACTTTGACCGGGAGAGTTGACTTTGACCAAGGGTAAAAGAGTCATTTTACCCTAGTGCAGTGTTTAGTATTTGATTGAGTGTGTTTATGGCCTTGTAGCCGGGGAGATACCGGAGCAGCAGCAGTTAGCTTCCAGAGCCATTCACGCAGCAGCCAGTTCACGAGGTGAGTCTCCTTTCAGTAGGAACGGGTCTACGGCCACAATGCCGGCACGTTTAGTTAGCAGTAGTCCTGGACTTTGGTCCGATGCAGTAGTTAGAGTGCTTGATGTCTTTGTGATTCAAGCATGTTTGTGTTATGTGTTCCGGACTCTGTTCCGATGCAGTATGCAGTATATGTGACTATAATAGTTGATATGTGTTATGCTATGCTATGGTCAGCTAGTTCCGGACTTCAGTCCGATGCAGGGGACAAGGTCCCAGTTAGTTCCGGACTTCAGTCCGATGCAGCTAGTTCCGGACTTCGGTCTGATGCAGTCAGTTCCGGACTTCGGTCTGATGCAGTTAGTTCCGGACTTTGGTCCGATGCAGGGGACAAGGTCCCAGTCAGTTCCGGACTTCGGTCCGATGCAGCTAGTTCCAGACTTCGGTCTGATGCAGTGGGCAAGGCCTAGTATGTGTTTTATATGTATTGTATGGTATGTGGTAGTTTGGGGGAGCTCACTAAGCTTCGTGCTTACAGTTTCAGTTTTGGTTTCAGGTACTTCCGCAAGGAAAGGGAAGAGCTCTGGATGATGGCATCGCACACACCACAGCTTCAGTCTTGTCCTGGGAGTTGATCTAGTTTCTTGATATGTTTGGATAACAGTTGTGATACAGTTTTTCCCACAGTATTTTATTATGATTTTCGAAACACGCAGCATATGGTTTTATTAGGTGTTACTCAGTCTCGTGGTTTTATTATAATAAAAATCGAAATTTTTGGGTGGTATTTTTGGGTCGTTTCAAGTTGGTATCAGAGCCCTGGTTTGAGGGATTCGGATACATCTCCGGGTGCATCTGAACTCAAACTAAGGGAAAGATAAAAAGATTTTCAAAAAGAAAAATGTTTTCAAATGAAATTTTGAAAAGCACTTAGAAAGAAAAGAATTTTTAAACAAGATAAGGGTGTGGTGCATGCGATCAGCCGAGCTCAAGTAAGTACTCCCAAATTACCAATGCAAGTTTTATTATTATGATTAATTGTTCCAGTTTCAGTAGAACAGCATGCTAGTATAGGACTAAGGATCTAGGAGGATGCCTTCTGTGCCTGCTATATGTGTTACAGCTTTATGAGAATTGCATGCTAGTATTGAGTAGACAGCAGTAGGATAGCCTGTTTAGGTTATGCCTGGTAGCGTGAGCTTAGCCTTGTATGCTAGGGTAGCTTCTTGTTATGAGAATAGTTTTCCTAAGTATGTTTCCCTTATCTGAATGTTGCTTGCTTTGTGCCTTGTGGGACTCTAAGTGGTGGGAGTTAGCCATTGGGTGAATATGTCACATCACATGTGATCAGGGTTGAATAATCTCAGAGTGCTGGATTTGGCCCTATTGTGCAGCTCTCGTTTGAGTCCAACCGTTATAGGGATGAGTCTTTTACTCGAAGGATTATCCGAGCCTCATTGCATGTGATGGTATTCAGGTGGTGACTAATTAGCATTACAAGGAGGCCTTCAGCAACTGAGGACTGGTTTGAGTGGAGTCAGAGATTTCCCTAGGGCAAGCCTAGGATGAGAGTAGCAGAGATCAGTAGTAGTAGAAGTGACTTGGTGGAGTCAAGGCAGTTCTTGAGGAAAGTACGGATAGATGTGGAAGGTAGTATGGGCCCGTACTACTGAAAGCATAGGATCCGTACTCGAATCAAGGAAGGCCGAGACAAGACCAGGGGGCTAGTAGTAGTATCAATGATCCCTTGAGATATTTCAGTTTTCTGATGTTGCTATGATGTATTTCAGAATGGTGGTTTTGCGTCCGAGGACAGCAGCCGGCAGTGGAGGTGCCGGGGAGGGATCAGGATCAGGCTCGGGGGACGAGCGCATGGATGAGCAGACCAGAGAGTTTCTTTCTTCAGAGATTACTCGTATCATTTTAGAGCAGACTCCTGTTGTAACGCCCGTAGATCAGGGCTAGTCAATTTAGAGACAATAAGCGTCAAAAATGACTTTTTGATGGAAGATTATCTAGAAGGATTAGTCTTAACCAAGTTGTAGTATATGTCACGAGGTTTCCGTGCATATAAAGACCGCCAAAATCCGAGTTATAACGAATAAGTTATGACCTGTCGCAGTTTCGCGACAGAACCGGCACGACACAGCGCGACGTAAAAAGTGAATTTACGTTGGAGCGATATTTAGCCTTAGCGATCTAAACGAGAATCGAAGATCTTGTTGTTAGTAGCGAAACGACGAAAAGTTAGGCGAGAACGGACGTCAAACGAAGAAGTTATGAATTTATAACGAAGTTTTTCTGTCGCGGCCTATTAAAAATAAATAATAAAAATAAAGTCGAAATTAGCCGACGGAGTCTAAACGAAAGTTGTAGAGCGTAGTCTCACCTTCGCGTGGATATAAAGAACGTCGAAAACGGAGTTCGTATGAAGAAGATATGAATTTCCGAAGTTTATTAATCATTTTGTATTTAAATTTAAATGGAAATTCGGAAGCATTATCCGAAGCGAGTCACCGGTCTGATCCGAGGTACGCCCTGCGTACTCGAGTACGCCTCGCGTACTCCGAAGGTGTCGACATCGTAGCAAATGGCTTCGGATACGTAAGCAGTGACGTTTCTCGGACCAGTACGCCCCGCGTACGTGCGAGACTCAGCCCCTATAAAAGGCTTGCGAGGGCAGCCGAGAGTTTTGTTCATTTCTTCTCTTCTCTCTCCCGTTTTGCATCGTTTTGCGTGCCAGAAATACCCCGAAGCCCCGGTATTATTCTCGAGCCCCGAGGGAAGTCCCGAGATCCCGAAGATCCCAAGAAGTGCGGTTCCCGAGTCGAAGCTCTGCCCGTGAGAAGTTCGATTTTTGTAGAGATCTTCCAGATCTGCTGAGGATTTCTACTTCTGCAAGTCGTAGTGCTGTCCGATCATCTTCTGATCAAGTGAGTGTATACTACCTTTCATAAACACGATAATAATACAAGTATGGTTTGAGTGTATTAAGTATATTGTTGTTTAGATGTGTGGGTGTGTAGTTACTTTCTTCTAACACATAAATATGAAGTATTTGCTATGAAATACGTGCTATGTGTTTATATGTTATTTGTCTATTTGAGATAGGCATGGAAATTGGAGTTTTATACAGGTATTAAATGATTTAAACTGTGTAAGTATTTATATCTACAAAATTGTTGGGTAGAACATAGGTAGATGGAAATTGTTGGTGACTATGGAGTTAGCGCCTATTGTATAAACCTTGGCGACGATGTGACTTCGTGCCTATTTGATGAACCTTGGCGACTATGGAGTTAGCGCTTGTTGAGTAAACTTTGGCGACTATGGAGTTAGCGCTTGTTGAGTAAACTTTGGCGACTATGGAGTTAGCGCTTGTTGAGTAAACCTTGGCGACTATGGAGTTAGCGCTTGTTAAGTGAACCTTGGTGACTATGGAGTTAGCACCAGATAACTATGGATTTAGTACTTGATAAGTAAGCTTTGGCAGTAATGGAATTCATGCCAAATTTCTTACGAATGAATGAATGAAGGATAGTTGGTTCTTAGGGTAAAACCTTAAGAAGATAATGGGGATGGGTAATTGGGTTGATTGTTTGCTGATTAAATATAATGATTATATTATTGTGGGTTGAAAACCCTATATGCTCACCAGGCTCCCAAGCCTGACCCACTCAGTTTTCTTTTCATTACAGGTAATGGCACAAGGGTATAAGTTGGTGGACTTGACGAGAGATTTTGGGATTATAGATCAGTAGTTATAAATAACTATTGTAAGATCTATTTTATATTGTTTATGCTTTTGGTCTGTAACGAACATGACATCCCGAGGTTTTATTATTTAATGAAAATACATTCTTTTCGAGAAATGTTTTGATAAATGGTTATCATATTTTATTTTGGGAACAAATTCCGCAACCGTTTTCTTTAAACGATCACTCTGATTTATAAAACAAAGCATAAACAAATCGGTCTTTTCTGGCCGTGAAATTGGGGATGTCACACCTGTGATCTTCGGTTCGATCAAGGAGGGTATCTTAGAGCTGATGGATGAGAGATTGGGCACCTTCCGTGCCGAGGTGGCGGCCATGATGGGGTCGCGTACACTTACATTCAGAGAGTTCAGGGCATGTGGAGCTCCAGACTATCACTGGGCGCGGGACCCCATAGCGAGTACTAGATGGTTGGCGGATGTGGCCAACGCGTTCCGCACTAGTAGGTGTCCCGAGGGGGACAAGGTCAGATTGGCGTCCTGTCTTCTGAAGGACAGGGCACGGGATTGGTGGGAGGAGGTTGGACATACCATTGGAGATGATGCAGCATTGGATGCCATGACCTGGGCTGATTTCACTACCAGGTTCAGGGCGGAGTTTGCACCAGTTATTGAGGTGCAGCAGCTAGCCAGAGAGTTTCAGGACCTCACCCAGACTACAGAGACCGTGGCGGAGATCACCGCCAAGTTCAGGGAGAGGGCTCTTCTCGTTCCTCAGTATGCGACCGATGAGGAAATGAAGAAGGCCTGTTGTCATGAGATGTTGCAGAGCGATATCCGCCAGTTTGTGAGCCGGTCCAGCTGTAAAATGCTAGATGACATGATTGCTAGGGCTCGGGAGAGGGAGATTGATCTCAAGATGGAGAAGAAGAGGAAACCGGAGGCGGTTTCGGGTTCAGGCAGTTCGGGAAAAAAGCCCAAGGTTTCTGATCACAGATCCAGGAGTCAGCAGAGCCACGGTTGATGTGGCAAGTGTGGGAGATTGCACGAGGGGGTGTGCAAGGCAGGGAGTTCCGGTTGCTACAAGTGCGGTCAGACTGGGCGTTTGAGCAGGGATTGTACGGCCCCTGCTACTATCGTTGCAGCATCAGATCTGATTTGCTTTCAGTGCAATCAGAGGGGACATAAAAAGTCCCAGTGTCCGAGTTTAGCTGCAGCAGGGAAGGTGGCTGCACCTGCCCCTGCTACTTTGAGGATTACAGACGGCCGGCAGGGCCGAGCTGAGGCGCCAGTGGTGAAGAGTAGGGCGTTTCAGATGACAGCAGAGGAGGCGCGAGCGACTCCTGATGTGGTGACGGGTATGTATCTTCCCTTCATCTCTTTTATTTTATTGTTTGATTATTGCTTATGATTGTATGTTTTATATAGGGTCATTCTCTGTGAACGACATTTCTGCTATGATATTATTCGATTCGGGGGCTACCTGATCATTCGTATCGCTTGCGCTTAGCAAGAGATTTAGCAAAGCTCCAAGGGAGCTGGATTGTCCATTAGAGGTTGCGATAGCAGATGACAGGACCGTGAGGGTCGGCAGAGTGCATAGAGGGTGTTCTCTTCAGTTGTTTGATGATCAGTTTTCGGTGGACCTGGTTCCTATTCCCCTGCGAGGGAATAAGGTTATTGTGGGCATGGATTGGCTAAGCCCCAACGGGGCGGTGATTGATTGTGAGCTTCAGTTAGTGAGGGTTCGCACTCCCAGTGGGGGAGAGTTAGTGATTCAGGGCGAGAGGCCACAGCGCGGACCGACCTTTTGTTCCGCCGCAAGGGTGAGGCGTTATTTTCAGCAGGGTTGCGCTGGTTATGTAGCTTACGTCTTGGATGCCCGGGAGAAGGGCAAGACAACAGTTGATGATGTCCCGATAGTGCGAGACTTCCCGGATGTATTTCCCGAGGATTTACCGGGAATACCTCTTGAGAGGCAGGTTGAGTTCAGGATCGACCTGATTCCTGGTGCGTCTCCGATAGCCAAGACACCGTATCGCCTAGCTCCCCCTGAGATGCAGGAGTTGTCTACGCAGCTACAGGAGCTGCTAGACAAGGGTTTCATTCAGCCGAGCAGTTCGCCTTGGGGAGCGCCGATCCTGTTTGTGAGGAAGAAGGATGGGTCGCATCGTATGTGTATAGATTATCGGGAGTTGAATAAGGTAACGGTGAAGAACCGTTACCCACTTCCGAGGATAGATGATCTGTTTGACCAGCTTCAGGGAGCGTTTTGGTTCTCCAAGATCGATCTACGCTCCGGGTACCATCAGATGCGGGTTAGAGATGAGGATGTGCAGAAGACTGCTTTCAGGACCAGGTATGGTCATTATGAGTTTGTGGTGATGCCATTTGGGCTCACCAATGCCCCAGCCGCGTTCATGGATCTCATGAATCGCGTGTGCAGGCCGATGCTGGATCAGTCAGTGATAGTATTCATAGATGATATCTTGGTGTATTCCAAGACGCAGGAGCAGCACGAGGAGCACCTGAGGGAGGTGCTGGAAGTTTTGAGGAGGGAGAAACTATTCGCAAAGTTCTCCAAGTGTGAGTTCTGGTTGCGCGAGGTGCAGTTCCTTGGTCACCTCGTCAACCAGAAGGGTATTTTGGTGGATCTGGCCAAGATAGAGGCCGTGATGCAGTGGGAGGTCCCGAAGTCTCCATCTGAGATTCGGAGCTTCCTAGGACTGGTAGGGTATTACCGGAGATTCATTCAGGATTTCTCCAAGATAGCAGTGCCGCTCACCCGAATGACCAAGAAGTCGGTGGTATTTCGTTGGGGGCCTGAGCAGCAGGCAGCGTTCGAGACCCTCAGGCAGAGATTGTGCGAGGCCCCGATCCTTACTTTGCCAGAGGGAGTAGAGGACTTCGTAGTCTACTGTGATGCCTCAATCACAGGTATGGGAGCAGAGTTGATGCAGTGAGGCCATGTGATAGCTTACGCCTCGAGACAGTTGAAGCCTCACAAGGCTAACTATCCTACCCATGATTTAGAGCTGGAGGCGGTTGTGTTTGCCCTCAAAATTTGGAGGCATTATCTTTATGGGGTCCGTTTGTAACGCCCGGGTTTCAGGGCTAAGCATTTTTGTCAATGTAATAGTCTAGGTCAACTCTTGTAACTCTTTTTGAAGTAATTAAGATGAAATATTTGAGTATTATGTGAATTATGTGTATTTATGTGCTTATAATTTAATTATAAATGTATAATTAATAAATAATAAAAATAAGCGTCAAAATTAAAAGTATAAGATAATCCCGATATCTCTACATAAAGTTGTAGAATATGTCTCAAGGTTTCCGTACATATAAAGAATGCCGAAATCCGAGTTATAACGAAGAAGTTATGACCCGTCGAAGTTTTACGGTAAAACCGGCACGACACCGGGAAGCGTAAATAGTGAATTTACGATAGAGCAAGATTTAGCCTTAGCGATCTAAACGAAAGTCGTAGAATATGTTAAAATAAGAACATCGATAAAAAGAACGCCCAAATCTGACTTCGTATGAAGAAGTTATGATTTTTCGAAGTTTCGGAATAGCAGTGTACAGCCCGAAATTCGAATATTAGATCGAGCGGTTTTTAGCCGACACGACCTGAACGAGAATCGAAGATCTCGTTAAGGGTAGCGTAACGAGAAAAAGATGGGTGAAAACGGATGTCGGATGAAGAAGTTATGAGGATTTAACGGACCAATCATGTCCCGGCCCGTTAATAATATAAAATTTAAAATCGAGCCAAAATTAGCCGACGGAGTCTAAACGAAAGTTGTAGAGTACGTTCCCACCTTCGCGTGGATATAAATAACGTCGAAAACGGAGGTCGTACGCGAAAGTTACGAATTTTTAAAGTTGAAGTATGAAAATGCGAAGTCTGTTGCGAGGCTGATGACGTGGCTGCATCTGGGCCGCCCATCGCCGATGAAGGAACGCGCTTCGGATGATGACACCTGCCCTCGCTGTACGCTCCGCGTCCGAAGCCAGTACGCCCCGCGTACCCTCGCCCTTATCTCTTCCGGAGTGCAAGCCAGCTGGACCGAGGTGGCGCCCTTATCCGATGGTTACGCCCCGCGTAGGTCCGAGGTACGCCCAGCGTACCGAGGCCTCGCAGGACTATAAAAGGAGGCCGAGACTTCATCATTTTTCACACCTTTTTCACTTCTCTCTCTAACTTCTTTCTCTCTCTACAACCCCAAAACACCTCTAAACCCTAGTTAAGCCCCTTAGCACCCTAGGGAAGCCCCGAGGCTCCCGGAGTCCCGAGAAAAAGGAGTTTTTCGGTTTCGAAACGTTGCTCCAATCAAGTCCCGGTTCTCGATAAAATTCGCTGTAAGTGTGCTACGCTTACGCAACTTTTAATATAGCTTTCAAATAATTATAGGAATGTTATTAGGTCCTTAAAATAATTATTTGGGCTATTATTATGAGTTATATCGAGTATTATTAACGCTTAGTAATACTCGGACTAATTAATTTGTCGCGGTTATCGTTAAACTAAACCCTAGTGGTATCGATACTAGGTTTTATCGAAGGAATATCGTTTTGAGAGTATCGAAGCGTTGTCCGAGTGCTGAGTCACCACCTAACCAGGTGAGTGCATAGTTACTTTCAGCTTACACATAGATATGAAGTATTTTATACGTGCTATGTGTGCATATTATCTGAATACTTGCTATCTATGCTGGATGAACATTGTTATACATGTTTTCAATGATTTAAACTGTATATGTATTTTATATCTACGAAAATGTTGGGGTAAAACATGGGTAGATATAATAGCTGATGTGTGATAAAATGATGAGAGGCCTCGATGTTGATGTTGTTGTTTCTGTCATCTAGCGGAGTATGGATGACGACCACGGACTCTTCTAGACAGTCCAGTGGAACACTAGCAGGCTCGCAACCTGTAGGTGTTTGTGAACGACGTGTTCACCGGTGTACTCCATCCCCCACATGGTTGCCTTTAGGACATTTATTGCTGAGGAATCCCCTTAGCAGTAGTGTCCGTCTCGATGATGATCCTTAGGCTAGGTCCCTTATGATAGGTGTTTAGGGACGTAAAGTGAGGATAACGGGAACGGGTAATCGGGTTATTGTTGATTGATGAAATTAATAAACTTATTTATTGTGGGTTGAAAACCCTATGTGCTCACCAGGCTCCCAAGCCTGACCCACTCAGTTTTATGTATTACAGGTAGTGGCGCATGAGCATAGATGTGATGTTTTGGACGAGGGATTACGGATATAGGCCTGTAGATATGAAATAATGTAGTAAGGCTTATATTGTACTGTTTATGCTTTTGATCTGTACGAACATGACATCCCAAGTCTTTTAATGAAATACATTTCTATGGAAATGCTTTTGATAAATCTTTATCATATCTTGTTTTGGGACAAATTCCGCAACACTTTCATTTAAAATGTAACTCTGATTTTTAAACAAATCATAAACAAACCGGTCTTTTCTGGCCGTGATTTTGGGGATGTCACAGTTGGTATCAGAGCATTAGTTTAAGCGAACTAGGAAATTGTAGGAGCACTAGCTTATCAGAGCATTAGTTTGGGGATGTCACAAACCGGTCTTTTCTGGCCGTGATTCTAGACTTAAACTTAGAATGCTAAGCGATGATTGTGAGGTGTGAGCACTAGCTTATTTTAGGAATTGTGCCTAAAATGCTTTTATGTGCTAAATGCTTTGTGCATGATATGCTGTTATTTGTTCGGATCTATGGTCTGTTGCCGACCGGATCTGGAAACCTTATGTGTTTAGGATTCTAAACATACGACTACGATATTAGAACTAGCATGTAAACGTTTCGCAGTGATAAGGACGATTTAAACGTCTATCCTAAATAAAGATCTAAATTCACCTTATTCGGTGTATAGATCAAGATGGCAAGGACTCGTAGCGGAAACGTAAACGCGAATGGAGATAGGAACCAACCCCCAGTGGTTCAACAAATACCTGTTGTAGAAGAAGTTGCACCTGAGCCAGTCACGATGGCCGGAGTGCAAGCGATGATCCAGGCTATGTTGGATCGTCAAATGGAGGAAACCAGACGTTTGCTCCAACAAAATCGAGAGGAAGAGACTATTCAGATCGAACAGCCCGAGTTGAACGAAGGACAGACTGAGGAGGGAAACTATAGTGGGACTGTTGGTCAAGCCAACCCACCGATAGTTAGGCAAAACCACCAGGAGGGAGGAAATGATGGACGTGGATGCAAATACAAGGATTTCATGGCATCCAAGCCACCGAGTCTATCTGGAAGCCCGACGCCGGTGGAAGTCATGAATTGGATCTCTGAGATGGAGACAATGTTTGAGAGTTGCGAGTGTAGCAATAGGCAGAAGACCGCTCTTTCGGTTCCTTTGTTGAAATCTGGAGTACTAAGCTGGTGGAAGCTACTAGCTGACTCAATGCCCAAAGGGGAAGCAAGCAAGATGTCGTGGGAGGATTTTCTGGTACATTTGAAGATGCAATACTGCTCTGAGCAGGATCTTCTGGAAATCAACAACGAATTCCAAAATCTGAAGAAGGGAAGAATGAGCGTTACGGAATACGCTGCAAGCTTTACTGAGAAAATGAAGCTTGTTCCTCACCTCGTCCCAACTGAACTCTCCAAGGTTAACAAATTTGCCCTCGGATTACCAACGGACTTCGGTCCAATGGTCAAACAATCTACCACTCTGAAAGCCGCCATCTGGGCTGCTAAGAATGTGGAGACCCAGATACGAGAGAAGGGTCTGGAGAGAGCGGAAGTGGGAGAGAAAAGGAAATTTGACGGATCCTCAAGGTCCGGTAAGAAGGGTAGATTCTCGAAGTTTGGTTCGAGAGGAGGAGGATCAGAAGCGAAGTGGTGTGACAAGTGCAAGAAAAAGCACTCTGGGAAGTGTGACGGAGGGGTCACTTGTTACAAATGTGGAAAGCCTGGGCACTATGCCAATGAATGCACGTTCACTAAGAAGGTCTGTTATGAGTGCAACGAGGAGGGGCACATTTCAAGGGATTGCCCGAAGAAGAAGGAGACGGGAAGACCCAACATACCACCGAAGCCGAAGGCAAGAGCCTTCCAGATGACGCTCGAGGCTGCAAAGGAGGCAACAGACGTCGCTTCAGGTACCTTTCTTGTAAATGGTTTGCCTGCAAATATACTATTTGATTCCGGAGCCAACTACTCCTTTGTGTCGCATAAATTTGGTAGGAAATTAGCATTGCCTGTAGAAAAACTAGATAATGCCCTGATTGTAGAAGTTTCCAGTGGCAAATTCGTACCTGTTAGTAATCGTATTAGGAACATCGTCATTGACCTAAACGGAAACGAATTCGATGAAGAGCTATTACCCATAGAGTTAAACGGTTTCGACATCGTTTTGGGTATGGATTGGCTTAGCGCCAACGATGCTGAGATTCAATGCCGAAAGAAGATAGTAAAGGTAAACCCACCCGGAAAGGAATCATTTATGGTGTACGGGGACAAACGCAGAGTGAATTCTGGAATCATCTCCCTGATGAAAGCCAGGAAATGTTTGTCCAAAGGATGCGCATCGTACTTGGCATTCATAATCGATGCTAAGAAAGAAAAGAAAGAGGTGCAGAATATACCGGTTGTGTGTGATTATCCGGAAGTCTTTCCCGAAGATCTTCCCGGATTACCACCTGATAGACAAGTGGAGTTCCGTATAGACTTGTTACCAGGAACAACACCAATAGCAAAAGCACCTTACCGATTAGCACCGACGGAGATGAAGGAGCTCATGACGCAACTTCAGGAGCTATTGGACAACGGTTTTATTCGACCTAGTTCATCACCCTGGGGAGCTCCGGTGTTATTCGTAAAGAAGAAGGACGGAAGCATGAGGATGTGCATAGACTACCGAGAGCTGAATAAGGCAACGGTAAAGAACAAGTATCCATTGCCGAGGATTGATGACCTATTCGATCAGCTGCAAGGTTCGAGCTACTTCTCAAAGATCGATCTTAGGTCAGGATATCATCAGCTGAAGGTGAGGGAGCAGGATATTGAAAAGACTGCATTCAGAACAAGATATGGACACTACGAGTTCTTGGTTATGTCATTCGGACTAACCAATGCTCCCGCAGCATTCATGGATTTGATGAATAGGGTTTGTAAACCATTCCTCGATAAATCCGTGATAGTGTTCATCGACGACATTCTCATCTACTCGAAAAGCCAAGAGGAGCATGGCAAGCATCTACGGGAAGTATTAGAAGTGTTGAAGAAGGAGAAGCTTTTTGCAAAGTTCTCCAAATGCGACTTTTGGATACGGGAAGTCCAATTCTTGGGTCATGTTGTTAACCAGGAGGGAATAATGGTTGACCCCGCAAAGATCGAGGCTGTAATGAAGTGGGAACGTCCAAAGAGTCCCACGGAAATTCGAAGCTTTCTAGGATTAGCCGGATATTATCGACGATTTATCCAAGGCTTTTCTTCGATAGCTGCTCCATTAACAGCTTTGACTCATAAAGGAGCTACGTATACGTGGAGTGAGAAACACGATGAGGCATTCGAGAAGCTAAAGAAGAAGTTATGTGAAGCACCGATACTTTCTCTACCCGATGGAGTCGAAGATTTCGCGGTTTATAGTGACGCTTCTGGAGTCGGGTTGGGTTGTGTTCTGACCCAAAGAGAAAAGGTGATAGCATACGCATCTCGACAATTGAAAGAGCACGAAAAGAACTACCCCACTCATGATCTGGAGTTGGCAGCGGTAGTTTTTGCCTTAAAGATATGGAGGCATTACCTCTACGGCACGAAGTGCAAGCTCTTCACTGATCATAAGAGTCTCCAGTATCTCTTTAATCAGAAGGAGTTGAACATGAGGCAACGACGCTGGCTAGAACTTCTCAAGGACTACGACTGTGAGATACTTTACCACCCAGGTAAAGCAAATATTGTTGCTGATGCTCTCAGTCGGAAAGTCAATCTGGAAAGGAAAAGGCCAAGAGCGTTAAGAATTGAAGTCGTTTCAACGATTGTCGAAAGTATCAGGAAAGCTCAAGAAGAAGCTTTAGAGAAAAATGACCGAAAGGAAGAACGTTTGGGAAGAACGTTAGCGTTCGGTACAAACAGTCGAGGACTGAAGGTATTCCAAGATCGAATTTGGGTACCTAAGACGGGAGGAATAAGAGATCTTCTGATGGAAGAAGCACACAAGACCATGTACTCGATTCATCCCGGTAGCACTAAAATGTATAGGGACCTAAAACCCTACTACTAGTGGCCGACGATGAAGCTCGATGTTGCGAGGTATGTGGCCGAGTGCGTAACATGTGCGAGGGTTAAGGCACAACATCAGAAACCGTATGGGAGTTTAGAACCTTTACCTGTACCCATGGGTAAATGGGAAGACATCACCATGGATTTTGTGACTAAACTGCCCAGGACGAAGAACGGTCACGACATGATTTGGGTAGTCGTGGATCGTTTCACCAAGAGTGCACACTTCATAGCAGCCAACGAGAAGTGGTCTATGGATAAGCTCGCAAATGCTTACGTGAAGGAAATTGTAAGACTTCACGGTGTCCCTCTTACGATTGTATCAGATCGTGATAGTCGTTTCACGTCAAGGTTTTGGAGGAGTCTACAAGAGGAGTTAGGTACAAAGTTGTGTTTGAGTACTGCTTATCATCCGCAAACTGATGGTCAGAGCGAAAGAACGATTCAGACGCTGGAAGATATGCTGAATTCCAAGGGAATTGGGACGAGCACTTACCTCTGGTAGAATTTTCCTACAACAATAGTTTTCACTCGAGCATCAAGATGGCACCTTACCAAGCCTTGTATGGACAAAAGTGTCGTACGCCGTCTTGTTGGCTTGAAGCCGGAGAGAAGCAGTTTATGGGCCCCGAGATAGTCCATGAGACTGCCGAGAAGTTGAAGGTGATTAGGGAAAGAATGTTAGCAGCTCAAGATCGTCGGAAGAGCTATGCTGACAAGAAAAGACGACCGATAACCTTCGAAGTTGGGGATTCCGTTTTGCTTAAAGTCTCACCGTGGAAGGGACTTATAAGATTCGGGAAACGAGGAAAGTTGAGTCCAAGGTTTATTGGACCGTTCAAAGTTCTTCAGAAGATTGGGAACCAAGCTTACAAGCTGGAATTGCCCGAAGAACTCAATGGAATTCATAACACTTTCCATGTGTGTTATTTGAGGAAATTCACGGGAGATGTTCCCGACATAATTCCAATCTCAGAGTTAAGGATGGATGAGAATAAAAGGCTGATCGAAGAGCCTGAGGCAATTGTTGACCGTAAGACTAAGAAGTTACGACGCAAGATGGTCGACTTGGTGCTAGTCCGATGGAAACATTCGAATGGGCCGAATCTCACTTGGGAAACAGAGGATGACATGATGAGTCGCTATCCACATCTGTTTGCTGATGCATGATTCCGGGACGGAATCATCCTAAGGGGGAGAGAATTGTAACGCCCGGGTTTCAGGGCTAACCATTTTTGTCAATGTAATAGTCTAGGTCAACTCTTGTAACTCTTTTTGAAGTAATAAAGATGAAATATTTGAGTATTATGTGAATTATGTGTATTTATGTGCTTATAATTTAATTATAAATGTATAATTAATAAATAATAAAAATAAGCGTCAAAATTAAAAGTATAAGATAATCCCGATATCTCTACATAAAGTTGTAGAATATGTCTCAAGGTTTCCGTACATATAAAGAATGCCGAAATCCGAGTTATAACGAAGAAGTTATGACCCGTCGAAGTTTTACGGTAAAACCGGCACGGCACCGGGAAGCGTAAATAGTGAATTTACGATAGAGCAAGATTTAGCCTTAGCGATCTAAACGAAAGTCGTAGAATATGTTAAAATAAGAACATCGATAAAAAGAACGCCCAAATCTGACTTCGTATGAAGAAGTTATGATTTTTCGAAGTTTCGGAATAGCAGTGTACAGCCCGAAATTCGAATATTAGATCGAACGGTTTTTAGCCGACACGACCTGAACGAGAATCGAAGATCTCGTTAAGGGTAGCGTAACGAGAAAAAGATGGGTGAAAACGGATGTCGGATGAAGAAGTTATGAGGATTTAACGGACCAATCATGTCCCGGCCCGTTAATAATATAAAATTTAAAATCGAGCCAAAATTAGCCGATGGAGTCTAAACAAAAGTTGTAGAGTACGTTCCCACCTTCGCGTGGATATAAAGAACGTCAAAAACGGAGGTCGTACGCGAAAGTTACGAATTTTTAAAGTTGAAGTATGAAAATGCGAAGTCTGTTGCGAGGCTGATGACGTGGCTGCATCTGGGCCGCCCATCGCCGATGAAGGAACGCGCTTCGGATGATGACACCTGCCCTCGCTGTACGCTCCGCGTCCGAAGCCAGTACGCCCCGCGTACCCTCGCCCTTATCTCTTCCGGAGTGCAAGCCAGCTGGACCGAGGTGGCGCCCTTATCCGATGGTTACGCCCCGCGTAGGTCCGAGGTACGCCCAACGTACCGAGGCCTCGCAGGACTATAAAAGGAGGCAAAGACTTCATCATTTTTCACACCTTTTTCACTTCTCTCTCTAACTTCTTTCTCTCTCTACAACCCCAAAACACCTCTAAACCCTAGTTAAGCCCCTTAGCACCCTAGGGAAGCCCCGAGGCTCCCGGAGTCCCGAGAAAAAGGAGTTTTTCGGTTTCGAAACGTTGCTCCAATCAAGTCCCGGTTCTCGATAAAATTCGCTGTAAGTGTGCTACGCTTACGCAACTTTTAATATAGCTTTCAAATAATTATAGGAATGTTATTAGGTCCTTAAAATAATTATTTGGGCTATTATTATGAGTTATATCGAGTATTATTAACGCTTAATAATACTCGGACTAATTAATTTGTCGCGGTTATCGTTAAACTAAACCCTAGTGGTATCGATACTAGGTTTTATCAAAGGAATATCGTTTTGAGAGTATCGAAGCGCTGTCCGAGTGCTGAGTCACCACCTAACCAGGTGAGTGCATAGTTACTTTCAGCTTACACATAGATATGAAGTATTTTATATAAATTACGTGCTATGTGTGCATATTATCTGAATACTTGCTATCTATGCTGGATGAACATTGTTATACATGTTTTCAATGATTTAAACTGTATATGTATTTTATATCTACGAAAATGTTGGGGTAAAACATGGGTAGATATAATAGCCGATGTGTGATAAAATGATGAGAGGCCTCGATGTTGATGTTGTTGTTTCTGTCATCTAGCGGAGTATGGATGACGACCACGGACTCTTCTAGACAGTCCAGTGGAACACTAGCAGGCTCGCAACCTGTAGGTGTTTGTGAACGACGTGTTCACCGGTGTACTCCATCCCCCACATGGTTGCCTTTAGGACATTTATTGCTGAGGAATCCCCTTAGCAGTAGTGTCCGTCCCGATGATGATCCTTAGGCTAGGTCCCTTATGATAGGTGTTTAGGGACGTAAAGTGAGGATAACGGGAACGGGTAATCGGGTTATTGTTGATTGATGAAATTAATAAACTTATTTATTGTGGGTTGAAAACCCTATGTGCTCACCAGGCTCCCAAGCCTGACCCACTCAGTTTTATGTATTACAGGTAGTGGCGCATGAGCATAGATGTGATGTTTTGGACGAGGGATTACGGATATAGGCCTGTAGATATGAAATAATGTAGTAAGGCTTATATTGTACTGTTTATGCTTTTGATCTGTACGAACATGACATCCCAAGTCTTTTAATGAAATACATTTCTATGGAAATGCTTTTGATAAATCTTTATCATATCTTGTTTTGGGACAAATTCCGCAACACTTTCATTTAAAATGTAACTCTGATTTTTAAACAAAGCATAAACAAACCGGTCTTTTCTGGCCGTGATTTTGGGGATGTCACACCGTTGTACTATCTACACGGATCACAAGAGTTTGAGGTACCTTATGGATCAACCGAGTCTGAACATGAGACAGAGGAGGTGGTTGGATGTGCTGAAGGATTATGATTGTGAGATCCTTTACCATCCAGGGAAGGCCAACGTGGTGGCCGACGCCCTAAGCCGCAAAGTGTCGGCAGCCCCTATCAGAGATTTGTGTTTGAGGATGACAGTGATTACTCCGTTGTTGGAACGGATCAGGGAGGCTCAGGTTGAGGGCCTCAAGGAGGAGAGGCAGAAGTGTGAGAGGATAGTGGGCCGAGCATCTTCGTTTGATTATGACAGTCGGGGATTGCTGACACTTCATGGGAGAGTGTGGGTACCGTACTGGGGAGGAGTACGACAGGTGTTGATGGACGAGGCTCATAAGTCTCGATTTTCTATCCATCCAGGGGCGACGAAGATGTATAGAGATCTTCGACCCGATTATTGGTGGCCCTGCATGAAGCGGGACGTCGCCTGGTATGTTGAGAGATGCCTGACCTGCAGGAAGGTCAAGGCGGAGCACCAGAGGCCTCACGGCAAGATGCAGCCGTTAGACATTCCCGTGTGGAAATGGGAGGACATCACCATGGATTTTGTCACCAAGCTTCCCAGGACCGCACGAGGAGTGGATTCGATATGGGTAGTAGTGGATCGGTTGACGAAGAGTGCTCATTTTATCCCGATCCAGGAGAGTATATCGGCAGAAAAATTAGCCGATATCTATGTGTGAGAGATCGTGGCACGTCATGGAGTGCCGGTATCGGTGGTGTCAGACCGAGATGTCCGTTTTACATCCAGATTCTGGAAGCGGTTTCACGACGAGATGGGTACTCGTCTTCATTTCAGCACCGCTTTCCACCCTCAGACGGACGGGCAGAGTGAGAGGACGATTCAGACTCTCGAGGACATGCTTAGGGCATGTGTTCTAGACTTCGGTGGCAGTTGGGATACGTACCTTCCGTTAGCGGAATTTTCTACACGTTGGAACCAACAATCAATGCGTCATCAACATCTAATGCGAGGATGATGTATGAGGAGCTTAACTTCTTCAAGTAACAACCATGATCAACCTCATGTCTTCTGAACCCGCTCCTCTTCATGAAGTTGTCAAGCTTTAAGTACCATTACTTAGAAGTTTGCTTCATGCCATACATGTTTTCTTTCTTCTTGAACAACAGATTTTTCTTACCAGGTGTAAGAGCACTTTCTGGTTATGCCTTCAAGATGTCTCCTTCCAAGTTATCATAAAGGTGATTAGTTGTATTCACATCTAGGTGCTATAGATGGAGATTTTCAGAGGCCACTGCATTTAACATAGAAGTAATTGTAGTCATCTTCGCAAATGGAGAATCGTCCTCCCTCTTCTGTTGTATTCCCTTGACTGCTAATCTTCCCTTACAAGTTTTACCGCCATCTATATCATCCTTAACTTGAAACATCTTACTATTCTGAAGTCCGCTCAACTTGTCATTCATAGCCTTCTCCCACTGTATGGAGTTCATCCTCAAGGCCTCTGGTTTTAACCTACTCTTACATATCAATATGTCAATGGTTGATGGAAAATACCTCACTGGAGTACTTTGCTTCATGGTCCTCTAGATAATATGTGGTTTGATCTTTGAAACACCTACAAGTCCACCCTTATAACCATTGTCACTAGAGCTCCCGCTATTTCCAGGTTTTTCAGAGCTCCCATTGCTTCTTGAACATCTTCATATCCTTTGACCAAATATAGGTTTTTCATGATTTTGGGATCCTCCCACTGAAGAATCTAAAGTTAGATTGTGAATACCATAATGAACTGAACCCGACTTCCCAAACTTAGGTGGATTTCCTATCTTTGCAAAACTAAATTTCTTCTGTCTGCCAATAGAACGTGGCTTAAAAGATTCCCTCACACTCTTCGAATCTGACATCTTCCAACTGGATACAGGCTTCCTTATTCCCTCCTCACTCATATGAATAGAATTTTTGTGGCATAAAGTGGATGTTCCAACTCCTTCAACAATGCTTGTTTCCTTGTTAGAAACCTCCACCATATATAGTGTACCATGTTTCTGACCCTTAGCAATGATCAAGTTTCCATTCTTCACTTTCCACTTGTAATCACCAAATGTAACATGATGGACTTCATTATCAATTTGTCCACCTGATATCAACATTCTCTTTAGATCTGGAATGAACTTGACATTCTTCAAAGTCTAATCTATACCCAAAGTCATCTTGAGAGCCACATCTCCAACACCAATGATATCCAGAAACTTGTTATCTGCTAGCCTGACCTTCCCTTGGTAATGCCTGAAGTTCTGCATCATATCTTTGGAATAACTAGCATGAAATGATGCACCATAATCCAAGACTATGGATTCACTTGAATTTTCAGCTGAAAAAAATGAGTGTATCACCTTCACAATCTCCTGCCATATTCATCTCCTTTTGGCCTTTATCTTCCATGAGCATTGGGCAATGACTTTTGACATGATGACTCTCTTTGCAATTCAAACAGGTCACGTCCCTCCTGTTGTTCTGTCCACCTCTCATTCTCGACTTCGATCTTCCACTACCACCACATCCTCTGTTGGACCCCCTTCCTCTATCTTCAATAGTCACAAGACTATTTGAAGCTTCTCCAGCACTCTGTCTGCGTATATCCTCACCAAGAATTAAATCGTGCATACCGTCGAATGTCAGCTTAGCACCCCCAACTGAGCTGCTAACCGTTGTCACTGTACCAGACCAATTATCAGACAAAGATGATAATACTAGCAATTTCTTCTTTAAATTTAATATCAACCTTTATAGGATTGAATTAAATTCATTAACATGATCAGTCACCGAGTCACCCTCCTTCATCTTCAGATTTACCAATTGTCGAATCAAGTGAACCTTGTTCGCTGTTGAAGGTTTTCATACATGTTAGATAGTGCATTAATAAATTCATGAGTAATCTTCACATTGACAATGTTGCATGCTACATTCTTTACTCTCCCATTGGATTTGTCGATCTTAACTCTCCCGTCTTCAGCCATAACTCTGATACCAGTTTTTAGGATCACTATTAGCCCAATAACGCCAACATAGAAGAATAATGAGGTTTAATTTTCTAAAACCAATTGGTGATAGAAGGGATTACCCATTGACTTATATGTTAGCATCTAATTTTTCTTTTGCCGATGTGGCATTGAGTTTGCATCCAACAATCACTATATTTTGGTTGTTTTATGTTTAACCATTATATTTTAACTTCATCAGCGAAAATCACTCAAACTTGATACTTTTTCTAATACCAACCATTTTAACAAGATATAACTCATTATAAAAGTACAAAGTGGTTACAATATAACTTTTTTTTATCAAAATTTAATGGTTTTAATATAATATTTATTGTTAAAATTCTCACTAATGTTACTAAAGATGATTGATTTATCTATTACGACCATTCTAACATGTTATAGTAAGTCTTAGCAAGGAAAAGTTGTTGAGTGTCCTATCCAACAAAATAAAATAATCAAATAATGATAAAATACAAAGCTAATAAACAAACAAATAAAAGTAGGGTTCGTGTCCTTAGGGATGCATATTAAATAAAACATAATAATGAGGGTTGATTATGAAAATGTATTAATATGAGCATGAAATATAATGAGAGTAAATTGAGATAATAAAAAACCTTCCAATATTAGAGTTACATTTTGATTAAACTTTATGATCATCGATAATTATGTTGCAATGATCTTTAAAATAATTAATCATATTGACACGAGATACGAGATGTTTAACCATTCTAACAACTCTTCTATTTATGTAATCTAATAAAGTGTAGTTCATATATTAAGGCTAACATGCACTCTAAGTTCTAGCGATTCTAATATAGCTTAACATGCATATCACAATGATGATTACGGAGGTATCCATTTATAAACACATCATTATTTACTCTTATGTTAGCGTTATAATAGCCATGTGTACAGATTAGTTACAAGTAGTTGAAATTAGTTATTTAATTTCTGTTAGAAGGTTGTTAGTAGCTCTCTGTATATATTCCCAATTCTTTGTATGGTTGAAAGTTCAGTTAAATGAAGAATACACTTTTGATTCTTCCATTTCTCTTTCTCATTTCTCTCTTTCACTTACGAGTTAACATGGTATTAGATTAAGCAATCGATCCAATCTTCTTCTTTCTCTTTTCTGATTCAATTCAATCATGACTGACACTGATTCATCTGATTCTTCGATCATTCCCATTTCCAACCCTTATTACATTGGTTCTTTTGATAACCCTAATTCCATTCTTGTTTCAAATGTCTTCAATGGCGTTGGGTTTAACTCCTGGAAACGATCGATGATTCTGTCATTATCAGCCAAAAACAAGTATGGATTTGTTGATGGCTCAATTCAACCACCTGCAACCAATTCCACTACGTATCCAAGCTGGCATCGTGCAAATTCAATGGTGATTAGCTGGATTTTGAACTCTTTGAACAAGAATCTAGCTGACAATGTTCTATTTCTTCCTACTGCTTACGAGATATGGAACGAACTACATTAACGTTTCGACCAATCTGATGGTGCCCTTCTTTACAACATACAACAACAGATCTATTCTCTTTCTCAAGGTACTGATGACTTTTCATCTTATTTCACAAAATTAACCAAGATCTGGGATGAATTGAGGATTATTCAAAGTCTTCCTGCTTGTACCTGTGGTACTGCTGCATCGATTCAGAAGTTTCTTGAAGATCAACGTCTCGTAGAAATGTTGATGGATCTCAATGAATCATACAAAATTATTAGAGGTCAAATACTCATGATGAAACCACTTCCAACAACTTATGGTGCGTATTCTATGATAATCCAAGAAGAACGCCAACGCACAATTTCTATTCCATCAAACATTAACACTGATGCAATTGCAATGAATGTTACTACTGATTCATCTTCTTCCAAGAAACATCTCATTTGTAATCACTGTAAGAAATCAGGTCATACAAAATCCAATTGCTATCATCTCATTGGCTTTCCTGCAACCTTCAAATTCACTAAATCAAAGAAAGAGGATCCTAAATCAAGTGTTCAGAATGTCACTTCATCAACATCTTCTCCTCCAATTACTGTGGAACAATATGAACAATTAATGCAAAATTTTCACAACCAGGCATCTTTATCTCAAGCTTCTACCAGTCAAGTTCATTCTTCTATAACTGATGGGGAAATGAATAACGAAGGTAGTCCTTTTTCTTATCATGACTTTGTTACCAATGTCTATAAATCTTCACTGTTGCATACAAATTTTTCTTGGATCATAGACTCTGGTGCAACATATCACATTTGCTCTAGTCGTGATTTGTTTTCTTCATTTTAATCACTAATTCAGCCACATTACATCGGGCTTCATGATGGACATCATGCTACAGTTTCTTTTGTTGGTGATATCCATTTACATGATTCTATTGTTCTTCATGGAGTGTTGTATGTTCCTTCATTTAAATACAACCTCCTTTCGATTCCTAAATTCACAAGACAACTTCATACATTTGTCATCTTTACTGATGAACATTGTCTTATGCAGGACCCTTCATCAAAGAATGATTTAGCTCTTGGTGTCTTTGGAAACAGGATCAATGACCTTTATGTCTTTGATCATCGTACTATCAAAACATCTCTTTCTTTTTGTTCTTTAGTTTTTCCATCTATTTCCAGTTTCAGTGTAATCAATAAGTCTTCTAACACATTATTGTGGCATAGAAGATTAGGACATGTTCCATTGAACAAGCTTAGACAGCTGTCTCTCATTTCTTCTCAATGTAATGATTTTACATTTGATTCATGTATTACATGTTCTCAAGCTAAGCAAACACGTTTGTCATTTCCAAAAAGTCAATCTAGTTCTCATCAATCCTTTGATTTAATTCATATCGATGTGTGGGGACCATACAAACATTGTACTCATGATGGCTTTAAATACTTTCTTACCATCATCGATGATTTTACTAGACACACATGGTTACATTTGTTAGCTAACAAGAGTTCTGCTTTTTCTCTCATAAAAGCTTTTGTTACTCTTATTCAAAATCAATTCAAGAAAACTGTCAAAATCATAAGAACCGATAATGCATATGAACTTGGTTCCAGCAATGAAGGAGTTCAATATTTTCAGTCCAAACGCATCATACATCAAAAATCAACTCCTTATTGTCCTCAACAAAATGGTTTAGTTGAGCGTAAACATCGCCACATACTTGAAGTTGCCAGAGCATTGTTTTTTCAATCCGGCTTGGGTCATGCATACTGGGGAGAGTGTGTAAAAATTGTTGTTCATCTAATCAACAGAATGCCAACAAAAAATTTGCAAAATAAAACTCCTTTTGAAGCATTACACAATGAAGTACCAGATCTAACTTACCTAAAATCGTTTGGTTGTCTCTGTTTTGTAAGCTCATAAATATCAGGGAAGGACAAATTCATGCCTCGCACACATCCTTGCGTTTTCATTGGCTACCCCTATGCTCAAAAAGCTTACAAAGTACTCAATTTGACAACAAACGAGATACTTGTTAGTTGTGATATCAAATTTTTGGAGGATATATTTCCCTTGCATACATCCAAACATAAACCGTTCAATCCTAATGAGACTTGTCTTCCTGTTTCTTTAGATGATCCAGATAATTCCGAATTTACCCCTCCTATCCATACTTCCACTTCTGTTGATAATAACTCCATATCTAATGACAACAACTTAAGAAGATCCACAAGGGTGTCACTTCCTCTTTCTAGATTACAAGATTACATATGTAATCAATCTTCTTTACATGATTGTGACCACATAATTACCAATTTGTGCATTGGTTCTAATCACATTGATATTGATTCTAGTCAATTCAATCATTTTGCTTTTCAAGTAACAAGTCAATCTCACGAACCTGCATTCTATCATCAAGCCAAAGGTAATCCATATTGGGAGGATGCCATGGACAAGGAATTACAGGCCTTAAAAGCAAATGATACATGGGACATTGTCAAATTACCCAAAGGCAAGAAACCAATTTCATGCAAATGGGTGTTCAAAATTAAACGAAGAGCTGATGGTTCTATTGAAAGATATAAAGCTAGGTTAGTGGCCAAAGGCTTCACTCAGAAAGCTGGTATTGATTACCATGAAACTTTTTCTCTAGTGGTCAAGTTTAACACTGTTCGATGTCTAGTTGCTCTTGCTGTTAAACGAGGTTGGAAGATACAACAACTTGATGTCAACAATGCTTTTCTTCATGGAGATCTCCATGAAGAAGTCTATATGAAAATCCCACCTGGTCTTCATACTAACTCTCCTTCTCATGTTTGCAAGCTTAAAAAGTCATTATATGGCTTAAAACAAGCATCCCGACAGTGGTATTCGAAACTCTCAACAACATTAAGGACTAGAGGATATAATCATTCATAAAATGATTATTCACTTTTTCTCAAAAAGATGGAGAACTCCTTAGTTATTGTTGTTGTTTATGTTGACGATATTTTAATCACTGGAGATGATGATGATGAAATCTCAAGCTTAAAGGGTTTTCTTGATGATCAATTTCGTATCAAAGATTTGGGACAAATTAGTTTCTTTCTTGGATTGGAATTTAACTATGTCAACAATGGCATGATCATCCATCAATAGAAGTACATTAAAGACTTGCTTGACGAATATTATATGACTGAATATACTTGTGTTACTACTCCACTTCCACACAAACTTCGATTAGTCCCAGTGATGGAAAATTCCCTTGAAGATCCCACTGTTTATCGACAACGCATTGGTAAGTTGAATTTTTTGGTCCATACTAGACCTGATTTATCATTTTCTGTTCAATACTTGAGTCAATTCAACCAAACGCCATCTCAAGCTCATTATGATGCTGCTTTGCATGTTCTTCAATATCTCAAAGGCACTTTCAATCAAGGACTATACTTCAATAAAGACTTTTCTTACAATATTGAAGCATATTATGACTCGGATTGGGTTGCATGCCTAATCACAAGACGGTCGGTTAGTGGATATTTTATTCTATTTGGTAATAGTCCCATCGTATGGAAATCAAAGAAGCAAATTACAGTTTCATTATCATCTGCTGAAGCGGAATATCGTTTAATGCGAAGGTTGTGTGCATAACTTGCTTTGTTAAGTCGGTTTTTTCATGAATTTCAAGTGCCTAATATCACACATATTCCTTTAAAGTGTGACAACCAAGCAGCTATATACATTGCATCTAATCCTGTATTTCACGAACGGACAAAGCATATTGACATAGATTGTCATTTTGTTCGTGAAAAACTACAAAGTGGACTTATATCTTTGTCTCATGTTTCAACCAATCATCAACTTGCTGATGTTCTTACAAAATCACTCATTGGCACAAAACATCAAGAAGCTACAATCAAGTTGGGGTTACAACCTTACCCTCCAGCTTGAGAGAGGGGGGGGGGGGGGTGTTAGCGTTATAATAGCCACGTGTACAGATTAGTTACAAGTAGTTGAAATTAGTTATTTAATTTCTGTTAGAATGTTGTTAGTAGCTCTCTGTATATGTTAGTAGAATGTTGTTATAGCTAGATTTTATATAATTTATCTATTTTTAAATTATTTAATTTATATATTGTAAAGAGAACGAGTAAAAAAAAGACAAAAAAATAAAAATAAAAACGAATATTCCATAGTTACTATCTTGTCCATTGATTACTATGGTTACTAGGATACATCAACATCACCCAGCATGACATTTATGATGTATGTATGTATATATGTATGTAGATGTGATGACATACATGGAAGGCGTACGTCCACGTGCCTTAACACTCGTCGCGTGGGATTCCTGTTCCTCAATCACGTGGCTTTCCTCTGCGTTACTGTTATCCACCTACTTTTGCTTTCTTTCTTTCTTTTTCCTTTACTTACTAATTTATTATTATTTATTATCAATAATTCCCGGGAAATCGCGAAGGGCAAAAATGTAACAACACCCACTAGCAACCCGGGCACCGAAAGCCGTTGAAGGGTAGTTTCGGAATGAGTGTTATAGAAGCTTATGGCTAGTGTCTAGTGTAAACACTAAACACACACACACACACATTCTCTTTCCCAAACTGCCCTTTTGTTTGTGTGCGTTGGATGATTTGGTCCGTTCTCTGTTTAGAGGTTACTGAATCACTTTCTGGGCTCCATAAAATTACTTCATTTCTGTGAAGATACAGAGAATTCGTCTTCATTTTCTCTCTCTGTAACTATAACTGTTTCGTGGACCACTTTCTTTCCGACCTTTCACATGATGGAAGCGACTCCGGCGACGACGACGACGACGGCGGCGGCGGACGATTGTTGTGTGAAGGTAGCGGTACATATACGACCCCTTATCGGAGATGAGAAGCTTCAAGCTTGTAAAGATTGTGTCGCCGTCGTACCCGGAAAACCCCAGGTCGATTATCCCTCATTTAAGCGCAATGTCACTTAATTTTGATGAATTCCTCACTCTGTTGTAATGGATTCTACACTTCTAATTGGGTTTTTATTTATTTATTTACTTATTTAATCAATCCTCGATTTTAGTGTAAGCCGTGTTCGGGTTGTGGTACCTGAGATCTGGTAGATCTCAGTATCAATTCCGATGATCGAGAAATTGATTAATCTTTGTTTATGTTGCAGGTGCAACTTGGTACACATTCCTTCACTTTCGATCATGTCTATGGAAGCTCTGGTTCCCCATCATCCGCCATGTTTGAAGACTGTGTTTCTCCTCTTGTTGAGGGTTTGTTTCAAGGATATAATGCTACTGTTCTAGCTTATGGCCAGGTATAAATTTCTCATGATTCAAGTAACAAAAAATATATCCTATTTGTTTATGATAGTTCTTGACGTGTTCTAATTTCACAGACCGGTTCAGGGAAGACATACACCATGGGAACCGGATTCAAAGATGGTTACCAAGCCGGGCTTATTCCTCAAGCCATGACTGCTTTATTCAACAAAATCGAAAGTTTACAGGATCAAACAGAGTTCCAGTTGCATGTTTCCTTCATCGAGGTGTGTTTTCTTATACCTATAAGTAGAATTGCAAATAGCTTTCTTCCATAAAACTTGACTGAATGATTTTTCTGTGAAGATTCTAAAAGAAGAAGTGCGAGACTTGCTGGATACTAAATCTGAGATATCATCAAATGGGCAGAATGGGAAAGTGAATATTCCAGGGAAACCACCGATACAAATCCGGGAAACTTCCAATGGTGTCATAACGCTTGCTGGATCTACTGAATGTAGCGTTAAGACATTAAAAGAAATGAGCGATTGCCTTGAACATGGGTCATTGAGCAGAGCGACAGGAAGTACAAATATGAATAATCAATCAAGGTTTAATTAATCTTGAATGTATCATAGTCATAGTATTATAATATATGGCATATAATATATTTCTGACATTTTGAACTTTTTATGTAGTCGATCACATGCAATTTTCACAATCACACTGGAACAAATGAACAAGACAATCTCGAATGATTCCATGTGTGATGAATATTTGTGTGCCAAGTTGCATTTAGTTGATCTTGCTGGTTCAGAAAGGGCTAAAAGAACAGGTTCTGATGGTATGCGGTTCAAAGAAGGTAGGTGATGATATTTATTACATATCTTTAAAACAAAAAAAAATTCCAATTTTGCCCCACTCAAAAAGATGGGCCACGGTTGTCCTGTGTCTGACCTACATTGGACTGGAACTGGGATTGATGTCAATAGGATAAAAATTGTAAATTTTTTGTCCCACTAAAAAAGGTGGGACAGAGTTGTACTGTGTTTGGTGTGCACCGGACCGAAAGCAGGATTGAGTGGACAAAAGTTGCAGTTTTTGTCTCACACAAAAGACATAAATGCCCTCGTCCTCATTATTGGAAATAACTCTACTTGCTAACTTAATTTGTTGAACAGGAGTTCATATTAATAAGGGGCTACTTGCACTTGGAAATGTCATAAGTGCCCTTGGTGATGAGAAAAAACGAAAAGAAGGTGCTCATGTTCCATATAGAGATAGTAAACTTACTCGCCTCTTACAGGTTAAACATTATTACTCTTAACTACTTTTTTTATGCAACTTGATTTATTTCTTTTAGTTTAATCTAAATATGTTTTACCAAACTGACAGGACTCACTTGGTGGGAACAGCAGAACTGTTATGATAGGTAACATATATATATATATATATATATATATATATATATATATATATATATATATATATATATATATATATATATATATAAACCAAACACTAATTTATAATTTTGTTTATTATTTAAGCTCATTTAAAATCTTTGGTATTAATATTAAGTAAACATATAATTTTACCTTATTTCAGCTTGTGTTAGTCCTGCTGATATAAATGCTGAGGAGACTCTCAACACATTAAAGTATGCAAACCGGGCTCGAAATATCCGGAATAAGCCTGTGGTAAGTTTAGGGTTATATGCAAGAAATTGCAACCTACTTTCATTTATTTGTTTATCATAGAAAAAAAAGATGAAAGTGAGATGCTATAATACACAAATAAATAATTACTTTTTTAAACAATTGAATAGGTGAATAGGGATCCAGTGTCTAGTGAAATGTTAAAGATGCGCCAACAACTTGAATGTTTGCAAGCAGAACTTTGTGCTCGTGGTGGAGGTTCTACTGTTGAATTACAGGTATAAATTATAATATGAATATCATATTTATTTTATATCATAAATCTTTATTGTTTAATTTCTTATAAATTTATTGCGTCACATAAACATTAATTAGGTCCTAAGGGAGCGGATTTCTTGGCTTGAAGCTACAAATCAGGATCTATGTCGCGAACTTCATGAGTATCGCAGCAGGGGTATCGCTATCGATCATCAATCCGTCACTAAAGTATGTAAACATTTATAACTTTTGTCGCAATTTATAAAAAATAAAATAACAAATTGTGCTCCAATTTTTTAGGTTGGTGATTCCTTTTGCGTGAAAAATGAAGGGCTTAAAAGGGGTTTGCAAAGTATTGATTCATTAGATTATCAGATGAGTGAAAGTGGTATGTTTTTATTTTTTGTTTTTTTATACGAATGTAGAATTATTTGTATTTCATATTTTTTTAATGACAATAAATATAGGCGATTCTGGTGTGATAGAGGAAGAAACAGCAAAAGAATTGGAGCATACGCTTCTCCAAGACTCCATGGATAAAGAGTTGCATGAGTTAAATAAACGCTTAGAACAGAAAGAATCAGAAATGAGACTTTTTGAAGGATCTGATACCATGACTCTTAAACAACATTTTGGAAAGAAATTAATGGAACTTGAGGATGAAAAACGAGCAGTTCAGGTAAAAACATAAGCATAACAAAACTATAGCTTTAAAGTTGAATCAAATCTTTTTAAAAAAAGAAAATGATAATTGATGTTTTCTTGCTCATTTTTATAATTGTTGCAGATAGAGAGGGATCGATTGCTAACTGAAGTTGAAAACCTTTCTGCTTCTTCAGATGGACAATCACAAAAAATGCAAGATTTGCATTCCCACAAATTGAAGTCTCTTGAATCACAGGTTAATAATCTTGTTATAATTATAAATTTTTATGCCTATTTGGATTCAAATGTATCAAATCAGAGCAACCTTGATATAATTATAAAAATTTTATGAATCTCAGATTCAGGATCTTAAGAAGAAACAAGAGAACCAAGTTCAGCTTTTGAGGCAAAAACAGAAGAGTGATGAAGCAGCAAAGAGATTACAAGATGAAATACAGTTCATCAAGGCACAAAAGGTGAGAAAAGATTATTATTATTATTATATTTCTTTATATAAGTAAATTTTCTGCTAATTTAAATATGGTTATAGGTTCAACTACAGCATAAGATAAAACAAGAGGCTGAACAATTCCGACACTGGAAAGCATCTCGTGAAAAAGAACTACTACAGGTATACTCTTATGATAATTATTATTTATTAATTAATATATATATATATATATATATATATATATATATATATATATATATATATATATATATATATTGACTTAAATTAGTCTACGTATGCATATAAATTATGATCTTTTCTTTTTCTATTTAATTCCAGCTAAAGAAAGAAGGAAGAAGGAACGAGTACGAAAGACACAAACTGCAGGCTCTTAATCAACGTCAAAAAATGGTGAGATTTTTATTTTTTTTAGTATATTTGTTTTTTGTGTTACAATATCTTATTAAATCTAATAATTATTCCATTATTATCACGTTTTTAGGTTCTTCAACGAAAGACAGAAGAAGCTGCAATGGCAACCAAGAGGCTAAAAGAATTGCTAGAAGCCCGCAAGTCTACCCGTGACAATTCATGTATTATTTTTTTTCTTTTTTACTATTACTTTTATTTCTGAATAAAAATCGTCATCATAATGTCATCAATCTCTTTCATGTATACAGTGACTAGCAATGGGAATGGAGCAAATGGACAGGTAAATACCAAGGGGTTATCTTGTAATTTTGATAAATCAAGGGACTTGAGTTAACAATAATAATTATGCTTCGCTTTTAGAATAATGAAAAGGCGATGAAACGTTGGCTTGATCATGAACTTGAAGTGATGGTGAATGTACATGAAGTTAGGCAAGAATATGAGAAACAAAGCCAAGTGTATGTAAATTGTAAATTGTAAATTGTAAAATTGTTATGTAACTACTATTATTTACAAATATAAATCTGTAAAAAAACATTTTTATTAATTTTTTATTTTTTTATGTCTTCAGGCGGGCTGCACTTGCAGAAGAGCTAGCAGTTCTTAGACAAGTTGATGAATTTGCTTCAAAAGGTGTTAGCCCTCCAAGAGGAAAGAACGGTTTCTCTAGGTAAAATTGTAATTCTTAGTAGATTGAATTCAATCAACCATTTTTTACTAATTTTGGGTTTTTGTGATTTATTTATTTATTTAAGGGCATGTTCTTTGTCACCAAATGCAAGAATTTCAAGAATATCTTCATTGGAAAACATGTTAAGTATTTCATCAAATTCACTGGTATCCATGGCTTCACAATTATCCGAAGCAGAAGAACGGGAACGCGGTTTTGCTAACCGTGGAAGATGGAACCACCTCCGGTCAATGGCAGACGCAAAGAACTTGCTTCAATATATGTTCAACTCTTTTGTAGATTCAAGGTAAAAAAAATGGATTTTCAAGAATATAATTTTCTCAACTTATTGAATAACATTTTCATTGATAAAATATGTAAAATAGATGTCAATCATGGGAAAAGGATCTCGAAATAAAGGAACTGGAAGAACAACTAAAAGAACTCGTGGGGTTACTCCGACAAAGTGAGTTTAGACGAAAGGAAGCCGAGAAGGAGCTAGCTGTCGCAATCGCATTGGCTTCGTCAGCTTCAGTAAGAAACCCTAATTTTATCTGTTATCTGCTATCTGCTATCTATTCAACCACTAAAGTATTTTCCTATCCCGACGAAACAGGGAAACTCTCAGTCTCACAATTCATTGAAACACTTGGCGGATGACATGAGCGGTCCGTTATCTCCGAACTCCATTCCGGCACCTAAACAGTTGAAATACACGGCGGGAATAGCCAACGGTTTAGTGAGGGAATCGGCGGCGTTTCTAGACCAGAAGCGGAAGATGGTGCCGGTGGGGCTGAGGAAGGCGGCGACAGGAGGACATTCTCCGGGGAAACTATGGCGGTGGAAGAGGAGCCACCATCAATGGCTACTTCAATTTAAATGGAAATGGCAGAAACCATGGCGGCTGTCGGAACTCATAAGGCATAGTGATGAAACGATGATGAGATCAAAGAATCGATCGTTGGCAAATTTGTCCGAAGTCATGTATCATAGACACTAAAAAAGGTTCATATTGGTGGTGATTGGTGTTGTATATTCTTCATTTGGTGTTTAGATCAATGTCTTCCTTCCCTTGGATCAAGAGAAGAACATGTAGATGTGTTTTCTGGTTTCGTTTTTTCTTTTCTTTTTGTTAGTTGTATTCATAATTCGCTTGTAGTGAAACCCACGTGTTGTAGATTTCATCCTTATTCATAACAAAAAAAATACAAACATGTAATTCTTGTTAAATGTGTCTTCAATATTATCTTCCGTTTAAGCTCTTGAATACAATGAAAAAAAAATCATCTTGTACAAGCATATTTTGTTCAAATACAACATTTAACTCAAAGTTTACAGAAACCACACTTAACAACAGAGTTCTGATGGAATCCATTGCCCTCACAGTTTTATAAGGATTTATGTTTGGTTAGTAGAATATTTTGAAACGATTTTGTCAAAGGATCCATAACACGAAAAAAAATTGAAAATTGAAAGAATTCATAATATGTCATTGGTTTGGTTGGAGAAGATACAATATAATCCAATAACAAAAACTGAATAATTCTTAAATTTCTATTTATATTTTATAGGTTTTCGCTCATTGTACATATATGCAAATTCATTTCATTCCACTCTCCCTTGGGAATGATGGAATCCATCAAACACAAAGTTTGAAGGATTAAGACAAAGAACTACATTTTTTCCATTTAAACAACAAAACACACTATGGAATGGAAACTCTTATTCCAATTCCATCGGATTCTACCGGAATCCACAGACTAATCATGCCCTTATGTCTTCCAAGCTCAAATTTTCATCAACAATCAGCTGAAACCCGCATACTACAGATCTTTTCATGAAAGTTGTATATGGGATTTATATTGGTTTATTATTTGCAGATGCAAATTCAATTCGCTTTAAGAGATGTTCTATTACACCTAAAACCATTACATGTCAATATCATGAAAAAACCATGAAACTGGATCTCACCATTTACACACGGCCACACCAGAATGCATAGTGTTCATCCCTGCGATCATTGCTAACAAGGCCACCACATTGTACACACACAAAGCTACTGCCATCAGAGAATGCATCCACCATGATCTGTTTTCTCCCGGTCTCTGTCAGTATAGAAGTGCCGCCAGCATCTGGTTCAATAGATGGGTGGTTGGTGGTGGTGGTGGTAGTGGGGATTGCAGGTAAAGCTTCTTCAATTGCACATTCAGCAAACAATGAAGCTAGCTCATCAGCGGCCCTTTCATTTACTCTGTTTCTGTAGAGTTCATTAGCTCGATTTAGGGTTTGAACAGCAGCTGCTTCTCCTCCTTTGGCTCTCATTGCAGTCAACACCTGTAAAATTAAACATATCATCTGGTTTTAAGATAGTTGATGTCATATCATTATCAAACAACTCTGAAGGCAAATCATGTAATGAGTTTAAGATGAACACAAGAAAATCAATGCAATTAGAACCAAATATAAGGAACCGATCGTGGAGGAAAAAGAAAACTTCGATTCAATAGCATCGAAGCAAGTTCAAGTGCTTTGCTTCCTCCATTCTATCGAAAACCTAGATTTTGAATTTGAAGTTTGATCGCCGTTTTGCGATAAACAAAACAAATGCATTGATATTGAATTTTTAATAAGTATTACAAATTGGATCATGTAGGTTGAGGTTTAGCAACGAAATCATTACGAAATTTCTTTCCGATCACATCAACAAGTCAAAATGTAGGTATGTTCAGAACAGCTGGCATTCGAATCAGATAAAAAGGGAAATGAAGTAACAATAAATTATAAGAAACAAATGAAGTGGTGATAGTGTAAGAATTACCGCTTGAAGAGCTTGAGAAGGCTTGCCCTGATCAATGAGTTGGCGAGCTACTGTGAGTAATCCTCTCGCAATTTCAATTTGCTGGGAGACGGAGGAAAGTTCGGGGGTTCCTGGTGGAACTGGTGACGAAGATGTCACCGGAGCATCGGAATCCATCATATCGACGTCCTTAGCATCCATGGCATTATCTCCAATTTCGTTTCAGTATCAAATGATTCTCAAGTGTGTTATGTGGCTAGGTTTTGTTTTTGGGTTCTTGTGCATATGTTCTTTTGCCTGATACCTTTGAATTCTATATATATATTTTCAATAACGCCCCCTTTAAAACAGCCTATCTTTGTTTTTTCTTTTTTCCTTTCTCCAAAAATACCCTATATGCTTCGGAAACTGTCTCTATCATCCTCTTATTTAATCATATCTTTTAAGTTTACTTGCATCTTCTGTTTCTCTATTGATCATTGAAGTTATTGCTTTAGACTTTAATTTCTTCCTTTACCCTTTTTTTTTTTTTTCAACACTCATTTTTTGGTTGATACAATGAGAAGAAATCATTCTATCCCAGATTGTTGCAGTTTTTTTAGGAACACATATCCATGGTTAGATCCTGGTGTTTTTGTTGTAATTGCTTTTGTTGCTATATTTTCTTTCATGTATTCAAATAAGCATCAAAATCCAACAATAGTATCAACGGCTTGTGTTCATGATTATTTACATAGCAAAAAATTATTTTTTGCTTGAAATCAATGAGGTGTGATCTTATACACACAAAAAAGAAATTATATGCATGATATATACACATCGAAATTTAATGGTTTTAAATAATAATGATTTATTCTCATTCAGTGAGATAGAATTTTTGTTTATTATGTTTCCCAAATGTTTTAATTCATTTGTATATATTGTTTGGATGGGTTTTGAATGAAAATCATACAAATAGTTATATGGAACTTGCTTATATGTTTATGTTGTGTCATTTGTTTTTAATAACATAATAACAACAAAGATTAATTATCTTAAGTGTCAAATTGTATATAAATTGATTTTAATTAAAACATTATTTAAAAGTATGATTTCTGTAAACACCGCCCCTTGAGCTTACCATGTCGAGCTTGGCAGCCAACTCCACATAAACTTGTCACTTTCTCTCCTCTTTTGCCACACTCTCTTTTTTCCTTTCTCCCCTGCTTGGCATGACAAACACTCCCCATTTTGTATGAAAAAACTATAGGAAAGCGTGGCAAAATGATGTGGAGCTCTGCATCTTCTACCACCAATCCTGTGAGCCTTAGTAATCATGAATCATTGTGAACTCGTCAATAGAATGTCCAAAAGTTATGCTTATAATCAGATAAAACCTGTGAGTGAAGCCAAATAAATGGGTGTTAAGAAGTAAATGAGTTGCTTCGTGCTCGTACATTTGTCAACCAAAAAAATGAGTGTTGAATATGAAAAAAAAAAGTAAAGGATGAAATTAAAGTCTAAAGCAAGAACTTCAATAATCAATAGAGAAAAAGAGGGATGCAACTAAAATTAAAAGATGTGATTAAATAAGAAGAAGACAGTGACAATTTTCAAAGCATATAGGGTATTTTTGGAAAAGGAAAAAAAGAAAAAACAAGACAAAATAGCAAGTTTGGTCCCTGTGGTATGTCAAAAATTGGAGGTTTGGTCCAAAATGTATTCGAGTTGCACCAGTGGTTCAAAATGTTTGTTTTGTTGTAGAAATGGTCCAATGGCTTAATAGTTGTTTATACCCTCCGTTTGTATGAGGGTAAATCTATCAATTCGCAGGTTCTTGTAACGACTCAAAAATCAAGGGTAAAAATTTCATTTTTAATATAGCTAAAACATTGATACCATTTACTTCAAACATTTCAAATCATCGTTAAGTAAAACATTTATCAGAGTTTATCCCAAAATCATTCATTGTAGAAATCATAGGTGTGTGCACTGCGATCAATCCGAGCTCTTCATTTCCAAATCGATGATACCTGAAACCAAGACTGTAAACCGTAAACACAAAGCTTAGTGAGTCCCCTAGAGCATACCTCACACACAATCCACATAACACATACCATATTAGCTATAAAAGTTACATATATCACATAAGCCATGCATACAAACATATGGGTTGCCATGGAAACCCTCTAAGGTCTTATACCATGTGCCACGGGAACCCCCACATGGTCACAAACCACTGCCACGGGAACCCCCTGGGGTCTCTACTACCAAATACAAATCATGAAAAATAAACGTATTGGGATGCCATGGAAACCTTCTAGGGTCTTATACCATATGCCATGAGAACCCCCATATGGTCACAATCCACTGCCATAGGAACCTCCCGAGGTCTTCCATGCAAACATCATAAAGACAACTAGCATATCAAATACCACACAATCAACTAGCATACCACATATAACTAATTGCCATGGGAACCCCCACATGGTCACATACATAATACATAATGTATCGATAGCACATTCACAATAATCATCATAAATAAATAAATGGGCCAACCTTGGTGCCTTAGACCCATTGGTATGGTGAGAAGACTCACCTCGCGCTGCAGAAGCTTCCCGCATGAATTCCATAGTTGTTGCCCCGCTAGCTTCCCGAGCTGTCACTACCAATCAATATACCCAATTAGTAATTAGGTCCCATACGATAATCCTTAATCCATGCATGGGGTAAAATTACCATTTTAGCCCTGGCCCAGTATGATCCAAAACTAAGGCCCACCCAAAAACAAAAGCCCAACATTATAATGTCCATAAAACCATCAATGGCCCAATTTTCCAAATTGGGCCCGAACCTTTCTAATGGACCTTATACTAAAGCTCAATATTCTCCTTAGTCAATAATCCTAACCCCAATTGGCCCACGAAGGCCCACAATAGCCTAATCCAAGAATTGGCCCCAACCGAGGCCCACAAATTTGAAGTACATTTCTATATTGGGCCACAAGGCCAAATAGGCCCAACTATTCCATTATTGGCCCAAGATACATTCAGACCTAACAAACCAAAAATCCAGGCCCAAAACCATTAGGGCCCAAAGGTCTGAAGTCCACTAAGGCCCAAGTTCTTCCTGAGAGCATACGCCCAATGTACCTCTTCTGTACGTTTAGCGTATTGGGCAAATGGACTGTATGCATAGCGTACTACATAGTACGCCGAACGTACAAACAACTGATGCCCAAAATCCATTAAGTTCTTAATACTTGATCCCACCAGTCCAAATCATACATCTGAGCTATACTTAATTTCTAAACCCATAAAGTCATTGACATGGTGACTTTGCATGCCCCAAACAAACCCAAACTCCAAAAATAGCACTCTACTTCCATAAAAGTGAACTTAACTCATGCATGGACCCATTAAGACCTTCAAGATGGCAACTTTCTGTCTTAGGGACTCAAATAGCATCAAAGGTGGCAACCCCCAAATCCAAGAATCGAATTTGAACCATAAAGCTTCATCCTTGGGACTTAAAAGGAACCAAAACCCAAAAATGGTATATCTAAAAGATGAATGATCAAGTTCAAAGCTTTATACCTTCTTCAAGCTGAGAATGAGTCCTAAAAGCCAGATCCATAAGCTCCTCCTTGATTCCCATCTTTACATCAAACTCCTTCTTCTTGAAAATGGATCAAACACCCCAAAAAAGGACTCCATAAGCTCATAATGCCACCATGGATGATATATGACGATTTCTAGGGTTTAGAGGGGTGGAGGTTGAAGATATTAGGGTTAGGTTATGAGATAAGGAGCTTAAATAGGGTCCGAGACCCTAAAATAGGGTTCTGATCTGACTGGAGTACGCCGAGCGTACATATGGTACGCCCAGCGTACTCCGGGGAACATTCGCGACCATCCTAGTCAATACGCCCAGTGTTCTCCAAGGTACGCCTAGCGTACTACCTTATTTACTAGTACGCCCCGCAAACTCTTTATGTACGCCATGTGTACTCGGTAAGCCTAAAAACCACGAAACTTCCGAAGGCCATAACTTCTTCATTATAAGCCCGATTCCGACGATCCTTATATCCACGGAAAGGTGACGAGAAGCCCTAAACTTATAACAAATCAATCCTTTCTTAAGACCTTCCTAACAAAAAATCATTTTCCACAAAATCCCAAACTGTTACTTTACCGAAATACCCCTAGGCTCCAAAACACGAACCGAACACCCGGATCACTTCTAATATATCACCCGTACTCAAATGGGCCTAGATCTTACCTTCACAAAAGACATAATCCTTATAATGACCGACCTTCGAGCCACTACCTCAGACTAGGAGTCAATTCAGAACAGGGCGTTACGACCTCCCTCACTTAAATTAGATTTCGTCCTTAAAATCATGCATCACCATCCCCGACATACCAGACAACCTGAGCAACACGAACACAAACCCGAAAACACCACAGCCTTCCCAAGGAAACTAAGACCAACCCCGTAGGGTTCTAAAACCCGAAGATGAAACGAATTCCTTGCAAAATAATTCTGTTTACTCAATCTGAGACCTGAAGTCTCGAGATGACATGTCGCCCATATCGAATCATTGTCGAGTTCACTGCACTTATCTCCCAACTGGCTATCCAACTTCTGACATTAATTAGTCCAACTGTAAACAACTTAGAATATATCCCGAATGGCAGGCAACTCACACACGGACCCTAAAGCACTGAAACCACTCCAAATCATCTTGTTTCCATATAGCTGCTTTCCTGAAGAACAACCGGGACCTCCCTGGTCCCAACTTGTCTGCCAACTGTCCGAAACACCGGACACCTACCCGATCACTAAGCCAGAAACACACGTACAACAGTCCCACATGATCTCCGAAGGATACCTCATCTGACAATAACTGCCCTACCTATACAACCACTCATGGCTCCTTCCATCCATTTGATTCATCCGATCATGATAGGCTGACAACCTGTTGCCACTGAATCCAACGCAAAAGGTGAATGCTACCAGAATAACTGTAGTCTTACATCATACCCGGTCTCCTTCAATCTACCGACTCCTGATTCCAATTTTGTTGTGACCTATTCACAGCCTTACGAACTGGCCCACCCTGGCCTAAGTCATCTGAACGAATTCGTGAATGCTATAGATACACCCGCACACTGACAACACTTCCCACAGTATCTGGCCTCTTGTGAATGCTACAGAACCCCCATAGTCTTACAATACTTCCCGCACCAACTGGCTGCTAGTGAATGCTACGAAACCCCCGTAGTCTTACAACACTTTCCGCACCAACTGGCTGCCAGTGAATGCTACGGAACCCCTGTAGTCTTACAACACTTCCCACACCATCTGACTGCTAGTGAATGCTACGGAACCCCCCTAGTCTTACAACACTTCCTGCACCATCTGGCTGCTAGTGAATGCTATGGAACCCCCGTAGCCTTACAAAACTTTCGCCCTAACACCAACACAACCCAAACCCTTACCCCTAACCTATCAATTAGAATTACATACAGAGTCGAGCATGCACTCGACTGAACACCCAAACTGAACTCAATCCATGACCGGGACCCCAACTTGATTCCCCAAATTCTTTTATTAAGCACCAATGAGACACCATATGCTAGGAAATTTTACCAAACTCCAAACTCGGACAACTTTCAAACCAAAAAACCACTTTGAGCCACCATTTTCCTCGTTGGGTATGAGAAACTCACCCCGATCTCATACCTGCACCTATCCTAAAGACCTGCACGATTATCTCCCACTTAGATTTGACTAAGTCCGCCTGGCACATGAAAATTGAAGGATTCTCAATCCTTCTTACGTTCCAATAATCAATATGCTGACAACCGGTGCTTACCAAACTAGTGCACCATAAGTAACCCTTCCCAAAACAACATAACTTCCGAAAACCATCTAGCATTTTCTTGAACCCCAACCACATCAATGGATTCAGATGCTTAAAAATGATATCACACTCAGATCTCGTTGTCCAAAGGACGAATGGTCTAACCATAACCTCAACAACAATTCTCTCTTCCCTCGGTAATCCCGATTGTTCTTCCAAACAAAAATACTCAGGTTAATGAAAACTAGTCATAACTCCCTCGTACCAGCCCTTGAACCAACCCCGACTACACCCCAGATGACATCTGAACACTGAGAACCTGCTACTTATAAGGAGACGACCTTGTACTACTCCACCAAAGATTCATGGCATGCAGATGTCATGTAACCCTCCCTAAATATAATTAACTCAACCATCGACAGAGATAAGAATCCCATGATATGCTTACGTCATGCTGATGCGAGATTACCGTCACAAATATAGGTAAAGCTGGAAGGAAGGCAAAAGGGTACGTACCCCACACCCTTGCCTGCTGAAGTTCCGATCTCCCCTGCCTAGTATTACGAAGTGTGGCCCCTATTTGACCATCAGACAGTCGACCTCCTTGTCGGCAACCTGAATACAACGAAAGTATAACATGCTTGCCCCTGGGGTCAATCCCTACTGACATAACCAACCCTGCTACACTTGTAGCAACCCATACTCCTGAACCGATTTTCGACAAGGACTCGGAACAATAACGATACATGCGGGATCCGCTCCGCGAGCTACATCCGTCTGAAGATTTCTCAAAGATTCCTTGACATGTTGAATGGAACCTGACAACCCTTGCTAACCCAGGCAATAGCAGAGAACCGACCCGAGATCTAACTTATCACAATTCCAAAGCGATTCAAATTCCTGATACCCACCGGGAATGGCCAAAGATAGCATATCCACAAACATCTGGAGGAATCCTGACCACCTCTTCTTGGGTTACCTCGACCACCCTAAGAACATGATGTAACACTTCTTTCCGATCCCAATGACAATCCAAACCCTTGGAACGAAACTCCATCGTGCAGTTTCCACAAGCGTTGCACTGGAGCCGTCCTGCTGGCCTCTCAAAAGTTGATCCGAACTCTTGGGTCTCCGCCCGAGATTTCCCACTAATCCACCTGACCTGAACCTCTCTCATCGAGTTACTCTTAATCAATCTTCCACCCTCGACACCGGGATCCATATCATTCAGGGTCTCGCACCCTGACACACTCACTAGCTCAATCGTCAACGGTTGATCTGCAATAGTTGGAGCAACCTCTGCTCTAAACCGGCTACAAACTACTCCCAAGACATAGTCTCAAATCCCAAAGCGCAATAAATCGCTGTAACATCCATAAATTTTACGCCAAATTTAAACTTTTCCAATCATAATTAAAACCCAAATAGTGTTTGTTTACAAATTGTTTTCAAATCATTATTCATCAGAGTGTCCCAACAACATATCATAAGGATGAGGAGCGGTACGGTCACACCTTCGCCTTGCTACGATCTCCTGAAGTACCTGAAACAATAACTGGAAACTATAAGCCCAAGGGCTTAGTGAGCTACCCCCAAAATACCAATACCACACTGAAATACCAAAACGATAACAATCAATCAACAACATGCATACTAGGCCATTGGACTGACTGGACCGCCCTACAGGGCCTACAGTCTAACTGAATCTATAACGAGCCTTCGGCATGACGGGACCGCCACATGGGCCTATAGTCTCCCCGGACCGCTCATAGGGTATGTTGGCCTTCAGCACAAAGCAGGACCGCCTCAACCCAAATCAACGAGCAACTAATCATGTGCACATAACTAACATATACTGGCATACATAAGAATCAAACATATCTATCTCATGATCATAAATCATAGCAATCTCTCATAGCTAAAGCATCGACCTAGCAGGCCACAAACATACCGATCCCTAAGGATCATAGAATCATAACATACTGTCTATCCTGATTTCGATCTATCAGATCCTAACCATATATATCATAATGATAACAACTAAAAGGGCCGGCCTTGGTGCCTTAGACCCTTTTGATATAGTGAGGATAACTCACCTTGCAAATGTCGACTCAGTAGATAAATCCCAACTCTCAGATCACTTGCCAAAGACTCCACCACCTATTACCATAGTTTGAATATACCCATAAGTCATCAACCTCACAAGGTGCTCCATAAACCAACTAGTCAACCCCTGGTCAAAGTCAAAGTCCTCAGTCAAGGTCAACAGTCCATGTTGACCTTAACTCGCCGAGTACCCTCAGCTACTTGCCGAGTTCCTTGAAGTTATTCCCCACTCGCCGAGTCACCGGGGTGACTCGTTGAGTTCCTATGATTTTCGATTGAAACCCTAAGGCCACCCGTAGAGTTTCCTTTTTGCAACATGACGGATGTTCCCACTGCACCTTCACCAAAGGTATTTCCTTGTTCCGAAGAATCTTCATCTTCCTTTCCAAAATGGCCATCGGCCTCTCCACATAATTCAGACGCTCATCGACCTGAATATCGTCCATTGATACTACTGCCTCCGAATCTATAATGCACTTTCGCAACTGCGAAACATGGAACGTGCTGTGGATCCGGCTAAGCTCCTCAGGGAGCTCGAGCCTATAAGCCACCTTTCTAACCCTAGCAATAATCCTGAATGGCCCAATATAATGGGGACCCAATTTTCCCTGCTTACTAAAGTGAATCACACCCTTCCAAGGTGAGACCTTCAGAAGTACCATGTTACCCACCTGAAATTCCAACTCAGATCGGCGTCTGTCGGCATAACTCTTCTGCAGACTCTGAGCGGTCTGCAAATGCTGTCTAATCTGCTGTATCTTTTTGGTAGTTTGCAGAACTACCTCTGTCCGCCCCATCACCTTATGCCCAATCTCACCCCAGCAGACTGGGGTTCTACACTTCCGACCATACAACAGCTCGAAAGGTGGGGTGCCAATACTGGAATGATAGTTGTTGTTGTAGGCGAACTCTGCAAGTGGTAGGTGGGAATCCCAACTCCCACCAAAGTCAATGACGCACACCCTCAACATATCCTCAAGGGTCTGGATGGTCCGCTCATTATGCCCATCCGTCTGCGGATGGAATGTTGTACTAAAATGCAGTCGCGTACCCAGCTCCTCATGGAACTTCTGCCAAAAATGGGAAGTAAACCTGACATCCCGATCGGAAACGATAGATATTGGAACCCCATGGCGAGAGACAATCTCGCTGACATACATGTCGGCCAATTTCTCAGCCAACGAACTCTCCCGTATGGTCAAGAAATGGGCACTCTTGGTCAACTGATCCACGATGACCCATATAGCATCAAACCCCTTCGCCGTCCTTGGCAACTTCGTAATGAAATCCATCGTGATCTGCTCCCATTTCCACATGGGAATCTCCAGAGGTTGCAGCTTACCATGCAGCCTCTGATGCTCGGCCTTGACCATCCTACAGGTCAAGCACCTCTCAACATACCCAACGATTTCTCGCTGCATTCCGGGCCACCAATAACTCAAACTCAAATCACGATACATCTTAGTGCCCCCAGATAAATAGAAAAGTGATACTTTTGAGCCTCCTCCATCACTGTATGTTGAACCCCTCCAGACATCAGAACCCAAACCCGACCGTATCGGGTCAACAACCCGCGACTATCCTGAACAAACCAGGCGCTCTCGCCCTTAATTCTCTCCAACTTCCAGTTCCCCGGTCTCATACCCTCAAACTGAGCATCCCTAATCAAGCTCACAAGCGGGGAATCCACCGCTATCCTCATACACCTTGTTGGGGTAGAAGACGCAGCTGACTTGCGGCTCAAAGCATCTGCAACCACATTCGCTTTACCAGGATGGTAAAGGATCTCACAATCATAGTCCTTGACCACATCCAGCCACCTGCGCTGCCTCATGTTCAGGTTCGGCTGATCCATGATGCGTCTAAAACTCTTGTGATCCGTATATATAGTGCAACGGACACCGTACAGATAATGCCTCCAAATCTTGAGAGCGAAAACCACCGCTCCCAACTCAAGATTGTACGTAGGGTATCTCGTCTCATGCGGCTTCAACTGACGCGATGCATAAGCTATCACTCGTCCCCTCTACATGAGGACTGCCTCCAAACCAGAGATAGATGCATCACAAAATACAACAAAATCCTCGACTCCCTCGGGGAGTATCAACACTGACGCCTCACATAGACACTATCGGAGGGTCTCAAACACCCTCTGCTGCTCAGGGCCCCACCGGAAATCCATCCCTTCCTAGTAAGACGAGTGAGGGGTACTACAATCTTGGAGAAATCTTGAATAAATCTCCGGTAGTACCCTGCTAAACCCAAGAAACTCCTGATGTCTAAGGGAGATTTCAGAGTCTCCCACTGTATAACCGCCTCCACGCCGGATTGACCAAAATCCCCTCCTGGTTAACGAGATGTCCGAGGAACTGGACCTCTCGTAACCAAAACTCACACTTTGAGAACTTGGCATACAACCATTCTCGCCGCAGAACCTCCAGTAGCTCCTCGTGCTGCTCTCGGGTCTCGGAATATACTAAGATATCGTCTATGAACACAACAACCAAGCGATCGAGCATCGGTCTGCAGACTCGATTCATCAAATCCATAAACACTACCGGAGCGTTGGTGAGCCCAAACGGCATCACAACGAACTCGTAATGACCATAAGGAGTCCGAAACGCAGTCTTCTCCACGTCTTCCTACCTCACCCTGACCTGGTGATATCCGGATCTCAAATTGATCTTGGAAAACCAAGATGCACCATGCAGCTGATCGAAAAGATCATCTATCCTCGGGAGTGGATAACGGTTCTTCACCGTTAACTTATTCAACTCCCTATAGTCAATGCACATCCTGTGCGAACCGTCCTTCTTCCTGACGAAAAGGATCGGTGCTCCCCAAGGTGAACTACTCGGACGAATAAACTGCTTACCCAGCAGCTCCTACAACTGAGATGATAGCTCCTGCGTCTCAGGCGGTGCCAGACGGTATTGCGCCCCAGCGATAGGGGCCGCACCCGGCACTAGATCAATCCTGAACTCAACCTGCCTTTCCAGAGGCACTCCGGGTAACTCCTCTGGAAACACGTCAGCAAACTCTCTAACTACTCGGACCTCCAAACCCGAGGGTTGATCCCTAACCCGCATATCCACCACGTACGCTAAATAACCGGCACACCCATGCTGAATATATCGTTGAGCCCTGGCCACTGAACAAAACCCTGATCCCATCCTGGTGCCCTCGCCATATACCACCAGTTCTCCCCCACTTGGGGTTCGAACCACCACTCGATGTCCTTCACAGTCGATCATGGCGCCAAATCGACTGAGCCAATCCATCCCTATGATCACACATACTTCCCCCATGGGAATAGGAATCAGATCTATCGGGAAGGACACCCCGAAGATCTCCAACTCACATCCCCGGTAGATCGATGAAGCAGAGACCTCGTGCTCGTTGGTGATCGAAACCCGCAACGGACACTCAAGCTCATTTATCGGCACACTAAACCCTCTACTAAAAGTTTGAGATACAAATGACCGACTCGCCCCGGAGTCGAATAAAACCAAAGCAAGCAAAGAGTTTACTAAAAACGTACCTAAACACAGGTACAACTAATAAGCATAACACAAATATAATAACTGAAACAGAAAAATGGATGCATACCAGCAACCACATCTGGTGCTGCCTTGGCCTCCTCGGCCGTGAGCTGGAAAGCGCGACCTTGAGCCTTCGGAGACTCCACCTTGACTGGCCTCCCATCCCCAATCCTCACAGTAGCTGGTGCGGAACCCTGTGCCGGCTTGGCGGCGAGCTGCAGATAGTTGGTCTTCACATGACCAACCTGGTGACAATGATAATAAATCCTCATATTTACTGGAGGGGCGGACTGGCGGCAGTCCCTGGCATAATGCCCCTCCTTGCCACATTTGTGGCACCCACCTCCTGCTCGACAAACCCCAGAATGACCCCTGCCACACTTTCCACACGTGTGGCTCTGCTGAACCCCGGTCCGAGTATCAACGGTCTTAGACCGCTTAGGCGCCGGCTGAGACTGTGTCGGTGCCTGACGTTGCTCCTTCAACTGCAGCTCTATCTCCAACTCACGCCACCTCGCGGCTTCCTGAAGATCCAGGAGGGCATCACAACGCTGTGTAGACACAAACTGTCGAATATCAGTCTTGAGCATACTCAGATAATGAGTCATCTGAGACTGCTCTGAAGCAAACTCCGGGCAAAACATCGCCCTCTCCGTGAACATACGGGTAATCTCCATCACAGACTCCCCATCTTGCCTCAATGTCAAAAACTTCTGAGCAAGCCGTTCCCGCTCAACGCGTGGAACGTAGCAGGTGCAGAACATATCCCGTAACTGCTCCCAAGTAATAGCAACTCGCTGATCATCAGTATACGACCCTGTTGTCAATCTCCACTAGTCCTATGCCCCGAGCCTTAGCAGGTTTAGGGCACACCTGACCTTCTGGTTAGCAGGACATGAGCACGTGAAGAAACAACCCTCCACGTCAGACAACCACCTCATAGCCCTAATCGCATCCTGTGTACCATCAAACGTCAGGGGTTTCGTGTTATCGAAGTCCCGGTACTGGAAAGCCCTGCCGACTCCTCCTCCAAGCCCTGCCGCGATTACAGTCGATGTGGCTGCAGCGGCCGCTGTCTCTGCTAGACTTGCGTATTTCTCATCAAAATACTCTACCATCGCGGTCTTAATCGACCCAAACATCTCTGGCAGCTGCGCTTGGAACGCCGCGACAATCTCATCGTGCAGAATCTCCCAAATCCTGGATCCAACTCCTCTGTCGCTATCTGTACCACGGGTTCAGGTGCTACCGGCACCCCCGACCCTCCGTCTCCCGACCCCGATCCTGACCCGGATCCCGACCCAAATCCAGCAACAAAATGTCTCATAACCACCATACTGAAAATATACCCAAGACGTCAGATAAACAATCATAATATCGAGAGACCAATTCCCATAACCCTAGGGGTTGTGACTTCCTTGCTACGCGTATGGGTCCTGTGCTTTCAGTAGTATGGGCTCGTACTACCTTCCACACTTACCCATATTTGTCTCAAGTATCATAACAATGCCCTAACACTACTATCAATATAACATGCGCTCAAACCTCGCTCCCAGAGGGATATCGACTATCTCGCGTCTAGCTTCATAGCTTCCCACAACCCACTCATCCATGAAACTTTCATCACCCCCTGCAGCGCTAGTGTATGCTAGCCTCACATAACACTGGACCCAATAGACTTTCGAATATCCAATCCTACCCGAAGGCTGAATCAACATTCTCAGGCTATAAGATCTTAATTATGTACAATCATGATGCATACACTAAACATCTACAGTTATGATGTCGATTCCATATGCAAGAAACCCTAGGCTAACAGGCATCATATAATCAGGCAAGTCTATCATGCGATCCCTGAAGATCCCTAGCCTAGCACTAACATGCTGTTCAAACATATCATAATATCAAATAACTGTATGGTATTTTGGGGTTTACTTACAGGCTCCAGCTGATCGTACCCTCTGCATCCTCCATCCTTTATTTTGAAAAACATTTTAAAAAATTTTACTTTCTGAAAATTTCCTTGATTTGAGACTGGATTCACACGAGTGTTCCTCCAATTCACTCAAACCAAGGCTCTGATACCAACTTGTAACATCCAAAAATTTTACGCCAAATTCAAACTTTTCCAATCATAATTAAAACCCAAATAGTGTTTGTTTACAAATTGTATGAGCGGGAGAGATGTATAGATCTATACGGGATTGACACTCCCACTTTTGGTTGCTAGCTACAACCAAATGGCAAGTCGAAGCAGGCATAACTTTCTAAACACATTAGAGATGTCCGATGAAGCGTCGTGGTTTTTGGGATCAGCAGTCATAGCTCGATTATAGGACCACATCGTAACTTTGTTAAACTAAAACTATCTTAGACTACTAATAGGAACCAACATGATAAAGTAATGATAATACACACAAACTCAAAGAAGTGAATTTAGGACAAACAAGATAAACTAAAACACCCACATAATGTTTTATAACAATAAAACTTGTGGACTCACCAACATTATGTTGACCTCTCAAAGCCACATGTATTCTCCAGAGAATGAACCCGTCTGAAGGAGGAGATAGTCCCGGTGATGCATCCCGGAGTCTATGTGCTTTACTTTTGTAGTTTTCTTTCATGACTTGCTTGTACATCGAACAATTGTGCAACATATTTTATTTAATTAATAAACAACAACATTGTTTAATATATCCAATGTATTACTCAATGTATATCTTTGGCCTAAATCCCAACTCATCCTAACGTCGCACATCATGGCGCTTCCGCCGCCGTCCAGGGGTGTGACACCTAGTGAATTTGATATTGGTTTGTACCAAAAGATATTACAAAATGTAGATGTTAGTGAACATACATAAGTACAAGTGGAAGAACAAGCTCAAGTTAAAGTGGAAGAGCAGGATGAAGTTGAAGTGGAAGAACAACCTTTAGTTAAAGTGGAAGAACATAATAATGCAAATCTTATTAAACATGGAATGAGGCTAGCATGGAAGATAACTTCATTAACGACATGGATGATTACATGGAGACTAAAATGGAAGGTAACCTAGAAAAAGATCTAGAAGATGAGAGAAAATCTATGGGGAAGATGACAGTGAGTGAGGATAGTGGGTAGGTGGATAAGGACAATATCATTCCTGAAGTTGAAGTGGATATGAGGGATTTCCACAAAAGCATTGACACCAAAACATAGTTTTTTGATATAAGACTAAGGGATAACATGGAGAAATATGGAGATCAAGACCATGAAGATTTGGATATAATTGAGAATGAGGAATGAGATTCATTGGGTGGTGATTCTTATATGGGAAAGAAGAGAATAGAAGTTATAAAAGAACTAGGGAAGGAAACAAAATGTTCTTTAGGAAAAGTTTATAAAGCTACTTTTTGTATAGGAAAAAATTATAATAGTAAAAAAGAGTTGAAAGACAATATTTCCCATCATGCATTGGAAACCAGGAAGAATATTTTTGTAAAAAAATGATAAACTAAGGTTGTGGGCCATATTTAGTGATGGTTAAGTAGATGTACCTACCACTGGAAAGAAAATTAAAGGAAAAATCAAAAGCAAAGGCAAGGACAAAGTTGAATTGTCTTATCCCTAGGTTATACAAGCTTCAAGGAAGAGTGAAGAAGACTATTGGTATTTTAAAACATACCAACCAGAACATTCATGCCTCAATAATAGAAAAGTAAAATCTACCACAATAAAGTTTCTCTCTAATCAGATTATGGATCTAGTGGAATCTAACCCAATTGTGCCAATCAAAGATGTTCAAAAACTACATTAAAAAGTTAGGTGTGATTCTCTAAAGACAAGATATTCATGGCTATAGTATATGCAAATAAAATATGTGATGAGAGATTACATAAAACAATATGAAGTCCTGAGAGATTACATTCTACAGTTGCAATCCACAAATTCTGACACAACTGTGAAGCTGGAAATGGTTCCACAACCTAATTTTGTAAATGCAACTTCAAGATATTTTCAAAGAATCTATGTTTGCTTTGGTGGAATGCAAAAGGGTTTACATTCTTGAGTCATTGCTACTATTAAAAAGGGGGTATTAATTTAATCAGATATTAAAAGAATCTATGTTTTCTTAGGTGGAATGAAAAAATGTTTACATTCTAGAGACGTTGACATCTATTAATAAGGGGTATTAATTTAATTAGATATTAAAATATAACCTATGAATTGATATATTTACCCTCATATAAACAGAGGGCATAAATGGATATTAAGACATTGGACCATTTCCACAACAAAACAAACCTTTTGGTGCAACTCCATAACGTTTTGGACCAAACCTCCTATTTTTGACATACCATAGGGGCCAAACTTACAATTTTGTCTTTTTTTCCTTTTTCCAAAAATACCCTATATGCTTTAGAAACTGTCTCTATCTTCCTCTTATTTAATCACATCTTTTAACTTTACTTGCATCACTCTTTTTTATCTATTCATTATTGAAGTTATTGCTTTAGACTTTAATTTCATCATTTACCTCTTTTTTTCATATTCAACACTCATTTTTTGGTTGTTAAATGTGCGAGCATGAAGCAGTTCATTTACTTATTAAAACCCATTTATTTGGCTTCACTCATAGGCTTTATCTGATCATAAGCATAACTTTTGGACATTCTATTGATGATTCACAATGATTCATGATTAGTAAAGGTCACAGGACTGGTGGTAGAAGATGCAGAGCTCCACATCATTTTGCCACACTTTCCTATAGTTTTTCATACAAAAGGGGTGGTGTTTCTCATGCCAAGCAGGGGAGAAAGGAGAAAAAAGAGTGTGATAACAGAGGAGAGAAAGTGGCAAGTTTATATGGAGTTGGATGCAAAGCTCGGCATGTTGAGCTCAAGGGACGGTGTGTAGAAAAATATACCTTTAAACAATGTTTTAATTCAGATCAATTAACATACAAATTGACACTTAAGATAATTAATCTTTGTTGTTATTATGTCATTAAAAACAAATAACACAAATAAACATACAAGCAAGTTCCATATAACTATTTGTATGATTTTCATTCAAAAACCATCCAAACAATATATACAAATGAATTAAAACATTCGAGAAATATAATAAACAAAAATTCCAACTCACTGAATGAGAAGAAAACACTATTATTTGAAACCATTAAAATTCGAGGTGTATATATCATATATAATTTCTCATTTGTGTGTATAAGATCACACCTCATCAATTTCAAGCAAAAAAATAATATTTTGCTACGTAAGTAATCATGAACACAAGTCGTTGATACAAGTGTTGAATTTTGATGCTTATTAATACATTAAGTAAATCATAGTAACAAAAACAATTAAAATAAAAACACCAAGATCTAACCATGGATATGTATTCCTAAAAAACTACAACAATCTATGATACAAGTGATATTTGTGTGTTTACTTTTTCTCGATGATCAAGAAGAAACTAGGGAACGGAAATAGAATCCTCTATTACGTTCTCACCCAAAGTAGCAATCCGAGAAAGCATAAGATCAAGTACGGAAAAACCCTAGCTCATGGTTTATGAGTTCTTGGTTGAAAAAGAGATGGGAATGAAGAAAGAGGACGTTAAATTAAGGCACTCTCTTAAGGGTAAGTGTTTCCTTTGTTGGATTTTATTTAAAAACTAGTTTCAAAAACTACAAATAATGGCAAACGGAAGACTTGAGTTTTATAAATAACATAAACATTTTATCACCCACCAAGGATCATCTTACAAGTAAAGGAAAGATTTAAAACACAACCGTAGAAGGAAGAAGTGGTAACAACCTTTGAAGTACTTTGAGTCCTCTAGGGGAGCCTTGGAATTTGATGGAGTGAGGATGAACCCTTGATACACCAACACCAACTTGATGTAATGCTAGTTACAAATCTTAAGCTTTTAAGCCAAAACAAGATTATGACTTAAAGAGAGAATGCAAGCAACAAAAATCTTCAAAGTTCAAGACTTTAGAGAGAATATAGGGAAGAAGAAAGAGCTCTCGGCCAAGGAGAGTGGAGTGAAGAAAAATGAGAGCACTCACCTCTTATTTATAATCGAATTATGGTCCAAGAGTTATTAAGCATTAGACAACTTTGTTCCCATATGTCATGAACACATCTTCCTAGGTTTGATTCTTTTGCATTATACCAATGCAAATGTCTTTTCTTTTCATCTCATGTTTCCAAGAAGAAAAGACAAGTCAAGAGTTTATATTTTATAAACTCAAAGTTAATAAGATATAAACTTTGTCTTTTTGCTAAAAGACAAAATTTTTATTAGGTCCAAAAAGATGTACATGACATATTATATTCATACAATATAAAATAATTTGTTACTTGTATTGTAAAATAATTATTTCGTTGAAATAAATATTTTCCCAACTATTATAAGACTTTTTGAATATTTATTAAAATCAATTTCTAATAAAAATCAATTTTTAATAAATAATCATTTGTATCAAGTTGTTGTTAGTGTGACCCTTAGGATCATATGTTATTTAGCAATATCATTTTAATATGACTCTTGAGCATACTAGATCTTTCATCCTTTTATACTTGTTTAATCCCTTGTGATTTAATTGCCAACAAAACTAGGTTTAATTAAGCTACTTATCTTTATAATTATCTTAAAAAATTTAAACATTTCCCTAAATACAACATAAGTCTCTCTCACTCTCTTTCATTCTCTTATAGTTTCTAATTTTACCACCATGTTTTGATGAATTACAAACCAGTTTCTTTTATTTATTTTGTTGCTTTTAAGATTTTGGATTGTACCATGTATATAATCCAATATGACTATGTATTTATTAAGAGCGTCATAAACTTATTGTGTCATTGGGAATTATCTCCAATAGAAAGAACTGTTAGTGGCACCTAAGATATCACTATAGCATAACAACATACTCGATACATGATACAGATCTAACAGATCACTACAACATATCAACATAATCAATATCAAAATCCTTGGAACGCAAAACTGTATATATTAAGAGGTGAGATAGCCACCCGGATAGGTGGTCCTACTCTAGAACCACAACCAAACAAGGAACGAGTAAGAAAGCCTAGAAAAAGAGTCCTCAGTCTACCCTACATAACCATATACAGTCCCTAAGGCACCCTTCTACTAAGATATAACCAAAACTAGTGGGACGACATTGGTGCCTTCGACCCATGGTACAATGAGGCGAAACTCACCAAAAATGAAGAAACCCGAGAGCACCGCAATATACTCCCTGCTACACTGCTTGCCCCCGCGGATCCACTAACATCAGAATCATTAAGCTATTAATCACCAATCAAAACCCTAAAGTTTGACCTAAAGTCAAATTTGGTCAAAGCGTCAACGGTCAACAAAAGCAACAAAAGTCAAAGTCCACGGCTGGTTGAGTACACCATTCTACAGGTCACCTATTCAACAGATAGAGACAAGGACTTAACTATGGCCCAAAATACCCAAAATACCCTTAAGTCAAGCTTAGTCAACCCTAGTCAAAGTCGGAAAATCAAAAGTCAAACTTGGTCAACACTGCAGAGTACGCCCAACGAACTCAGCTCGTACGCCCCGCTTGCAGGAGTGTTGACCCAATTACAGGTTGGTTGACTCAGTACGCTTGGTATACCTGGGTTACACCCAATGTAAGTTGCCTGTCCTCCATTCATCCATTAAGAGCTTACTCCTTAAGCCCTTTTGCTTAAATTCCACATCCAACCTTAAAGTAACGTCCTTAACCATAAAGCTTCCAACTTTATGGTCTTGCAGGGCTAATAAGTGCTTAATATCCAAAACCGTATGTTCTTAAACCACTAAGACCCTCTAACACATGCATGGGCTAAATATCACCTCCAAGATCACATTGTTATGCTTCAAGACACTCCCAAACACCTGAAAGGACAACTCAACATGATTAGAGTACCACATACTCATAACACCAAGCTCATGGGACCAAAATAACCACAAATCTAAGGCTAACAAAATCTAAATGAAATCAACATCAAGTTTCGAACTTTATACCCCCAAAGGGTGTCAAAAGATGATGGAATCCTTGATCCAAAGTGTTCTACTCTTCAAGGATGATATTCTCTTCCAACATACTCCTTCAAGGACACCAAAATATACACCAAAGCTCAAAAATGCACTTGAGAAGATTAGGGTTGGCTAAGGAACGATTTTCTAGATGGAGGATGAAGAGGGGAAGGGGCATTGAGCCATAAAGATGAATATATAGTGCTCAAACCCTGAATAATTAGGGTATGGCTTGGCTGGATTATGCCCAACTTACCACAGGAGTACGCCCAACATACTCAAGGAGGCATACCCCCTTATTCAAAATGCCACATAGGAACCTTTTGCAAACAAATTCCACTTCAAGGGTTAAAAATGTAATATTTGAAAATCGAGGTATTACAATTCTCCCCCACTTAAATTGGATTTCATCCTCGAAATCATTCCCTTCTTCATCCTTTTTCCATGACAAACTGGCCTGACCAAACTCTCCGAGTTTCCGGATACATCCTGAGAATCACCTCTGCACCGCCAACAACTACCATATTATTGTCTAAACTCAACATTTTCCAGGAACACCACCCCTCATGACGAATGAACCCTGGCTTCTTGCCCTTAGCCATCAAAATATACAGCCGTTGTGGTTGAACTGAACGTTTATACACCTACTAATACAACCTTGATTAACCACATGATTCCAACCAATTAATCACTGAGCCTTAAGATTCCATTTGAAGCACTGCCAACGCTGTCATGCTAATCTCGCACATAAGTGCACCATCACGACGAGAACCAACCGGTCACATACCAACTAGGCCACGCTCCTATCTAGTTTCGACAACCCTGCTTAGCTATCTAATGACAATACTCAAGTTTAACCTTGATCTACTAACCAACAACGACACTCAGGCCTAGGGATGTCAAAAAACCCTATAGGATCCCTTTCTTGTGGGACCTCGATACCGTACAAGACTAAATTTTTTTAAAAAAATCGGGAGTGGGAGCAGGGGATGGGGAGGGATTAAACCCTGTTTATTTTCGGGATCAGGGTCGGGAGAGCCCATGACACCTGGATGTAAGACCATGTGGAGAGCCCATGGCTTTCCTACTAAATACCATGGGAGAGCCCATGACACCTGGATGTAAGACCATGTGGATAGCCCATGGCTTTCCTATTAAAGACCATGGGAGATTCCATGGCACTTAGGTGTAAGACCATGTGGGGAGCCCATGTTATCCTGGAGTAAGACTCTGGGGACGAGCCCACGACATCCTTATATGTTTATATGCATGGCTTATGTGATTGATATGGCTTATGTGGTAGATATAGCTTTTAGAGTTGATAAGATATGTGTTATGTGGATTGTATGTGGGGTATGCTCTGGGGAACTCACTAAGCTTTGTGCTTACTATGTACAATTTTGGTTTAAGGTATCATCGATTTGAAAAAAAGAGAGCTTGGATTGATCGCAGTGCACACACCAATGATTTCCGCAACGAATGATTTTGGGATAAACTTTGATAAATGATTTACTTAACTTTGATTTGGAATGTTTGAATCAAATGGTATCAATGTTTTAGTTATATTAAAAATGAAAATTTTACCCTTGATTTTTTGGTCGTTACAAGTTGGTATCAGAGCCTTGGTTTGCATGCAATCAACCGAGCTCAAGTAAGTTTCCCTAGAATACCCATATTTGTTATATGTTATGATTTGATTATGAATTTGTGTATCACATGCTTGTTAGGGCTAGGAGATATGTCTTTATATGTTGTCTAAGCTCGTAGACTTGCATGCTAGTGTTGAGTAGTCAGCGACAGATTGGCCTGATATGTGATGCTTGTAGCCTTGGAATACTGGATGTCATCGTAGAATGAGAATGATTCTTGGTATTGGTAATTGCTAAGTTTATGTTTTAAAAATTGTATACGGTTATAATCTTATAGCCTCAGAACAATTGTTTTGGCACGTTTCCTGTTATGTGTACAATTTGCATGCATAATGTAGCCGACAGTAAGAGTGGACGTGAGAGCATGGGTTGTGGTACATGGACTAAATGTCCGATGATAGCTTCGCAGGTTGGAGAGTACCATAGGGAGATCCTAGGATGAGATTAGTGACAGGTGTTACCTGCTTGCAGATTGTACGGGTGGATAGACCGACTTGTCTAGTGTATGCTGGTTAGATTTACCGATTATCTGAATGTTGCTTGCTTTGTGCTTTGTAGGAATCTTATTAATGTGAGTTAGCTATTAAGTGAATATGCTAAGTCACATGTAGCACATAATGGATAATCTCAGGGTGATGACTTGACCCTATTGCGTAGCTCTTGTATGAGTCCAACTGTTCTAGGGATGAAACTTTTACTTGAAGGATTATCTGATCTCTGCTACATGTGGCTATATTCATGAGGTAGCTAGTTGAAATTAATGGGGATCTTTTAGCAGCTAAGGGCAGGGTGAGTTTGGGAACCTAGGAAAGCCTAGGATATGCTCCAGTGAGCTTAGTGGGGCGGTTCGGTGAAGTTGGGAACCTAGGGGGAGCCTTGGAGGTGCTACAGTAGAGATCATCTTGCTGTTTAGAAAACATTTAGTATAGTGGTAGAGTAAGTGACTTAGAAGATCCGGGAGGATTACTAAGGAAATTATGGGTAGGTGTGGATGGTATTATTGGGACCGTACTACTGAAAGCACAGGATCCATACTCGAATAAGTGAGAGTCTTGGAGAATCTGAGAAGCTTATGGGAAGGAGAACTCTTGGTTATGCCTTGATAGTGGAGATGACCGCGTTATCAGGTGAGGATGAGAACCCATGAGGGAGGACCAAGGTTTGGTCCTGACTCCGATAATTAGCCAGTTAATGGAAGGACTGCCAGGATTTTAAGTTCGCCTTGGATCAGGCGGCCAAGATTATGCGATCTATTGCACATTTGGGATTGGAGACCAAGTCTCAGAGATAGTTTGTAGTCCAGTTTAGAGCATAAATTGCTCCAACTATTGCAGTGTAGCCATGACGATTAAGCTAGTGAGTGGGTCAGGGTGTGAGACCCTGAATGATATGGGTCCCAGAGCCCGAGGGCGGAGGATCGTTTTGGAGTACCTTGAGCAGGAAGGTTCAAGGCATGTTCATTTAGTGGAAGGTCTCGGGAAGAGACCCGAGATATGGGACAACATTTGAGAGGCCAGCAGGGCCGGAGTCAGAGTAGTACATGCAGGGAACCGTATAATGGGGTTTATCGCTCCAGGGTTGGGTTGCTACTGGTGTAGCATGATTGGTCACGACAGCAGGATTGTCTATAGGAGGCAAGCCCGTTATATTTGTTGCGATCAGAAGGGTGACAAGGAGGCCGATTTGATGATCAGATAGGAGCGGTGAGCACATCCGCTCTGTCTATTTTGAGGATTACCGATGGACGAGAGGGTAGAGTCGGATCCCAGCAGGGAGGGGCCCCACTTTGCAGGGTCCGACAGGGGAGACCGAAACTCCGGCAGGTAAGGGTGCGAGGTATGTACCTCTTTTGCCTCCCCACCAGCGTTGCCTGTATTTAGTAGCGGTTATTTTTCATCTGCATGAATAGGTGTATCGTTGGTTGTTATCTCTGGTTGTGGTTGAGTTATACGCACCTTTAAGAAGAGTTATATGCCATCTGCATACCGTGAATCTGGGTGGGGTAGTACGGGGTCATCTCTTGATATATCGCGGATTTTTCCATTATTCGAGTGTCATTTTGAGTATGGTCGGGGTTGGTTCAAGGGTTTGTACGAGCGAATTATTACTAGGTTTCAGTAACCTTAGCAATTATGTTAGGAAAGGCTTTCAGGGTTGCCGATGGAAGAGAGAGAGAAGTTAGCATTGAAGTGTTGTGGGAGCATCCGACCTTTTGGACTCTAAGATCTAAGTGTGATATCAGTTTGAGCAGATAAAGTCATTGGCATTGTTGGGATACAAGAAGTGTTAGTTGGTTTTCGGGAATCGTGTTGTTTTGGAAGGGTTATTCATGGTGTTCAAGCTTTGTTAAGCACCGGCCGTCAGCAAATTGATCATTGGAACAAGAGAGGGTTTGGAAATCCTTCAATTCTCATGTGCTGAACGGACTTAGTTGAATCTAAGTAAGGGAGATCCATTCTGATATCCAAGACAGAAGCAAGTGTGAAACTAGGATGCGTTTCACATCCCCATTTGGAAAGGGAAGGCGGTCTTAGGGGCTGACCGAATATCGGATGTTGCGGGATGGGAGTCCGGAAAACTCCCCAACATTTGGATCGCATCTTTCTGATGTCATACAACAGGTTTTGGGGGAGGGAACCAGGTAGAGTTCTAATCAGTATTTGAGTTCAGTTGGGAGGATAGACCGCGTGGGCGCACAACGCTGAGATGCGTTCGGATTGATAGATGAGCGATAGGGCTATGGATAGTGATCATGTTAGGGTGAAAGTGTTTTAAGACTACAAGGGAGCCGTATCATTCACTAGTAGACAGATAGTGTGGAAAGTGTTGTAAGACTATGGCGGAGTCGTAGCATTCACTATCGGTCAGATAGCGTGGGAAGTGTTGTAAGACTGCGAGGGAGTCATGGCATTCATAAATTCGTTCAAATAACTTAGGCCAGGGTGGGCCAGTTTGCAAGGATGTGAGCAGGTTGCAACAAAATTGGAATCAGGAGTTGGTAGGTTGAAGGAGACCAGGTATGATGTAAGACTACAATTATTCTTGTAGCATTCACCTTTTGCGTTGGATTCAATGGCGACAGGTTGTCAGCCTATCATGATCATCTGGATCGAATGGATGGAAGGAGCCATAAGTGGCTGTATAGGTAGGGTAGTTATTGTCAGACGAGGTATCCTTCAGAGATCATGTGGGACTGTTGTACGTGTGTTTCTGTCTCAATGATCGGGTAGGTGTCCGGTGTTTCAGAAAGTTGGCAGACAAGTTGGGACCAGGGAGGTCCCAGTTGTTCTTCAGGAAAGTATCTATGTGGCAGCAAGAGGAGTTGGAGCGACTTTAGTGATTTGGGGTCCGTGTGTGGAATTGCTTGTTATTTGGTAGCCACAGTTGACCGGTGATTTTGTCTTTTTGGAAGCCTCAAGGTATTACGGGTGGAAAGTATTCTATTTAGGATGGTTTTCTTGTGGAATCAGTTCGATGATGATTCAATGTGGGCAGTCTGTCAGGGAGATAGACCATCTCGAAACTTTAGATTTTAGATGGAGCAGATGTCATCAAGATGCAAGGAATTTGTTCATCTTCGGGTTATAGAACCCTACGAGGGTTGGTTTCAGTTGCCTTAGGAAGGCTGTGGTATTCTCGGGTTTGTGGTTGTGTTGCTCAGGTTGTATGGTATGTCGGGGATGGTGATGCATGATTTCGAGGATGAAATCTAATTTAAGTGGGGGAGAGTTGTAACGCTCTGTTTTGAATTGAATCCTAGTTTGAAGCTGTGGCTCGAAGGTTAGTCATTATAAGTATTATGGCTTTTAGTAAGGTAAGATCTAGGCCCATTTGGGTGCAGGTGATGTATTATAAGTGATTCGGGTGTTCGGTTCGTGTTTTTGAGCCTAGGGGTATTTCGGTAAAGTGGCAGTTCGGGCTTTTGTGGGAAATGGATTTTTGTTCGGAAGGTATTAAGAAAGGTTTGAGTTTTTAGAAATGTAGGGCTTCTCGTCACCTTTTCGTGGATATAAGGATCATCGGAATCGGGCTTATAACGAAGAAGTTATGGCCTTTGGAAGTTTTGTGGTTTTCAGGCTTAACCGAGTACACAGGGAGTACACAAAGAGTACGCGGGGCGTACTAGTGAAGAAGGTAATACGCTGGTCATATTGACCAGGATGGTCGCGAATGTTCCCCGGAGTACGCTTGGCGTACTATATGTACGTCGAGCGTACTCTAGTCAGATCAGAACCCTATTTTAGGGTCTTGGACCCTATTTAAGCTCTTTATCTCATAACCTAACCCTAATATCTTCAACCTACACCCCTCTAAACCCTAGAAATCTCCATATATCATCCATGGTGGTATTTTGAGCTTATGGAGTCCATTTTTGGGGTGTTTGATCCATTTTCAAGAAGATGGAGTTTGATGCAAAGATGGGAATAAAGGAGAAACTTATGGATCTGGCTTTTAGGACTCATTCTCAGCTTGATGAAGGTATAAAGCTCTAAAATTGACCATTGATATCTTAGATCTCTCATTTGTGAGTTTTAGTTCATTTTGGTCCCAAGGATGAAGCTTTATGGTTGAAATCCGATTCTTTGGCTTAGGGTTTCCACCATTGGTGTTATTTGTGCCCCTAAGATAGAAAGTTGCAATCTTGAAGGTCTTAATGGGTTCATTCAAGAGTTAAGACCATTTATATGGAAGTAGAATGCCATTTTTGGAGTTTGGGTTTGTTTGGGCATGCAAGGTCACCAAGTCAGTGACTTTATGGGTTTAGACATTAAGTTTAGCTCAGATCTGTGATTTGGACTGGTGGGATCAAGTATTAAGCACTTAATAGATTTTGGGCATGAGCTATTTGTACGTTGGGCGTACTATGTAGTACGCTGCGCATAGAGTTCATTTGCCCAGTACGCTAAGCGTATAGAATAGGTATGTTGGGCGTACGCTCTCAGAAAGCCTTGGGCCTTAGTGGAGTTCGGATCTTTGGGCCCTAATGGTTTTGGGCCTAGATTTGTAGTTTGTTGGGTCTTAATGTATCTTGGGACAATATTGGAATAGTTGGGCCTGTTGGGCCTTGTGGCCCAATATAGAAATAGACTTCACACTTGTGGGCCTCGGTTTGGGCCAATTCTTGGATTAGGTTGTTGTGGGCTTTCGTGGGCCAATTGGGGTTAGGATTATTGACTAAGGGAATATTAAGCTTTAGTATAAGGTCTATTAGAAAGTTCTGAGCCCAATTTGGAAAATTGGGCCATTGATGGTTTTATGGACATTATAGTGTTGGGCTTTTGTTTTGGGATTGGGCCTTAGTTTTGGATCATACTGGGCCAGGGGTAGAATGGTTATTTTCCCCATGCATGGATTAAGGATTATGGTATGATACCCATTTGCTAAATTGGTATATTGTTTGGTAGTGATAGCTCGGGAAGCTGGCGGGGCAGCAACTAAGGAATTCATGCAGGAAGCTTCTGAAGTGCGAGGTGAATCTTCTCACCATACCAATGGGTCTAAGGCACCAAGGTCGGCCTGTTTTATGATATGTGATACACTAGCTGAAGTTGTATTATGTGGCATGTTAGCTGGTTATGTGATAGGAAGTATTAGTGGTATATGTAGTATGCTGGTATGGAAGACCATGGGAGAGCCCATAACACATGGATGTAAGACCATGTGGAGAGCCCATGGCTTTCCTACTATGTTGTAGTGTCAATGTAGATTCATTAGTGATATGTCTGGTATGCATGTATAGGTGGTATGCTAGTGATTATGTAGTATGCTAGCTGTCTTTGTGATACTTGCATGGAAGACCATGGGAGAGCCTATGACACCTGGATGTAAGACCATGTGGAGAGTAGGGGTGAGCATTTGGACCGGTGGACCGAACCGGACCGGTGAACCGGACCGGACCGGACCGTTTTTTTGGACACCCAGGCCGGTTCTCGGTTCTAAGATTTCTCGCCGGTCCGGTCCGGTTTTTACAGGGTTTAGAACCGGTTGGACATGATTAAGATTTTTGTGACGTTTTTTAAACACACATAACTCATTAGTTTTAAGTCGGATTGACCTGCGGTTTTTTCCAACATTTAGTTTACAGTTTGTAGATGAACTTAGACTATAATTTTGTTTATTTTGGTATTATATTTACCGTGTTACAATACTTCAAAGTAGAGCTATCAAAGCTGAAAAAATTCAGCTTTTCAACAATATGTTGTAAGTTGTGACGTTTTTTAAACACCCATAACTCATTCGTTTTAAGTCGGATTGACCTCTGATTTTTTCCAACATTTAGTTTACAGTTTGTAGATGAGTTTAGACTATAATTTTGTTTATTTTGGTATTATATTCACTGAGTTACAATCCTTCAAAGTAGAGCTATCAAAGTTGAAAAAATTCAGTTTTTTAGCAAGATTTTATAATCTGTGACGTTTTTTAAACACCCATAACTAATTCGTTTTAAATCGGATTGACCTACGGTTTTTTCCAACATTTATTTTACAACTTGTAGATGAATTTAGACTATAATTTTGTTTATTTTGGTATTATATTCATTGAGTTATAATCCTTCAATGTAGAGCTATCAAAGCTGAAATATTTCAGCTTTTTAGTATTATTTTATACTATAACTCCGAGTCCGCGTTTAGCACTTGTGGTAGAGTTGTAAGTGAGTATCAAACTAGTTTGTCGACATTGATAGTTGAAGCTTTGTTATGCACCCAAGATTGGGTGATAAAGTTTACAAATCCGATAGTTGACAACGTTGATGACATCTTGAACGATGATGATATAGCTTTGGGTAAAAAAATTACAATCTTTATTCTTTTTTTATACAATTATTACTTTTTATTAAATACTAACAACATTTTCATTTGTGTTTATTTAGAGATTGCACAAGCTTTAAATATGTTACATATGGATGACAATGATATGGGGAAGATCCAATGGAAGATTAGATTATGAGTTTATGAAATTTTTTAGTTTGATTGATTTTAAAGTTTAAACTATGATTTTTGTTGTTACGGTAATACTTTTGTATGTTTGTCTTAAAATTGTTTAACTTTTGTTGGTGAACTTGATTTATATGTTAGTTACTTTTATTTGGAAAATTAATTTTTGCAAATTGCAAGTTATAATATTATACATCAATGTAGATTAGTTAGGCGTGAAACGGAAACATATTAATTTTGCAAGTTATAATATTATACATCAATGTAGATTACTTATTATACTCTAAGCAATTAAAGTTGTACCGGTTCAAACGGGTCCAAAAACCGGAAAACCCGGACCTGGACCCGGACACGGACACGGACACGGACACGACTCATCCGGTTCGGTCCATGGTCCACAAAATTCTCCATAACCGGTCCGGTTTGGTCCGGGTCGGTCCAAATGCTCACCATTAGTGGAGAGCCCATGGCTTTCATACAAAAGACCATGGGAGAGCCCATGGCACCTAGATGTAAGACCATGTGGAGAGCCCATGGCATTCCTATTAAATACCATGAGAGAACCCATGGCACTTAGGTGTAAGACCATGTGGGGAGCCCATGTCATCCTGGAGTAAGACCCTGGGGACGAGCCCACGACATCCTTATATGTTTATATGCATGGATTATGTGATTGATATGGCGTATGTGGTAGAGATAACTTTTATAGTTGATACGAAATGTGTTATGTGGATTGTGTGTGGGGTATGCTCTGGGGAACTCATTAAGCTATGTGCTTATGGTTTATAGTTTTGGTTTCAGGTATCATCGATTTGGAAAAAAAAGAGCTCGGATTGATCGCAGTGCACACACCTATGATTTCTGCAATGAATGATTTTGGGACAAACTCTGATAAATGATTTACTTAACTATGATTTGGAATATTTGAATTAAATGGTATCAATGTTTTAGTTATATTAAAAATGAAATTTTTACCCTTGATTTTTGGGTCGTTACACGACGATATACCTTCCTCCGCCAACGCCGGAGAACAGCTCTTCTTGTCTCTGACATCAAGCACTCTTTTTTCTGTGACAGTTTTGGTAATTTCTTCTTTGGTCCAATTCAAACAAGACAATGATTTCTAGTCCAGTTTAGTTTTCTAATTTTTATGATTGTCGGTTTTATGGTTTCTTTTCTGAATTAAGACTATGATTTCTAGATTGATTTTTATTGATAGTGTGCTTATTTCGATTTTGATTTTTAAACTGAAATTAGATTTTAGTTGTAGTGAGTTAACTTCTGAATTGATTTATACTAAATTGATATCGGATTTAAGTTGCTGTAAATTGATTTCTGAATTGTTATTGTATTTAAGTTGCTGTGAAAGATTGTTGTGATAATTTTCAGTTTAGCTATCTTAATGTTTGCTATGATGTTGGTGTGATTTAAGTTTTGATGTTTGTTGTGAATTAGTTTATGAAAAGTAGTTTTTTTAAAACCCAAAATATAGCATTTTTTAGAAAAAAAAATCAATTTTAAGCCCATAAACGGGGGAACGAGGGCGGGATCGGGGGCAATACAGGTATCCGGGGGCGGGATCAGGGGCTAGGTAACCGGGGGATTCGGAGTGCAAGGGAAGCAGTTGATTTCGGGGGCGGGGGTGGGGGCAACTATTTCCACCCCCGTTTGGTCCCACTGACATCCTTACTCGGGCCTACCCCCGGTCCATTATCCAATAACAACACTCGGGACTACTCCCAGTCCACTATCCAATAACAACACTCGGGCCTACCCCGATCCACTAACCAACGACAACACTCGAGCCTACCCCCGATCCACTAACCAATGACAACACTCGGGCCTACCCCCAATCCACTAACCAACGACAACACTCGAGACTACAAAATTAACTGATCCTACCGGGTATTCGGGTCGTGACTCAGACCTCCAAGCCCCAATGAAACAAGAACATGCAAGGAAGCCCTCATCACACCCCTCAACCTGGGCCCTTAACACACTAGAGTTTTAAGCACAATCACTCCCTACTTATGATGCCACAACAAAAACTAATATGACTAGGAGGGAAATCCAACAGGTGGAAATGAGCTTTAGGTGAAACCAAATGATCCAACTATTTTATGGAAGTCTTAAACCTGGAGAAATTTAATTGGGAACCAAACCTTGGCACAAGGTTTTCTTGCTACGAGGTACCACTCTCCCGTACTTGTGATATGTTAGAGCCTAAAGACTTTCAAATCTTTAGATACTCAGACTATCTTGAACACCACTACTTGATTCCAACCATTGATATCAAAACACATAGGAGAATCTAAACCCACACAACATTCATAAATCCCAATACACACATACAATCTGATGACAAAGATAATTAATCCATTCATGCAAGAAATTAAATTAAACAAGGCCAACTAAGATACTTCCATTTAATTGATCATTCGAGTTACAACTAAACTTTGAAACACAAACATAAACTACATATAACCACCAATACCACCACAATTGATAACAAGAAGAACTGCCAACTCAACTCTCGGTCTTCGGGACTCCGGCCGTCCCACGGCGACCGTTGGGAAACTATCAAGCTAAGGGTATAGGATCCATCACCTCACCGAAAACTAGAAAAGGACAACGAGCTCTGATGTGACCTTCCTGGTCGCTATGAAAACAAACTCGTGCACTCCGCCCGCAGTGTCTTCTAAAATGACCCTCCCTGCCACACCTGCGGCATACACGAGATCTGCGCCTCCCTCCATCTGAACCCGAACTCTCGTCGGAAGGCTTGAACGGCTTTGCTGCAGGTTGGGACCGATCCAGAGCCTGACACTGCTCCCTCACTTGTGTCTCTATCTTAATTTCTCACCTCCTCGAGGCATCCTGAAGCTCAGCGAGAGAACCATAGCGTTGGGCGGATACAAATTGCCGAATATCCATCTTGAGCATACGTAGATACCGAGTCAACTGAGCTTGCTCAGAAGTAGTAAACTCATAGTAAAACATAGATCTCTCTATGAACATCTTGGTGATCTCTGTCACTGACTTGGTTGTCTTTCTCAGATCTAGGTACTCCTAGGCCAACCTCTCCGCTCCACCAATGGGACATATCTCGAACGGAACATCCCAAAGAACTGCTCTTATGATACTTCATCTCGCTGCTCTAGGGTGTATGAACTATCAACCAGCCTCCACCAATCCTTTGCTCCTGACAGAAGAAGGTTCAGAGCGAACTTGACCTTCTGGTCAGCTGGGCAAGAGCAAGTAAAAAAGCATCCCTCCACATCTTATAGTTACCTCATGGAAATGATTGGATCCTGAACCCCATAAAACACTGGGGGCTTCGTATCATCGAAGTACTGGTACTGGAAAGATCTCTCTCCTCGAACCCCAATGGCAGCAACATCCATGGTAGCTGTAGCAATAATAACAACCTCAGAAAAGTACAACATACCGGTCATCAAAGAACTCCACCGTAACAGTAATGACAGACCCAAACAGCTCCGGTATCTTCTCCTAGATAATAGAAACATCCTCCTCATGAATGATCTCCCTAACATGGTCCTCAGTCAATCTTGGCCCATCCCGGCCACCTGCTCCGGCTCTTGATCCCTAACCTCCAAAAGCCGCCTTACTAAAATATACCAAAAAATATCAGACATCAGAACACATTGCTCAACACACAAGGCCCTCTAACAAGTTCTTAATGTCCAAAACCCTATGTTCTTAACCCACTAAGAGCCTCTAACACATGCATGAGCTAAATATCACCTCCAAGATCACATTTTTATGCTTCAAGACACTCCCAAATGTTTGAAAGGATACCTCAACAAGATTAGAGTACCACATACTCATAATACCAAGCTCATGAGACCAAAATAACCACAAATCTAAGGCTAATAAGATCTAAATGAAATCAACATCAAGTTCAGAACTTTATACCTCCAAAGGGTGTCAAAAGATGATGGAATCTTGGATCCAAAGTGTTCCACTCTTCAAGGATGATATTCTCTTCCAACTTGGTCCTTCAAGGACACCAAATCTCAAAAATGCACTTGAGAAGATTAGGATTGGCTAAGGAATGATTTTCCACATGAAGGTTGAGGATGGGAAGGGGTCTTGAGCCATAAAAATGAATATATAGTGCTTAAAGCCTAGATAATTAGGGTTTGGCCTGGCCAGAGTACACCCAGTGTACCATAGGAGTACGCCCAACGTACTCAAGCAGGCACACCCCCTTATCAAAATGCCACATGGGACCCTTTTGCAAACAAATTCCACTTCAAGGGTTAAAAATGTAATATTTGAAAATCGAGGTATTACAATTATTGTTGTTGATACTTTTTTAATATTGACATTCTTAAACTTGACTAAAATATCAACAAACAATTCTTCTACTGGACAACCTTAGTCTCCAACTCTTCATACAACTTTTATGAGTTACACATATGTTACATCCTTGGATACGAAGGTTACATATCCATTGAAGTTGAGAAAAACAATTGGTTTCGAGGTCTAAAAAAATTGTGGCGGAGTTGGCTATAATCAAGATTGTTTAAAGCCACGATAAATGGGAAATCAAATTAAGGAAAATATGGATTCCAAGTTGTAGCAACAAGGTGTTTGATCGACGTTTTTCAAGGTTGGTTTCATAGCAATTACAGGTAATCTTCCTTTTTTTTAACGGATGAATTTAAAAAAAAAAAAAAAAAAAAAACCTTAGTAAGAAGCTAAAGGCGAAATGGAACTATTACATCATAAAGTTCAAAATGGGGTTTTGAAGCCATAAATTCCATAGAGTAGATAATTTATGCTTCGGATGCACCACCCAATTAAAATAAAAAACAATAATATCTTCAAATGGTCAAACACACACTTATTTTTGAAGTTCCATATGGACCGTTACTTCGTGTAGATAATAGCTTCCAAGATTCATACTTAAATAAATAGTCTCCAAGAACAAAGACATCCCATCCACTGAATTTAACTTAGACATGTCAATATCACACCATTGCCTGAGTTTCAGAATCAAAACTTTTGCAAGCGTACACTCAAGAAAAAGATGATTAACATTCTCCACTTGATCCATGCAAATAGGAAAAAGAGAACTAGGAACATCAATACCTCAAGAGATAAGTTATCTTTAGTAGGAAGGTGATTAAGAATATCTCTCTAACTAAAAATAATCAGTTTGATAGGCACCAATCTATTCCATCTAGTTTCAACCATGCCATGAGGTAACACCATGCCATTAGTTACCTCATGCATATCTTTCACCGAAAAATCGACATTAACATTATTAGTCAAATTCCACACCCAAGAATCTTTAAAGTCTCAAAATTGAATATTAGCAATTAGCTCAACCATGGCCGAAAATTGGGCACTTTGAACACCTCCTCTCATATCATATCTCCAACACTAATGTCAATTATTACCCTGACGCTTATCAATAACAACACAATTAGAATCGACATCCAAAGCATCCAATCTAGGAAATAACTCAATGAGAGGAACACTTCCAACCCACACATCATTCCAAAAAATGCTATTTCTCCAATATCCAATAGATTTCGCTAAGGTGGAAAGAAGAATAATATGTTTAGAGTGTAATTTCATGATGGAACCCACTATAGACGACAAAACACCTTTTATAGCCAAACGATAATTGGCATTAAAACCTGCATTTCGACCATGAATCGACTTTATAATATGAGCCCATAAAGCATCAGGATTAGAAACAAGCCTCTATCTCCATTTTAGCAGCAAAGCTTCATTAAAAGCCATTAACTTACCAATTCCGAGACCACCATTAACTTTATTGGCTAAAAAAAGTTTCCACTTAACCCAAGACATACACTTTTCTTCAAGATTAGCACCCAAAGAAATTGCTCTAGCCGTTTCTAAACACTTCGCAACTTTAATAGGCATTTTAAAAAAGAGAAAAATAATAAATACCCAAGGCATCAAGAACTGAACGAATAAGGGTATACCTCCTGCCAATAAACACCATGCTAGTTTTCCTACCATTCAACTTCGAAGAAAACTTGTCAAAACCAGTTTCCAGTCTTAATTAAAGACATATGCAAGTCGACAGGAACACCAAGATACTTGAAAGGAAAAAAATCCGCCTCACACCCGGCTACACTAGAAAACCCGAGAACCTTAGAAGTCGCAAAAAATTCTATTCAGACCATTTACCTACAAAAATTGCATCATCATCATAAAGAAGATGAGATAACTGAATCTTATTACCTACCGCTTTGAAATGTTTAAAAATGTTCAACTCCACCACATCAAACATCGCAACATCCAGAGCCTCCACGGCAAGGAGAGAAAGAAAAGGAGACAAAGGGTCTCCTTGCCTAAGACCTCTTTCCAAAGTAAATTCTACAGTCGGACTTCCATTCAACTAAACTGAAGATCTAGAAGGAGTAAGACACGCCGTAACCCAAGAGATCCAATTGGCACCGAACCCCCAAAATTGCATAATCTTGATCAAGAAATCCCAAGAAACGGATTTGTATCTCCATACCAACTAAAGAACCCACCACCTTAGCAATACGATTGCAAGAGTTTTTGCAATGATTTTGAAAATAATGCCAATAAGACTAATTGGACGAAAGTCATTAACCAAGATAGGATCTTTCACCTTAGGAATTAAAGTGGTAAACGAAGAATTGAAACCAGGAGGGATGTACTTTCTAATACTAAGATCACTCGTATAACTAAACACATCATCCTTGAGATAATCCCAAAACCGTTTAATAAAATAAAAATTACACCTGTCAGGGTCTGGCGCCTTATCCACCACACAATCCCACATAGCCTGCTTTATTTCTTGCTCACAAAAAATCTTATCCAACTCCTCCATTTGCTCTGGACTAACGCAAGAAAAACGAGAGCTTCTCAGTTCAAAAACCAAACAATGCACCTCCTTCAATTTTTCGCAAAAGGAATTAAAGAATTCATTTTTAACAGAACTTGGATGAGTATTCCAAACACCATCAATAAGAATACCACACACCGCCATTTGACGTCTTCTACGCTTCAACAAACCGTGAAACATTTTTGAGTTTTCATCACCCTCCTTAGCCCAAGAAAATTTTGTTTTTTGACTTAAATCACTTGCCTCACCATTGTCGATTTTCTTAAGAAAACAAATCAAAGAAGACCATTCGTCAAAAAAATATTTGGAGAAACCCTGTCATCAATCTTTTTATAAATTTGAAGCAAACGATTAACCGTCATCATCTTTTGTCCCTCTCTTTTTTTCTTTCTCCTCCACCACCCAAGAATGGATTTTGTTTTTAACAATCTTCATGTAGCACCTGGTTCCCGGTACGTACTCCTTGTAATTAACATTTTTAAAATAACGCATTTTTTCCTTGGACTCGGCGAGTTGATGGACCAACTCGCCGAGTAGGAACGGGATAAGACGCGGGGACTGAACTTTGGACTCGGCGAGTAGACCTTGTTTGGGCAAAAACCCTAATCCGGGTGTTTTCACCCTATTTAAACGCTCTATCTTGGCCTCCTTTGTCCCTAACACTTACAGAGAGCTGAAGAGCGAAACCCTAGCCCCCATTTTGTTCTTGAGAGTGATTTTGGCTTTATGAAGAAGGCTTGGAGCTTAGAAGAAGAAGAAAGAGGTTGTAGTGTGCAACGAGGGGAGGTAGATCCGGAATCTACACTTCAATAGGCTTCCATTCAGGTAGAAAAGCCCCTACCTTGATCACTAGTTCTTTAGATTCCTTTTTTCCCTAAAATGGTGGTTTTCAAGCCCTAAAACACCATACTCCTTGTGTTTGTGCTTAATGATCCGAAAGGACTTCAAATCTAGACATTATGGACGTATTATAAGTATAAAGTTTCTGTGGTTGGAGTGATTGAGGTCCCCATTGGGTGTATGACCTCATAAAAAGCTTGGATTTGCCTTTTGGAGCTTGTAGGGCCATGCATGCACGTAAAGTTTGCAACTTTACGTGATAAGCATGCCCTAGGAACATAGATCTATGGTTTTGAAGCATTGCATGTCTCAGATTTGGTCTATATGGGAAATGGATCAAGGGACTCGGCGAGTCCTATGAAGATTGCATGGTACTCGACGAGTTGTTCTTCAAACTCGGCGAGTCCGATGAACTGTTACTGATTGAGAGGGGTTTAAGTGTTGGAGGTCCAACCCTTCGTATCTGCACCCGGAATTAGCAATCTAGCGTGTAGAAATAGTCCCAAAAACCCAAATCCTCAAAAAAAGATGATCTGGTGAGGATTTGGAATCGAGCAGAAGATCTGCTCGTGGGGACTCGGCGATTGGTTCTTGGACTCGGCGAGTCGAGTCGAGAGTCGGTTCAATCGTCCCATGTAGTGAGTTAAGGGTGACTCAGTGAGTGGGAGTGAGTGGGAAGAAGGACTTGTTGAGTAGGACCGGGTTAGTAGGAGAAGGACTCGGCGAGTCTATGCCATGACTCGGCGAGTCCAGTCAACTGGAAGTTGACTTTGACCAAGGAGTTGACCTTGGACTAGGGGAGGGTCAGTCATTTGACCTAAGGGTATTTATGAGTGTCTAATCTATGTCTCTGTGATGTTCATCTAGGGTTGCTACTACCTGTGTTATGTTTATGTGCTAGTATGATATGATGCTATGTGCTAGTGACAGTAGGGGAGATAGTCCCCGATTTACCTGTCGATATGGCCGAAGGGGCAGTCATGCCCAACCATGCTAGATAGATTATGTGATATGTGTTATATGGTAGTAGTAGGGAGTGAAATAGTCCCCAACATCTGGTTGAGAGGACCGAAGGGGAGACCAGCACCCATATATGCTAGTTAGTATCCGGTCGAGAGGATCGAAGGGGAGGCCAGCACCCAGATATGCTAGCTAATATCCGGTCGAGAGGACCGAAGGGGTAGGTCGGGCACCCAGATATGCCTGACAATATATGTTTGATATGTGGTTATATGGTATGTGGTACAGTGGGGGAACTCACTAAGCTTCGTGCTTATGGTTTTTAGTTGTTGTTTCAGGTACCTCTTTAGCCAAGGGGAAGGAGCTGGCGCGGTAGCGACATATCACACACACGCTCTTGTTTTTCCGCACTATGAGAAATTCTGGGATTTGTACTCTGATATTATTATGATTTACATTTTGGTTTACTGACACGAGACATGTTTTATTAAATGATATGGTCGAATGATATTTTGTTACAAACGTTTGCAAATCACTTAAGTAAAAATGAAATTTTTGGCCCGTATTTTGGGGTGTTACAAGTTGGTATCAGAGCCTTGGTTTGAGGGATTCGGATACACCTTCGGGGGTGTCTGAACACAAATAGAGGGATTAAGGAATTTCGAAAAAGAAAAAGTTTTATAAAGGATTAAGTAAAGAGTTTTAAGAAAGAACGAAGTGTGTGATGTGCGCGACCGGCCAAGCTCAAGTAAGTATTCCCCAAAGTACCCATACAAGTTTATGTTATGTTTAACAGTTTCAGTAGAAGAGCATGCTAGAATAGGACTAAGGATCTAGCAGTGATGCCTTATGTGCCTACTTTATGTGCTTCAGCTTATGAGAATTGCATGCTAGTAATGAGTAGACAGTAGTAGGACAACCTATTTAGGTTATGCCTGGTAGTATGAGTGTAGCATTATATGCTAGTTCAGCTTCTCACAATGAGGACATATTTGCTTGAGTAGTTTTCCTGCATCCGAATGCTGCTTTCTTTGTGCTTAGTAGGACTCTGAGTGATGGGAGTTAGTCATTAGGTGAATACGTCACGTCACATATGATCAGGGTTGAATAATCTCAGAGTGCTGGATTTGGCCCTATTGCGTAGCTCTTGTTTGAGTCTAACCGTTGTAGGGATGAGTATGTTACTCGAAGGATTATCTGATCCTCATCACATGTGATGGTATTCAGGTAATGGCTAATTGGAATTACAAGGAAGCCTTCAACAGTTGAGGACCAGTTTGGGTGGAGTCAGAGATTTTCCCTAGGGCAAGCCTAGAATGGGAATAGCAGTGATTAGTAGTAGTGAAAGGGATCTGGTGGAGTCGAGGCAGTCCTTAAAGAAGGTACGGATAGATGGGGAAGGTAGTATGGGCCCGTACTATTGAAAGCAGAGGATCCGTACCCGAACTAAGGAAGGTCGAGACAAGACCAGGGAACTTGAAACATGTGTGATCCCTTTAGAGGTATCAGTATCACTAATGGTTGCCTGCGTGTATTGCAGAATGGTGGTACTACGTCAGAGGCCAACGGGTGGCAGTTCTGGAGAGGGATCGGGTTCGGGATCAGGATCCGAGCCAGTAGATGAGAGGCTACGTGAGTTCATCGCGTCAGAGATCACCAGGGGCATCCTTGAGTCGACCCCCATCATTTTATGGTCGATCAAGGAATGGATAGTCGAGCTGATGGAGGACCACCTCAGGGCATTTAGGAGTGAGATGGCATCTGGCCAGTCGAGATCTCGCACACTGTCCTTCAAGGACTTCAGGGGCAGTGGTGCGCCGGATTTTCACGGGGCGAAGGACCCCATAGCAGCCAGGCGATGGATTGTAGACATTGAGTCTGCACAGTTGACTAGCTTTTGCCCCGAGGGGTCGAAGGTGAGATTTGCAGCAGGATGTTTGAGAGACCGAGCTAGAGATTGGTGGGAGTCCGTCGGTGACTCGTTGGGAGCCTCGGCTGTTGAGGCTATGACCTGGTCGGACTTTTTGACCAGGTTCAGGGCAGAGTTTGCGCCGGCTGTCAAGCTTCAGCAGCTGGCCAGGGAGTTTTTAGATATGAGGCAGACGACAAAGACTATGGCGGAGATCACCGCCAAGTTCTGGGAGAGGGCGTTGTGGGTACCCCAGTACACGGGTGATGAGAATATGAGGAGGACCCGCTATCATGACATGCTATGAGCTAATATTCGGGAGCATGTCAGTTTTTCAGCTTGCCCTACCCTGGACTCTATGATTGTCAGGTCAAGGAAGAGGGAGATAGATATGGAGCACATCCGGAAGAGGAAGGCGGAAGAGGGGCATGTTATGGGGGCTTTGGGGAAGAAGCCCAAGGGACTAGATGCGGGGCCACTGCAGGAAATGCGGCAAGACGCACAAGGGAGCGTGCAAGTTGGGATCGCCAGGCTGCTATAAGTGCGGCAAGTCAGGGCACTTCAGCAGGGATTGTACCGCCCCTGCACCTGTGATACAGACGTCTGAGTTGCTATGTTTCCATTACAACCAGAGGGGCCACAAGAAGGCCAGTTGCCCCGAGTTGACAGCAGCATCGGCATTAGTGAAGGCGCCAGCTCCAGCGACCCTACGGATCACTGATGGCCGGCAGGGTGAGGCAGAGGCTCCAGTGGTGAGGAGCCGGGTGTTTCAGCTGACTACCGAGGAGGCACGCGCCGCACCGATGTGGTGACGGGTATGATTCTTTTCCTCTATTTTATTTATATGATGTTATGATATTGATATGTGCTCTGTGTTTATGCATTAGGATCGTTCCATGTGAATGGTATCCCAGTTCAGGTGTTGTATGACTCGGGTGCCACCCGATCGTTTGTTTCTCTTGCGCTTAGCAAGAAGTTTACTGAGTCTTCGGGCATGTTGGATTGCCCTCTAGAGGTAGTGATTGCCGATGATCGATCAGTGCGAGCATCAACAGTGTTCAGGGATTATGTTCTAAGGTTGTTTGAGGAGCGCTATTTGGTGGATTTGGTTCCCATTCCATTGCATGGGAACAAGGTGATCATAGGCATGGATTGGTTGAGCCCTAATGGGGCGGTGATAGATTGCGCACAACAGCTGGTGCAGATCAGGACCCCAAGCGGGGGAGAGTTGGTGATCCATGGCGAGAGGCCACAACGTGGACCCACAGTATGTTCAGCAGGGAGAGCTAGGCGCTACCTTCAGTAGGGTTGCGCGGGATATGTCGCGTATGTTATGGATGCCCGGGAGGCGGGTAAGGCGACGGTGAACGAGGTTCTAGTGGTGCGAGACTACGCTGATGTGTTCCCGGAGGAGCTTCCTGGAATACCTCCGGAGCGACAGGTAGAGTTCAGGATCGACCTAGTCCCTGGTGTGGCTCTGATAGCCAAGGCACCGTACCGGTTGGCTCCTCCCAAGAAGCAGGAGTTGTCTACGCAGTTGCAGGAGCTGTTGGACAAGGGATTCATTAGACCAAGCAGTTCACCCTAGGGAGCCCCGATTCTGTTTGTGAAGAAGAAGGACGGGTCGCATCGAATGTGTATAGATTATCGGGAGCTGAACAAGGTAACGGTGAAGAACCGTTACCCACTCCCGAGGATTGATGACCTCTTTGACCAGTTACAGGGAGCATCTTGTTTTCCAAGATCAATTTGCGTTCAGGTTACCACCAGATGAGGGTCAGAGAGGAGGATGTGCAGAAGACTACGTTTCGGACATGTTATGGCCATTATGAGTTCGTGGTGATGCCTTTTGGGCTCACCAATGCTCGTGCCGCATTCATAGACCTCATGAACCGCATGTGCAGACCGATGCTGGATCGGTCTGTGATAGTTTTCATTGATGACATCTTGGTTTATTCCAAGACGTAGGAGGAGCACGAGGAGCATCTGAGAGAGGTTTTGGAGACCCTTAGGAGGGAGAGCTTGTACGCCAAGTTCTCCAAGTGCGAGCTTTGATTGCGCGAGGTGCAATTCCTTGGGCACTATGTCAACCAGAATGGTATACTGGTTGACCAGGCCAAGATAGAGGCCGTGATGAGATGGGAGGTTACGAAGTCTCCATCTGAGATTCGGAGTTTCCTGGGTTTAGCAGACTACTATCGGAAATTCATTCAGGACTTCTCCAAGATAGTCGTACCCCTAACACGGCTGACTAAGAAAGCCGTGGTCTTTCGATGGGGGCCTGAGCAGCAGGCAGCGTTCGAGGTTCTGAGACAGATATTGTGCGAGGCGCCAATCTTAGCCCTGCCAGAGGGCGTAGAGGATTTTGTGGTATATTGTGACGCGTCCATTTCGGGGTTGGGCGCGGTACTGATGCAGAGAGGGCACGTCATTGCCTACGCTTCAAGGCAGTTGAACCCTCACGAGGCAAACTACCCAACGCATGATTTAGAGTTGGGGGCGGTGGTCTTCGCCCTCAAGATTTGGCGACATTACCTCTACGGGGTTCGGTGTACCATTTACACGGACCACAAGAGTTTGAGGTACCTCATGGATCAGCCGAATTTGAACATGAGGCAGCGTCGATGGCTTGATGTGGTAAAGGATTATGATTGTGAGATCCTTTACCACCCGGGGAAGGCCAATGTGGTAGCTGATGTGCTTAGCCGCAAGGCGGCGCCGATCAGGGATATTTGCATGCGGATGATAGTGGTGACTTCGCTTTTGGAGCGGATTCGGGAGGCCCAGCAGGAGGCCCTGAAGGAGGAACATCGGAAGAGTGAGCGTATAGTGGGTCAGGTTTCCTCCTTCGACTATGACAGCATGGGATTACTGACATTACACCGCAGGGTGTGGGTGCCATACCTCGGAGGAATGCGCCAGATCTTGATGGAGGAGGCGCACAAATCCCGATTCTCCTTTCATCCCGGGGCGACGAAGATGTATAGGGATCTTCTTCTGGACTATTGGTGGCCCTGCATGAAGTGGGATGTGGCTTGGTACGTCGAGCGGTGCTTGACCTGCAGGAAGGTCAAGGCCGAGCATCAGAGACCGCACGACAAGATGCAGCCGTTGGATATCCCGTGTGGAAATGGGAAGATATTATGATGGATTTTATCACGAAGCTTCCCAGGACCGCGCGAGGAGTGGATTCTATATGGGTCATGGTGGATCGATTGACCAAGAGCGCCCATTTTATCCCGATTCAGGAGAGCATCTCGGCCGAGAAGTTGGCCAACATCTATATCAGGGAGATAGTGGCACGGCACGGGGTGCCAGTATCAGTGATTTCAGACAGAGATGTGCGTTTTACTTCCAGGTTTTGGAAGAAGTTTCATGATGAGTTGGGCACTCATCTGCATTTTAGCACTGCCATTCACCCGCAGATGGATGGTCAGAGTGACGGACCATCCAGACTCTTGAGGATATGTTGCGGGCATGCATGCTAGATTTCGGTGGTAGTTGGGATACCTATCTTCCTTTAGCTGAGTTCTCATACAACAACCACACGAGTATTGACCGTCCTCCCTTCGAGATGTTGTTCGGACGGAGATGCAGGACCCCGATATGTTGGGGAGAGGTTGGCCAGAGGGTCATGGGAAGCATCGAAGTGGTGCTCCAGACGACAGAGAAGATTCAGCAGGTCCGGAACAGGCTTCAGACTGCTCAGAGTCGGTAGAAAAGTTATGCCGACAAGTGTCGTTCAGACTTGGAATTCCAAGTCAGGGATATGGTTCTTCTGAAGGTGTCGCCATGGAAAGGCGTCATCCAATTCAGAAAGCGAGGAAAGTTAGGCCTAAGGTACATCGGGCCATTCAAGGTTGTAGCCCCGGGTGGGCAAGGTGGCGTATAGGTTGGACCTGCCAGCCGAACTCAGCCAGATCCACAGCACTTTCCACGTCTCTCAGTTGCGGAAGTGTTTGGTGGACGACTCGGCAGTGGTGCCTTTGGAGGATATTCAGGTCGATGACAGCCTGAATTACAACGAGCGGCCTGTGGCAATCCTCGACAGGAAGTCGAAGGATCTGAGGAACAAAAGGGTAGAACTCGTGAAGGTGCAATGGCAGCACTGGAAGGGATCGGAGCGGACTTGGGAGCCGGTGGAAGAGATGATGGAGCACTACCCCGAGTTGTTTCAGGATCGAGCAGCAGACTTCGAGGACGAAGTCTAAGATAAGTGGGGGAGATTTTTAGCACCTGGTTCCTGGTACGTACTCCTTGTAATTAACATTTTTAAAATAATGCATTTTTTGCCTTGGACTCGGCGAGTTGATGGACCAACTCGCCGAGTAGGAGTGAGATAAGACGCGAGGACTGAACTTTCGACTCGGTGAGTCGGTTCTCGGACTCGGCGAGTAGACCCTGTTTGGGCAAAAACCCTAATCCGGGTGTTTGCACCCTATTTAAACGCTCTATCTTGGCCTCCTTTGTCCCTAACACTTCCAGAGAGCTGAAGAGCGAAACCCTAGCCCTCATTTTGTTCTTGAGAGTGATTTTGGCTTTGTGAGGAAGAAGAAAGAGGTTGTAGTGTGCAAGGAGGGGAGGTAGATCCAGAATCTACACTGCAAGAGGCTTCCATTCAGGTAGAAAAGCCCCTACCTTGATCACTAGTTCTTTAGATTCCCTTTTTTCCCTAAAATGGTGGTTTTCAAGCCCTAAAACACCATACTCCTTGTGTTTGTGCTTAATGATCTGAAAGGACTTCAGATCTGGACATTATGGACGTATTAGAAGTATAAAGTTTATGTGGTTGGAGTGATTGAGGTCCCCATTGGGTGTATGACCTCATAAAAAGCTTGGATTTGCCTTTTGGAGCTTGTAGGGCCATGCATGCACGTAAAGTTTGCAACTTTACGTGATAAGCATTGTAACGCCCGTAGATCAGGGCTAGTCAATTTAGAGATAATAAGCGTCAAAAATGACTTTTTGATGGAAGATTATCTAGAAGGATTAATCTTAACCAAGTTTTAGTATATGTCACGAGGTTTCCGTGCATATAAAGAACGCCAAAATCCGAGTTATAACGAAGAAGTTATGACCTGTCGAAGTTTCGCGACAGAACCGGCACGACACAGCGCGACGTAAAAAGTGAATTTACGTTGGAGCGATATTTAGCCTTAGCGATCTAAACGAGAATCGAAGATCTTGTTTTTAGTAGCGAAACGACGAAAAGTTAGGCGAGAACGGACGTCAAACGAAGAAGTTATGAATTTATAACGAAGTTTTTCTGTCGCGGCCTATTAAAAATAAATAATAAAAATAAAGTCGAAATTAGCCGACAGAGTCTAAACGAAAGTTGTAGAGCATAGTCTCACCTTCGCGTGGATATAAAGAACGTCGAAAACGGAGTTCGTATGAAGAAGATATGAATTTCCGAACTTTATTAATTATTTTGGAATTAAATTAAATCATTAAATCGGAAGCATTATCCGAAGGAGTCACCGGTCTGATCTGAGGTACGCGCCGCGTACTCGTGTACGCCCTGCGTACACCGAGGGTGTCGACATCGCAGCAAGTGGCTTCGGATACGTAAGCAGTGACGTTTCTCGGACCAGTACGCCCCGCGTACGTGCGAGGCTCAGCCTCTATAATAGGCTTGCGAGGGCAGCCGAGAGTTTTGTTCATTTTCTCTCTTCTTTCTCCCGTTTTGCATCGGTTTGTGTGCCACAAATACCCCGAAGCCCTGGTATTGTTCTCGAGCCCCGAAGCAAGTCCCGAGATCCCGAAGATCCCGAGAAGTGCGGTCCCCGAGCCGAAGCTCTGCCCACGAGAAGTTCGATTTTTGAAGAGATCTTCCAGATCTGCTGAGGATTACTACTTCTGCAAGTCGTAGTGCTGTCCGATCATCTTCTGATCAGGTGAGTGTATACTACCTTTCACAAACACGATAATAATACAAGTATGGTTTGAGTGTATTAAGTATATTGCTGTTTATACGAGTGAGTGTGTAGTTACTTTCTTCTAACACATAAATATTAAGTATTTTCTATAAAATACGTGCTATGTGTATGATATAAAGTTGTTTATATGTGTGGGTGTATAGTCCCTTTCATAAACACGGGTATAATACAAGTATTGTTTGAATATATCACGTATATGTTTGGGAGAGTGTGTGGTTACTTTCTTCCAACACATAAATATGAAGTATTTGTTATAAAATACGTGCTATGTGTTTATATATTGTTGTTTATTTGAGATGAGTATGGAATGAATGTCTTATATAGTTTTTAAATGAGTTAAACTGTATATGTATTCCATATCTACAAATATGTTGGGTAGAACATGGGTAGATGAGATAGTTGGTATGTGATAAAATGATGATGTATGTAAGATGATTAAGAATGATATTGGCAGATGCACCAATTAGAGAATATCATAATGCTAGTAGATGCGCTCAAGCATAGTATTGGTAGATGCACCAAAGAGAAAGTGACATAATACTAGTAGATGCACTTAAGTATAGTATTGGTAGATGAAACTAAAAGAGCATGCCTTAATGCTAGCAGATGCGCTTGAGAATAATATTGGTAGATGCACCAAGTAGTGAATGTCGTGAGCTTGGCAGATGCGCCAAATAGAGATTGTCATAACAATAGCAGATGCGCTTATAGGATAATCTTGGCAGATGCGCTTATAAGATAATGTCGACAGATGTGCCTAAAAGAGAATGTCATAAACCTGGCAGTCGCGCCTCATAGTGTATGACGTAATCCTGGCAGAGGTGCTCAAATGATAATGTTGGCAGATGCGCCTTATGTAGCAATGGAAGTTTGTGTAAATTCCTTAGGTCAATCCTTAGGAATGAAGGAATGACGAGTAGTTGAATTCCTAGGGTAAAATCCTAAGAAACATAATAGGGATGAGTAATTGAGTTGATTGTTTGATGGTTGAATATAATAATTGTATTATTGTGGGTTGAAAACCCTATATGCTCACCAGGCTCCCAAGCCTGACCCACTCAGTTTTCTTTGCATTACAGGTAATGGCACAAGAGTATAAGTTGGTGGACTTGACGAGAGATTTTGGATTATAGGCCAGTAGTTATGAATAACTGTTGTAAGGTCTATTTATTATTGTTTATGCTTTTGGTCTGTATCGGAACATGACATCCCGAGGTTTTATTATTTAATGAAAATACATTCTCTTTGAGAAACGTTTTGATAAATGGTTATCATATTTTATTTTGGGAACAAATTCCGCAACCGTTTTCTTTAAACGATCACTCTGATTTATAAAACAAAGCATAAACAAATCGGTCTTTTCTGGCCGTGAAAATGGGGATGTCACAGTTGGTATCAGAGCATTAGTTTAAGCGAACTAGGAATTTGTAGGATTTCTAGACTTAAACTTAGAATGCTAAGTAATGGTTGTGAGGAGTGTGTCTAAAATATGTTAGGTAGTGCACCTAAATTGACACAAGCACTAGTTTATTTTAGGAATGATGCCTAAAATGCTCTTATGTGCAAAATGTTTTGTGTGATAGCTATATTGATGCTATTATTTGTTTGGATCTATGGTCTGTTGCCGACCGGATCTGGAAACCTTATGTGTGTAGGATTCTAAGCGTAAGTCTACGATATTAGAGCTAGCATGTAAACGTTTCGGAGTGATAAGGATGATTTGAATATCTATCGTGAATGAGGATCTAATTTCACCTTATTCAGTGTATAGATCAAAAATGGTGAGAACAAGAAGTGGAGTTGGAAATGCTGATGAAAACAGGAATCAACCACCAGTGATTGAACAAGTACCTGTCGTAGCAGCAGCACCTGAGCCAATAACCATGGCTGGTGTGCAAATGATGATTCAGACGATGTTGGATCGTCAGATGGATGAAACTAGACGGTTGCTTCAACAGAATCGTGAAGAACTGTCAATTCGTGTGGAGGAGCCTGAATTAAATGAAGGGCACTCGGAAGGTGGAAACTTCAGTGGGTCTGTTGGTCAAGCCAACCCACCGATAGTTAGGCAAGACAACCATGGTGGAAGGAATGATGGAATGGGATGCAAGTACAAGGACTTTCTAACTTGCAAACCATCGACCTTCAATGGAAAGGAGGATCCGATTGGAGTTATGGATTGGATTTCCGAAATGGAGTTAGCCTTCATGACTTGTGGCTGCAGAGGCAAGTTGCAAACTATCTATGCAGTACGTCAGTTCAGGGGTGGGGCTGTTCGTTGGTGGAACACTTTGGGGAAGATCCTAAGTCCTAATGAGCCACTGCAACTGACCTGGGCAGAGTTCTTGGTGCAATTCAAGCGCAAGTTCTGCTCGGCCCAAAACCTGCTAGAGTTGGAGAACAAATTCCTGATATTGAAGAAAGGCAGCATGTCAGTGGATGAATACACTAATGCCTTCACAGACAAGATGGAGTTTGCTTTGCGCATCGTCCCAGACGAACTGACAAAAGTCGACCGATATGCAAAGGGACTCCCTTGGGAGTATGCGGTGCCAGTGCGTCAAGCACCTACTCTAGAGGCAGCTATTTGGGCTGCCAAGTCTGTTGAGAATATGATCAAGGGGAGAACTGACAGTAAGGTTGAAGTTGGCGAGAAGAGAAAGTTAGAAGGAACTTCAGGTTCTAATGAGAAAAGAAAATCCTCGAAGTCTGGAAGAGGAGGGAAAGATGAGGCACGGTGGTGCGATAAGTGCAAGAAGAAGCACTTAGGAAAATGTGGCGTGGAAGTGACATGTTTCAAGTGTGGAAAGCATGGGCATTACGCCGATGAATGTATTTTCAACAAAAAGGTGTGTTACGAATGTAACGAAGAGGGGCACTTCAAGCAAGACTGCCCAAGGAAAAATCAAGCAGCAAGGCTAGAGGCGCCGCCAAAGCTAAAGGCAAGAGCATTTCAAATGATCCTTGATGAAGCAGATGGCAATGCAAGGAATCAGGAATAAGGATCTTATATCTAAAGATCAAGTTATAAAGTAGCGATATGAAAAGTAACATGTGGTGTAGCCTATTAGAGGCATAGTATAGGGTGAACTTGAACTTTTGTGTCGTTTCAAGGAATTAATATAAACCCTATTTTTGCTAACTGATGTGTTGAATGATTGTCTGATTTTCTTGTATGGTGACTTGGTCGACTGCGGGACAATACTTGGGACGAGTACGAGTAGGTGTGAAAGGTAGTAGATGCATATACTACCGGAAGCACAAGACTCACACTTGGATCAGGGAAAGTCACAAGGTTACCAAGAAGCTAGTGATCGATTCCATTTTATTCTGGTATGTCATTACCATTGTTTCGGTAATGACTAGTAAGATGGTTCTTGTTCCGACCCTAGTGGTCATGTTTAAATTGAGTCCGACTACGAGGAGTTTGTTACGTGGTTCATGGAACCAAGTTAGATGTAACATCTGAATTAAGTCAGAAGGTTGAAGTTAATGCGATTGATAGTGTCGCGCTCGTTGTTAAAAGAAGTTTGCAGGTAGAAATGCTACATGCTGAAATGTGATTAAATCACATTAGAATATGAAGGAAGGTATATTCCATTCTGGAATTTAACTTTATTAAAAAACCGAGTCTAAGCGTCGCATCGTGCGATGAGAGCTCAATAGAGCACGACCCATCGGTTTGTTACAATAGATAAAGGAAAGTATTTATCCTGAGAAGAAGGAGTCCACAATGAGGACTTATTTGGTAACTTGAAGGTTACGATTGAAAGTACAACATAGTACGATAAGCAGATGCAAGATTGGGCATCGTCTGCGGTCAAGAAAGCGATAGAGTTAAATACTCTTTCGAGGAAACATAGAATTTACGGTTATTACCTAGGATGAAGAGATAACGTGTGGAATCATTATGCAAGTCCGATGAACTGTTACTGATTGAGAGGGGTTTAAGTGTTGGAGGTCCAACCCTTCGTATCTGCACGCGGAATTAGCAATTTAGCGTGTAGCAATAGTCCCAAAAACCCAAATCCTCAAAAAAAGATGCTCCGGTGAGGATTTGGAAGCGAGCAGGAGATCTGATCGTGGGGACTCGGCGAGTTGTTCTTGGACTCGGCGAGTCGGGTCGCGAGTCGGTTCAATCGTCCCAAGTAGTGAGTTAAGGATGACTCAGTGAGTGGGAGTGAGTGGGAAGAAGGACTTGTCGAGTAGGACCGGGTTAGTAGGAGAAGGACTCAGCGAGTCTATGCCATGACTCGGCGAGTCCAGTCAACTGGAAATTGACTTTGACCAAGGAGTTGACCTTGGACCAGGGGAGGGTCAGTCATTTGACCTAAGGGTATTTATGAGTGTCTAATCTATGTTCATGATTTATAGCCGGAGGTTTACCGGTTCAGCAGTCAGGCGCTCAGCAAGCAGACTTTCAGCAACTACTTTCGAGGTGAGTTACCTTCTAGTAGCAGTGGGTCAACGGCCACAATGCCGTCCCACCAGTAGGAGTTGTATGATTGGATAAGTGTCTCTGTGATATTCATCTAGGGTTTCTACTACCTGTGTTATGTTTATGTGCTAGTATGATATGATGCTATGTGCTAGTGACAGTAGGGGAGATAGTCCCTGATTTACCGGTCGATATGGCCGAAGGGGCAGTCATGCCCAACCATGCTAGATAGATTATGTGATATGTGTTATATGGTAGTAGTAGGGGGTGAAATAGTCCCCAACATCTGGTTGAGAGGACCAAAGGGGACACCAGCACCCAGATATGCTAGTTAGTATCCGGTCGAGATGACCGAAGGGGAGGCCAGCACCCAGATATGCTAGCTAATATCCGGTCGAGAGGACCGAAGGGGTAGGTCGGGCACCCAGATATGCCTGACAATATATGTTTGATATGTGGTTATATGGTATGTGGTACAGTGGGGGAACTCACTAAGCTTCGTGCTTACGGTTTTAGTTGTTGTTTCAGGTACCTCTTCAGCCAAGGGGAAGGAGTTGGCGCGGTAGCGGCATATCACACACACGCTCTTGTTTTTCCGCACTATGAGACATTCTGGGATTTGTACTCTGATATTATTATGATTTACGTTTTGGTTTACAGACACGAGACATGTTTTATTAAATGATATGGTCGAATGATATTTTGTTACAAATGTTTGCAAATCACTTAATTAAAAATGAAATTTTTGGCCCATATTTTGGGGCGTTACACTTCAATTTATTTTTAAACCGGGTGAAAGGGCAACCAATCGAACCTTCCAACTCATTCCAAGCTTGAATCACCATGTCATTAAAACCTTCTCATGAACACTACGAATTATAAAATTTAAAAGGAGTTGGGCCATAATCTATAACATAATTATGAAAAAATAGGCCTATGGTCTGACCATTTTAACTCCAATGCAGCTGCTTGAATATTAGGAAATAACTCAGAAATCTCTTTTGAAATTGAAAAACGATTTGCTAACTTTGCCATTTTTGTATCATGCACATTTGATCTAGTGAACGTAAAGCCTCCCATTTGAACCTTAACCAAACAAGAATCGCTAATGAAAGTATTAAAATCATTAGAAGAATTAGGACAAAAGGTTGTATCCAATCGTTCTCCCTCATTATGAACCGTAGTCAAATCACCAAAGAAAAAACTGGAATATTCTTTCTTACGGAAAAAAGAATGAAGATAATCCCAAAGAGCTTCTTTCTCATACCGATCTTGCGGTGCCGTAAACATTAACCATGAGACATGAGACAAGAGAGCTTAGAAGTAACCTGTTCACCTTTCACAATTAAAAGACATTTTCGTTACTTATAATTGATCTTCTTTTGAAACAAGACGAATCCCACGTAGATAAAATCTCCCTGAATGACCCCGAGCAGAAGTAGATTGCAAAGTCAAAGTGGTAGTTCTCCCACATCGATCTAATTTTCATCGTATCAACTTGAGTCATAAAAGTTTATTGAATAGCAAGAAAAGAAATATAATTTTTAATACACAAAGATTTTACCCATCTTCTTTTCCAATCTGCAGACCCACAAAGACTGATGGACATAATATTTATTGATCAACTTCATTCACACCAAAATCTTGACCCACATTAATAGTATCCGACACTTTTTTGAAATCACGTGTTGAACCATTCATTTTATATCCAAGAGCTTTTCCAATCGCGATAAACTTATAGAAGTCCTCCAAAACTGAACCACCGTGATGAACAAAAGAATTAGTTATATTCTTTCTAACCGAGTTTTTCTTATTATTACCAACTGCTGAAGCAACAAAAGACGAGTTGGAATTGCCATTTTTAGAACCAAAACGCATCTTAACCGATGAGGAAAACCTTACCCTACTAAAACCTAGTGGAAGTGGAACTAGAGATGGCAAAAAAACCCGTACCCGAGGGGTACCCGAAACCCGAACCCAAATTGACCGGGTAAATCCCCGGATTTATCGGGGATGGGGACGGGTACGGGTATTACCCGAATGCGAAAAACGGGGATGGGGACGGGGATGGTTCTACCTATCAGGTACCCATACCCTTACCCGAAACCGTACCCGATGGGTACCCGATATATATATATATATATATATATATATATATATATATATATATATATATATATATATATATATATATATATATATAATTCATTTATGTTATATTTTTAATCCATTCAAAACATCATATACATAACTCAAATTGTGAAAGTGAGAATTCATTTACGTCATGTTATGTATGGATTCAATCAACCTTCTGTCAAGTGTAAATTCAATTACGTTATATTTTTAATCAATTCAAAATTCTCGCCGATTCACCTCATTGTGAAACTAAGTCAAAGAGTCAATACTCAATAGGGGTTTTTTTATTCCTTAATCAACTCATCGTCTCTTCAAGTCTTCGTCGAGTCCCGCTCCCACTCCTATTGTGACGTTGTTTGCCCTCGCTCCTGCCTTGCTTCATCTGTGAGACTGCGAATTTACATTTCGACTTCCAAGTTCTAACCGGCGTCCGGCAACCATCTTCATTCTCCATCGACGCTGTGCTATACCACTACTCCAGCGTAACCATCAAATGACGGATAATCGGCGGTCAATTGAGTACATTGACGTTCAATCAGGTTTTTCCGTTCGATTTTTAACTTGCTTGATTTTTAACTTTTGAGTCCGGTTGATGATTTTGCATCCTCCCCATGTTCGGTCGATTGTGTATGAATGTATATGTATCAGTGGAGATTAATTGTTGTCTATTGTGAATATCTATTGTGTATTTGTGTATGATTGAAACAGTGAATATCTATTGTGATGAATGTTTATATGCTGAACTCTCGTGTGATTAATTTGTTTTGGGCAGAAAAATGAAAAAGATTGACTCAGGGAGTGAACCTTCAACAGCAATTGGTTCTACAAATTTAGAAGAAGGGATTGAGCCTGAATCTCAAGACTTTGATATTTTGATGTTGTGGAAGTCAAGGGCAACGAAATATCCTATATTGCAAGCAATAGCTAGAGATATATTGGCTATTCCCGTCTCTACCGTTGCCTCCGAATCCGCATTTAGTACTAGTGGAAGATTGATAATCCCACATCGAAGTCGACTTAAACCAAACACAATTGAAGCTCTAATGTGCGCAAAAAGTTGGATGTGGGAAATTGTTAACAAAGGTAATCATCTATTTTATTATTATTTATATTTGTTTTTAATTTACTAACTTTTTTGTTCTATTTAGATGAAGGTGTGCAATTTACCTCGGATAATCATGCAACTATTTTTGATGATTACGACACAGACAGTGAAACTTGATGGTAATAATGAAACCATTTTTTCATGATTATAATCGATTAAATTAAAGTTTTTTGTTTCATGCATTTATTTATATTTTGTCTTTCTTTTGTTGGTAGGTGAATATATGATAAATGATGGTTCGATGCGAAAGTTGGAATTGAAATTTGGTGAACTTGATTGTTATTGTTTGGATGATAGACGATGTTTGACTACTTTTTGGATGACTTTTTATGTTTATGTTTTTTTTTGTTGCAAAAAAGTAGTCTAATTTGTAAACTTGAAAGTTATTGTTCGTGTTTGAATACATTCGATGATTGAAGTGCTTTATATTATTTCTATAAGTTTTTTTTGTTTGTTAATATATCTATGACTTATTTTTTCATAAACTTTCAAAACCTTGTAATGGGGAAAATTCCCCGATTACCCGCTCGGGATCCCCGTTCCCCATTGGGGATGGGGATGGGGATGGATTTTTAATCCCCGATGGGGATGGGGTCAGGTATGGGTATGGGGATGGGGATTCGGGTATGGGGATGAGGAACATGAAACCCGGTATACCCGTACTCATTGCCATCCCTAAGTGGAACTGATGCAGAAGAAACTAAAGGAAACCCCTCTGAAATCTCTTGTTGAACATGTGGGGTTTCAAAGAGTTCATTTGCAGTGTTCACATGGTTCTCAATAACTACCTTTTTCAGCCCCTGTTCCTTGGGAAAACATGATGGGTTAATTGTATTTATGATTTGTATATTTGAGACTGAGACTATGTTTTGTGCGTCGCAGCTATCTGATAGCTTTTTTTCGAGTTTTTTAAGTTGTCATGTTTGACAGCCCAAAAAGTTGCTTATAAGCTAGTTTTTTAAAAAGCTATTTAGACTAGCTTTTTTTTTTTTTTTAATTTCCAAATATACTCATTAACTAATTATAGAAATACATTCTTTTAAATGTCTTTTTAAGTCATTTTATATTTTTCAACTAGTTTTACCAAACAACATTTTTTTATCAATTAATTTTTCAGCAATCAGCTAACTTTTTATTTAACAACTAACTTTTCAGCTATCAGCTAGCACGAAAAACATAAAATAAATTTATGGAACATTAAAAGTACTTTTCTAACAATAATAATAATAAAATATATTTCAAACTCACATTCTGAAGAGAGAAAAAATTATTCCAAAATTTCAAGAACATTACTTAAATCCGATGAAAAACACGGGAAAATTTTCGTTTTTTACTGAAATCTAAAACGAAAATCAAAGAAACATAACAAAAAGTTAAATAAATGACAAAGAGTTTAGAATAAAAGTTTAGAATAAACAATGTATCAATCAAAATACATAATTGTATTTTTCTCCTTTGCACCAAACTCTTTCCAAAAACTTTCTATTCATGTCTCTAATGGTCATTTTGAAATTTCTAATATCATTTGTTTGTCAATTAAATATCACATTTTAAGCTCATATATGGCACTACCTTCCATTTGTTATGTTTTCTTTTTAAAAAAACTTTTTGTTAGAGTTCAATAAAAAAACACAATATTTTCTCCAAAAATCGAAATTCAAATTTGTAACAATTACAAAATGTGATCGGACAACTCCAAATACACGTTCTACATGTTTTCTTATCGATGGCACCCGCCATCGAGAGTCTCTTAACACTTTATTTTACAATAGAGTTTTTCAAGTTTGATGGCATACTGAGACTCTAAGATTATTCTTATTAGTAATCCAACTCAACCAAATTTTCGAATTATAAAACTAATTTCTTTATCTTCCACTTGTATAACTCAATTACTTATATTTTTCACATCGACAACTCAACTTAAACTAATCTTTTATTTAATGCATATTATTATATAAATAATGTTTACTTTTGTTCTATTAAAGTTATTAAAATAATTACTTTATTTCAGATAGATCATAATAATAATAATAGTCAAGCTTTTAAAAAGTTTGTCATAGCTCCAAGGTTTGTACATGCCGTAAAGTTTTATCAAAATATCACTTTAACTCATATATATGTATAAAAATAAATAATAGTTGAAAATACATATAAAAATATTAATTATATACAAAATTCTCGTCTTAAGTCACGTTTTATAAACGACGTGGCTTGCCGAGGCTTGAAAAAACTTAAGACTTAAAATTGCCGTCAAGTTACGCCTTATGTTATTTAGATGATTGAATTAAAACCGAAGATATGTATATTATGATTCATATAATCAAGAGAATCCTCAATATTTAAAAGACATGAGATATACAATATAAAAATATGGTACGTGGATAGTCTAACATTTTTTATTGTATATAAAAATATGGTACGTGGATAGTCTAACATTTTTTATTTGTTATTTTAGCTAAATGTTTTAAATCCATCTAGTGTTAACTTTTAAGTATATTAATTATAAAACAAATTATTAAGCAAAATAATACTTTTTTTAAAGAAAAAATAAATATTAAACTGTAACTATGAATCCAGTTATGACAACGTGGCCGGCCACTCTTCCCTTTTCCGGTGTTCTATGATGTTTCAATCCATGGGTTCAATCCACAATCCTCCATTACTGCAGCTTCTTTTATCTCCTGTAACATCTTTATTACCTGCCACATGGTGGGACTCAGTTCCGGCGTCCTCACGCTACACGCTATCGCGACCTCCGTCATCATTTCCACCCGCTTCTCCTCCATCTCCATGCCCCCACCACCATTATCTCTATTCGACTTTACCCACTTCACCAGCTCGTCCGGCGTCAAGTCTGGTTGCTCCGACGCAGTCTTCCCTGTTAGCAGCTCAAGCAACAGAACCCCAAATGAGTAAACATCGGATTTCGCAGTTGGTTGGTGTGATTCCGGTTTCTTGTAGGCGGCAGAAACACCGTCGCCGTTAAATAGGGTGGAGAGACAGTAGTCGGAGAGGCACGCTTCGAAGTCGGAGCCGAGGAGGACGTTGGAAGCTTTAAGATTGCCGTGAACGAGGCTGCATGTTTGGTGGAGATAACAGAGTCCTTGCGCTACGTCTTCTGCAATTTTCAGGCATGATGTCCAGTGTAACGACTTGGCCAACATCGATTTTGATCCTGCAAATGTCACATCGATGTTGAATCGTTTAATGAGTATACTCGCGGTAGCTGGTGGTGGTGGGGGAGGGGGACTTACCGTGAATGAGTGTGAAGAGACTTCCGTTTGGTTGGTAATCGTAAACAAGAAGCTTTTCTTCTTCCGCCACAAAATAAGCCAGGAGCGCCACCAGGTTTGGGTGGCGCAGCCTACCCACCACCTCCATCTGTCTCTCAAACGCCTCGTTCGTTGTCCCTTCTAATATCGAGGCATCAAGCCGCTTCACGGACATGATCACACGGTTGTCCAGCAACGCTTTGTACGTCGTCCCGACTGTTCCGCTCCCCAGTAACTCCGCCGGCGCCCTCATCAAGTGATCCACCGTGAAAAGCTGCGACTCCCCGGTGAAGAATACCAGATTACCACTCTTTTCCGTTCTCATCCCTTGATGCAACTTGCTCACCTTCTTCTTCTTCTCCAAGTCGCCTCCCTCCTCCCTCTTCATCACCTCCGCTGCCTCTGCCATCTCAATTATCTCACGAGTAGGAACAATACCTTTTCTCCTCCTCTTCTTCTTCTTCTCCAACGTCTTAATCGACAGAATTATGCACACAACTAAAGTAATTACAATCAACAAGCCACCGGGTAAGCCAACCAGCAATATAAGTCGTTTATGCTTTGTCGAATTCGAATTTGTAACACCCTCCATCGGTTTTAGTTCCCCGCTTTTGCCTCTTCCCACCCACGGCGGCGTTGATGAGCTCGACGAATTTTTACCAAAAAATTGTCCGCTGATGCCGCATTCTATACGAACGATCACACCACAAAGTCGGCCGTTGATCGAAAACAACGCCGGGCCAAAGCGGGCAAGAGTAGGAGTCACCGGAACATGACCGGTTAGAAAATTATCCGAAACATTGAAGATTTGAAGATATGATTGATTGAAAGGAGGAATCGAACCATTTAAATGATTTGAATCGAGACGAAGGTAGTTCAGTCGTTCTAAATTACATAATTCAACGGGAATGACACCGGTTAATTTGTTGTCGGAAAGATCTAGATTCCGGAGGCGGTGGATCGAGGAGATTGACGGCGGGATGGAACCAGTGAAGTAGTTATGGTCAAGAAACAACGATTTAAGGTTAACGAGTCCGGTGAGGTCGGGAATCGGTCCGGTGAGCGAGTTGTTTTTCAGACTCAAATATCGTAACTGTTCCATCCGAGTCAATGTGTTGGCTGCAAAAACACCGGCGAGGTTCAAGTTCTCAAGAACAAGCCGGGCCACCTTGCCGTTGATCTGGCATTGTACTCCCTGCCATATGCAGACGGCGGAGATATTTTGAACAGAGTAGCCAAGGTTGTTTCCGGTGTCTGCTACTGATTTGAAGGCTAACAACGACAAAGCATCATCATGCGGATTCTGATTTGATGCTGCCAAAGTTATACCGTAAAATGTGAAGTAAAGAATGGCAATGTGAATGAAGGTCGATCTCATCTTGAAACTAATGTCGGTGGGTTTAGAGTTAAAGGGGGTGTGAGATTGTTGTTGTTGAAGCCATGAAGTTTTAGGGTCGCAGAGGGCAGATGGAGAAGATGATATCGGTGTAGTGATACTGTAATAGTCACTAAAAAGAAACATAGTCATAGTCAGTATCACGTGGAAGGTTTTCAAAAGAGAAAGAGGGTAGGGAAGGGCACCCCTATCCTTTTCATCATTTATGAAAGAAAATATATATATGTAAATAAAACCAAAAAAATAAAAAAGACAAATCCAGCCTTTTTATATAAAATAAGGTCACAAATATATCTTAAAATTTGTAGACAAAATTTCTCAAATGCTTTTTATGTTTTTAAATTTCTTCCCGATACAATTCTTATGAAACTTTTTTTTTTTACATTAATGATTAATGTCAATAAAATATTGCCGGTCAATAATCCTTATAACTAACTTTGTTAATAGATTTTGTTAGACGTTTGTAAAATGACGAAAACACCATTCTCTCTCTCTCTCTCTCTCTCTCTCTCTCTCTCTCTCTCTCTCTCTCTCTCTCATATCCACTCTCTCAAATCCACACACACTTTCAAGAACTTTCACACCTATATTTAAGAACACTCATTTCTATATTCGATTATCACCATCGTTCGCTACCACCATCGACTTCCACCATTGTCCGCCACCTTCAACCCCCTCTATCTCCATGCAAATCTCTTCTACCACCTCCATCTCCATAAGAAAATCATTCCAAATATCCTATGTTAGTATCTGTTGGATTAAGGTGTCTAATCCAATAACTAAATTAGTATATTCTTGTAGTTAGAAACAAAATCATTTTTGGCTTGCCCTCAAAACTAAAACTTGATTAGAATGATATTTATAGAGACATGATAATTTATTAGATTGTTATATGATTAATAAACTAACTGAAAATTATAAGGAAATGATTTATTAATATATTATATTATTAATATATTAATTGGAAATAGATAGTTGATTTGTTAATTTATTATATGATTAATAAATTAATATGATATCAGTTGTTAAACAAATGATTTGTTAATTTATATGATTAATAAATTAATGTGAAATCAATTACAATTGATTAATTATTAATTAGAATTAATCTAGAATTAATTTGAGACTAACTGGAATTAATTAAAGATGCAATTGGTGAATTGTAATGGTTCAATAGTTGAACAAAAAAAGGCAATTCTAGAACCATCCAAGGGAGGACGGTTTTGGGAGCCTTATTAGGGTTTCCAGAAGCCTTTTGGATGTATATAAGGAAAGGATTTTGATTGGTATTCAATCCATTCAAATTGTTCTTTGTCCCTAAGTTACCTAAACTATAAATAGGACCCTTGGGACACTTAATTTCGTTCATGCACTTCCCATAAGCCTTAGGAACGAAATTCTGCTCTCCTCCTCTCTCCTTAATTGTCTTTTAGTTCTAAGATTTGGGTGTGAGCCATTAGAGGCATCATACTTTTGGTGCTAACTTTCCAAGCTCTTCAAAGGTATGATTGAAGTGATTTATTTACTACAACAAATCAAAGGTATGTAACCTTAATTCTTGTGTTTTGATTATGCTAGGGTTTTTAATTAGGGTTCATTTTAGTTTTCTTGTTCATAGTATGTTGCATTTAAAGTGTATGACACAGATCCTTTAGGTTACATGTGCCCTTAAGTGTTAAGTGAACTTCCGCAAGCACATAGTTCTTGTAACCGATAAAACCTATCAATGGTATTAGAGCCTAGGTATGTCTGACATTGATTGTACATTCGATGAACTGAACAAAATCAATTTTTTGAAAAATATATTCTCATATCGTGACATACTGCCTGTCATGATGTGAACCCAGGATAAAACCAAATTTCGGGATTTTGGTGCCTAATCGGATTTATGTGGTTAATTTTGGTAATTATTTGTTTTAAATGTTGAGGTATGAAATTTTGTCCAACATGGAACACTTAGAATCAAGTGGAGCACTTGGATGAAGCATTTTTTGAGTTCAATGGAGCACTTAGAACTCAATGGAGCACTTGAGGTTCTCGGAACATATGACAAAGGAACGGATCATCTGAGATGGCTTTGGACCGTCTGACAAAGGAACGAATCAAGTGCCAAAGAAACGGACCATCTAAAAGGTGGTTTGGAGCAACTTGGAGTAACTTGGAGCAACTTGGAGCACTTGGAGCAACTAGGAAAAAGTTGGAGCACTTGGAGCAACATGGAACATCATGTTGCACCATGTAGAAGGACGTTGCACCATCCTTAGGGATGTTACAACAAATAATAGCATGATGTGTCATCATGTCTGAAGTTGCACCAAGGTGATGTTGAACCAAGGAGATGTTGAGCCAAGTGAAGATTTTGAGCCATAGAGATGTTGAGACATGAAGATGATTTTATCAAGAAGGGAAGTTGCGTCATGAAAGAGATGTTGTGCCATCATGGACCATCTTGGTACATGATGCGCCATATTGATTCCTTTGATGTGCCATGTTGATCCACATATGCTTAGAAGATGATAACGCTCAAGAAATACACCATGTTGTACCACCATGATAGATGTTGGACCATTAGTGATCATGATGCTCCACCTATGCATCATGTTGCTCCACTATGGTCAAGGTGTTCATCATGTGTGTTGTTGATGCTAGTGGGTTTTTTGACATAAATGAATGTTCCAGAAGATGTTGAATGGTGGAATATGATTGGTTATCCACATTCATGGGCCTATGGGCCAATGGGCTTGGCCCATTAGGGTTTTAGGTCTGATCCCTCAAGTATAAATAGGATTATATCTCCATCATTGTAGGCGTGCAAAAATTTCAAGAGATTAATAATTGTGAGGTTGAGAGCACTCATTTGGGTGTGATTGTAATTGTTTTTGGAAGTTAATAAAATCCCCTCTCTCGTTCGCCCATGGACGTATGTCACCTTGACCGAACCACATTAAATATTGTGCTCTTTTGTTTTACGTTTTTCAGAAGTTTTTGTGAGTTCACCGAAGTTTGTTTTTTTTTTATATTTGTCTGAAGTGCTTAACTTGTTTTGTTGTCCCCTAACATTAAATCTGTCAAAATCCGATTTTTGATAACCTTAGATGATTAAAAGAAAAACCCTAAATATTATGAGATAATCTTGAAAAGATAATATTTAATTATATGATTAATTAAATGAATTATCCTTATGGATTTAACAATAAGTTTATTTATAAGATTAATTAAAAGATAATTATAAATCCATGATATGTTTAAGTTGATTAGCTAATTATATGATTAAATTAGATAATTAATATTTAAAACTTGTGTTTTAAAAAGATTTTAAAACACACCCTTATATATGTAATATAAGATTAATAACTATATGTATAAGAAAAGTCAGTTGAATCAATAGTAGACATCATTCACGAAACCATGCTATAAAGAGGATATAAGGAAACAACCTATAAAATGACAGTTGAATGTGTATCTTTTTCACCCACCGCTCTCCTGTGTGGTGGAGGGTCGTTAGTCGAACGGGTTCGATAGTACATAAGCAGATTAAAAGTATAATCTATAAAGTAGTAGAACCTTCTTTAAAAAAATCTCACTCTACTTACTTTAGGAAAAGTGTGAAATTGTATGCTAATCCATGAAAATGCACGACGTTTCTTTATGATTTGTTATTGGAGCATGTGTAGTTATCCGACACGCTAATTTGGGACTATAAAGATGAAATAATGAAACAATCCATGTTTATAATTGTTAATGGAGTGTGTGTGGTTAACCGATATATCAATGGGAGCTTATAAATTGGTCGACGATGTTTGAACGAGTTTGCATGCTTATTCACATCTTAATTATGATCCTCAACATCTCATTCACAATTGGTAAGATCATAATAGAGATTAAATATATCATTGATATGAGTCAATGAATCTCAAATGATCTAGGAGTTTCATGTTATTGAAATTGGTGAAATGTTCTACCTACCTAAAATAGATTCGAATTTGATTACGACATCCATCTTCAAAGTTCGAATCGAAAATATGGATCCTAGCCTTAATTTAAATTTTGGGTTAATAGTTAAGGATTAAAATCAAATAACTTGAATTCTCTCTTCTCTTAATTTTAGATGTCAAATCAAGACAATAATGGTCTTCCTCGTTCTTATGGAAATGTTTTTCCTCAACCTTCTGGAGATGGTCTTCTACTTTCAAGCCAATGTGAACATGTCTTTCCATCCTTAGGAAATGGTGGAATTGGACATCGTTTTTATTCAACTCTTCCACCTCCTCCTCCTGTGACATTCCCAACGTCGCGTTTTCTTCGAGTTGAAAGATATGAAACTACTCAAGCTCTATTGGCATGTAAACATGAAGATGGAAATTATGTGTGCGCGCACATTCTGAAAATGAAGTCGTACATTGAAAAGTTGGAAAGGATGGGTGTCGTATTCCCAAAAGAGAAAGCCATTGATTTGATTCTTCATTCGCTTCCTAAGTCATATGGTTAGTTTGTTGAGAAATTTTATATGAGAAATCTCGATGTGTGCCTAATTGATCTGACCCATATGTTGATGGGTGTTGAAGCAAAAATGCTTAAGAACACAACTGAAGCTGTCCAAATGTTGACCCCAATGAGTCCATTTGTTTTTACTGCCAATTGAAGGGACATTGGAAACGAAGCTGTCCAAATTACCTGAAAGATCTTAGAGATGGTAAAGTCAAGTCGTCTGAATCTTGTTCATTGGAAAATTATGATTAATTCATTGTTCACATATTTCTGTGAGGCAAGTGAAAGACTAATCGATCTAGTACATGTTGATAAGGACTTTCCGAATCCACCACAAGAGATGATAACTCTATTCGTCATGATTTACTGATGCTTCAGTAAATATGACTATGATTATAAGATTAAGCATAATTATGATGCTTTTGAAAATTTCATGAGTAGCAGAACGAATGGAAGAATCTATTAGGCATAAACATAAAAGATTCTCCGATCTTAAAAGAAAGGGGAGTACTTTAGTATCATATTTTATGATCATTCTAGTAATTGTGGGATTGTATAACAATTAGTCCTCAAAGAACATCTTAGTGCTATTGTATAACTAAGAAGAGGAATCGAACATTATTGGAAATGGTTCGATCATTGATGAGTCCTAATTTGTTCCAATCAAGTTTTAGAGCCATGCTCTAGTAACTATAAATCTTATCTAGAAACTCATTTCAAACTAAGAAGATTGATAACACCTCGTAACATGTGGAAGAATAGTGTTTTCTTACTCTAGCATATTTAGAATTGGAGTTTTGATGTTTTCGTTGATCGATAAATAAAAGATAAACCGAGATCAATTCTATGAAGTGTTTTCTTGTCGAGAATCCACGTGTACTTTTGAATATTTGTTTTAGCTCGTCAAGGAATGTTCCTTGATAAAGAAAATTATATGTCAAGAAGTCAGTGGGAGTCGTATTAATCTTAAGAGTTGCAAGAGTCAACCGACAATGAACCTTTAAGTTATCACTAGCATGCAAACCGAGGTTGATAAACTGTTGTGTTTCAGTTGACACATTATTATTTCTGTGCACTTCCAATTGAGTTGGCAATGCTTATGTAACACCCAAAATCTTGAGGAACAATTGTTGGGAATAAATCCCATTTTTAGGATTAGACACGACGTGTCTAGATAAGAAGAAGTGTGATTTTCATTAAGGTCAACACTGTTGGATTAGGTGTCTAAAACCATAACTATAGTTGGTATGTACTTGACACGATAGTAGCATGGTCCATTTGGGTTGCATTCACCGGAGCAATTTGATAGGAAGGATATTTGAGAAAGAGGTTATTTGTGATTTATTAATATATTATAAGAATAATATATTAATTAAGAAATCATATTATTTAATTGGTATTGATCAAGAATTAATTTGGAATTAATTTAGTGATCAAAAGAGACTGATTAAATTAACAGGGGCTGATTATGTAAATCAGTTGATACATATAGTTTGGGCTAATGATCCATGATTGATTAGTGATGGACTAAGCTTATGTGAGAGTCCATGAAGTGTTAGTCCAAATGAATTATTAGATCAAAAGCCTAATTGAATGGATTAGGGTTTACAAGTGACCCTTGGAATTCTACACTATATATGTAACCCCTAACCCCTAAAATCATTACACAGGTATTCTAACAAGTGTTTTGTGACTTATTTGAGGCATCACATTTGAGGTGATAAGCTCTTGTAAGGCCAAGTTCTACAAGCTACGAAAAAGAGGTAATCATCTAACTCGTTTTATGTTTCAAATATCAATATTGTATGCTAGTTAGGCTTCATGCTTTGGAAAATGAAAATTGCATGTATAACTAGAGAAAAATTAGATCCAAAGCATTAGAGTTGTATGTGCACCATATGGATGTTATAATGCTCAAAACCCATCAAACGCGACACGTTGCGTCTTGTAACACGACGTGTTGCGGCTGGAATGAAAACCCTAATCTTTTGGATTTTTGCTCCCTATTTAAAGGAATAAGGAGGCTAGGGTTTGTCCGTCATCAGCCCCTCAAGCCCTTAAAGAATCCCTAATCATCTTCCTCCATTTTTAGAGCTAGTTTGGTGCTTTTGAAGCTAAGTAGGAAGAAGGAGGAGGAAGGAAGCAAAGATCAATCAAGCAAGTCCCCATTCTCCATCTTGGCACTCTTTTGGACCTTTATAAATGTTTAAGACTCGATTTTTATGATTCTAAGTTGTTAGATCTTGAGTTTTGTTCCTTTAGCTTCTTATTCTTGAATGATGGAATGGTTAGACTTCATAAAGTTGGCAACTTTATGAATCTCGAGGTCAAGAGGAGTTAGTAATGTGTTGGATCTTGATTATAATCAAGTTTTGATGTCATGAATAGAGATTAGGTTATGAATACCCATTTTGACCTAATATGGGTTCAAGACATGCATTGGACATGTATGTCTATAAAGCACCAACCTTGGGGATGGTTTTGGTGTTTGAATCACTTCTAGAATGTATGGACTTCGTACTTTGAGGATTAAGTGCTTGTTGGTTAAGCTCTTGCATTATTAAGATTTATGGATTTAGTTTTAACCTTTTTGAGTAGTCCCAATGGATAAAGTTGGAAACTTTATCCTTTTGAACCATATTATGGACTAGATATGAGCTTTGGAGCTATTAGAATTGGAGAAAACAACTTTATGTATTAAGCTGTTGAATCTTGGGCGAACACGGTGTGTGGCCAAGATTTTTCTCAACTGATTGGATGCTGGCGGCACACGGCGAGGCCAATGGGCAACACAGCGTGTTTGGTCGACATGGATTGTTGACTTTGACTTTGACCAGAAGTTTGATCAGGGTTGACCATGGAATATTTTGGGCCATGTTTGGGCCTTTTTGGATTGTAGGTTTAGGCCTTACTCTTGGGCAAAGCTAAATAAGGGGTAAAATTTTCATTTTACCCTAAGTATGGATTGAAGGATATTGATTCGATTCTAATTGTTAATTGGGTGTTATTTGATATTGATAGTTCAGGGGATTGTCGGACAAGCTATCAGGGACTATCAGTGTGATTCAACAATGCGAGGTGAGTCTCAACACTATACTATGGGTCGAAGGCACCAATTCCGATCCTATTGGTTTATGTATTATAGAAAGACCATGGGGAGACCCTTGGTACTTTTATGAAAGACCAGTAGGTGGAACCTGGGAAGTCTGTATGCAAGACCAGAGTTTGGACTCTAGCGGTTAAGTAGATAAGTAGTTGTAGATTGTATGCTAGTTGTCTTTGTGATGCTTGCATGGAAGACCAAGAGGTGGCTCCTTGAACTTGCTTGTAAGACCGAGGGTTTTGGTCCCTGGATTGGAAAGGAAGACCATGATATGGCTCGTGGCATAATGGCAAGACTATGGTTGGCACATAGCACCTCCTATCGAATGTTGGATGTTTTTGATATGTATGACTCGTAGGTTATGTATGGTATATGGTATTTAGGTAACTCACTAAGCTTTGTGCTTACAGTTGTTGTTTATAGTTTCAGGTACTTCTGGTTCGAAAGGGAAGGGTCTGGCTTGATCGCAGTGTATACACCCATATTTTCCGCAACCTTGAGATTTTGGGATTGTACTCTGATAACTGTTTTTAATGTTAAATACCTTTAAGTGTTTTAGTAATGATAAATTGGTGTTTTGGTTGTTTTAAAAGTAAAATTTTTACCCTCATATATTGGAGTGCTACAACTTATGAGTTCTATGTTCTACATTTAACTTCAAAAGTGAAGTGCGTTGGTCAGTGAGTGTACACTAATCAATATGGGTGAGCTACTAACAACATGGAAGCACTGGTAGGATCTTGTGCTGCCAAAAGGCAAGAAATTAAAATAGTGAAGTTCAGTCCATGAAGGAAAACTGATTTTGAATTTGGTTTGTCCTAAACCTTGTCTTATGACTATAGGTTGGAAATGATAGATCCACATGGATGGGAACGTATGCACCTTTAAATCTAGGTGGCAAAAGGTTTCACTCTAACTCATGAAAATGATTATGAGGAAAAACTTTCATTGATAGATTTTAAAGATTTGATAGAGATCAATATGGATATTGGTTGTATTAATTGCATTCTCAAATTCACAATATGATTACGACATCCCTCTTCATATTTTGAATTGTGAGGAATGACAAGGAATTGTTTGAATCCTCAAGAGATATATCTAATAGTCTTAAAGGTTTAAACAATCACATATACACACTATCCAACTAAGGTATATAAGCTCCACAAGTCCAGTTAGAGACTTATCGAAGCATCGCATCCCATAAATATGCACTTTTGTAAGAAAGTCAACAGGTATTGACTTCTAGAAGTCCAGTTGATTTATGGGTACATGTCAAAGCTAGTGGGAGCATAATTGTTATGCTGGTATTACATGTTAACTATATTGTTCATAGGGAACAATGTTTCTGTTTTTGCAAATTACAAAGTTCAAAAATTGTTTCGCTATATTGGACTTAAGGGAGAAAGCACTCATACTTCATTTCGCTATAATGGACTTAAGGGAGAGGGATCTCATATATATATATATATATATATATATATATATATATATATATATATATATATATATATATATAAGGAAATATTTTGGCAAAAATGAATTGATATTAGACTACTGTAATAAAGAGTCGAGTCCCATATGCTTCGGGTATAGGATCTGTAACATCCTAAAATTCGAGACCAAAAATTTCATTTTTGATATAACGATTCATAAAAAAAAATTGTAAGAAAACAAGTTAATTCATTTAATTAAAATCATAGATCACATGTCTCAAAACCATATCATGAAATAGTAATAATGTCAGAGTACAAATCCCAAGAATCTCGTGTGCGGAAATCATGTGTGTGATGCGTTGCTACCGTACCGGCTCCATTCCCTTCGAAGAAGAAGGACCTGAAACAAAATTGGAAACCGTAAGCACAAAGCTTGGTGAGTTCCCCCCATCATATCACATACCATACAACAAACATACTGCCAGACATATCTGGGTGCCCAACATACCCTGCTGAGCATATATGGGTGCTTAACCTACCCTTTTCAGGCATACCAGGGTGCCCAACCTACCCATTGTCAAGTATATATGGGTGCTCGACCTACCCTGCCAGGTATATATTGGTGCCCGACCTACCCTCTGGTTATTTTAACTGGCTACGGGGACTATTTCACCCCTACCATTACCACATAGTAACATAGCATATCATACTGTTAGACATATCTGGGTGCCCGACCTACCCTGCCGGTATATCTCAACCGGGTTCGGGGACTAGTCCCCTAACTACCACTATCACATAATCATATAGCATACTAGCACATATAGCATAACAAATAGTGGCATACCAGAAAATTATCACAAAGACAATCATCTTAACTATATTCACCTACTAGTGGACCGGCCTTGGTGCCTTAGACCCACCTCTACTAGAAGGTAACTCACTTCAATGTCGTGAAGTAGTTGAACTGTCCTCGGTGCTGGGATCACCTCTCCTCAAACTCCCACACATAACATCTCTTTAATTACTCTTTAAAACTTATAACCCTTTTAAGGGCCAATTCTGGTCTATGGTCAAGTCAAAGGTCAACACTCTGGTCAAAGTCAACCTTCTGGTCCATGTCAACATTCTAGTTGACTCAACTCGCCGAGTTGGTCCGTCAACTCGTCGAGTTCCATGATTTAGAGAATATCAAATTCATGATCTAACTCATCGAGTTACCCTCTAACTCGCCGAGTTTCTCCTCATGACATAATCGGGACTTTCTGTTTGAACTCGTCGAGTCCTTCCTTGGACTCATCGAGTTCTCTTCTATACAGAGTCGGGGTATTTCACTCACAACTCGTCAAGTTCATCCTTGAACTCATCGAGTTCCTCTTCATGTATGTTGGGACATTTTGCTCATCAACTCGCCGAGTTCATCCTTGAACTCATCGAGTTCCTCTTCATACAAATCGGGTCATTTTGCTATCAACTCGCCGAGTTCATCCTTGGACTCGTCGAGTTCTTTGATCTTTAATTCCATAAACACGTCCAACTCACTGAGTCATCTTCTAGACTCAACAAGTTTGTCAAGTACTAGAAAAGGTTAGGGAACCACAACCTAACTCGATGAGTCCTAAAAACGACTCGTCGAGTCCCCCAAAATTTATTTCCATACAGTCGATTTTAGTCGGGCTTAATGCATCCAAAACATATATCTGGCCTCCTAAGGTCGATATAACACATAAAGTTACAAACTCTACGTTCAGGCATGGGCTATTTAGCTCAAATAGCCCTAAAAAGTGGTTCTTATGATGCATGGGACTCCCATGGCCATAAAGTTGGCACCTTTATGCCATGGAGTCCTTCAACGACTCTGGATCTGAAGTCTTAGCCCTAACCATGCTTGCATCCATGAATAGTTCCAAAAATGGTTCCTTAAAGCTCTAAAATACTCCATGAAGGGATTTAATAGATGAATAGACAAGGTATAGACTTTATACCTCAAATGAGCTGGAAATGCAGCACAAACTCTGGATCTACTTGCCTCCTCTTGAATCCCCAAGCTTTCCTCTTCCTTCTGAAGCTTCAAATCACCAAGAACACACAATAAAAGATCAAGAACACTTAAAACTGATTATGGTTTCATGAATAAGGCTTGGAGGTGATGGAGGTTGTAGTTGAGGCCAATTAAGGTGTTTAAATAGGGTGCAAACCTTGAAAATTAGGGTTTCACTCTGGAAGCCCTACTCATCGAGTCGAGGCCTTTCAACTCGTCGAGTAGGCTTCAATTCTGCATCCAATCCTTCGTTCCTACTCGACGAGTCTGGGGCCTCCGACTCGTCGAGTCCCTTTGCAAAAATGAAAGTTTTAATTTAAAATACATACTATGAACCGGGAGTTATAGGATTGATTACATATGCTAATATTTGATTATTCTAATTTTTCAAATGCGTTAAGAATTATGTGAAAAGGATTAGAATTTTCGGTGACTAAAAGTTGTTAAACAACTGTCAAGAACATTCTGAGGTTTACTGAAGACTAATTGTTTGTGGACAGTGGGAGTATGTTATTGTTAGGACAGGTTATAGTGACACATTCTGGATTGAGATGATTATTGGTCAGAATGTTTTTTTTCGAAAGAGTATTGGTCAGAATGTTTGTCATATGGGAATATGGAAATGTTTCCATAATGGGAGATGTTTGGAAAATCTACATGTGAGTTGGAAATGTTAATGCAAAGAAGTGTTCAAGGAGTGTACCTTGAATTTGAGACTTCATAACCATGGAATTGTTCTAAGTAACAAGTTCCAGTGGAGCATTCTATTATATCGAAGGCTCAGTCTCTGTGACTTTTGAACCTCAACATCATAGAAGGTTAGTGCATATAAAGATGAAATCCACTACATCTTAGATAACAATAAGAATTCAAAATTGCAAAATGAACATCATTGGAGTAATGTCCAATCAATCTGTTCACAAAGGAAGGACCATCGATAGGCATAATATGCATGTTTATAACATGACATGATTGATGTTATTTAATTCAAGTGGTTAGTTGATTACTCAAAACATTATACAATAAATAAATTCATAAGTATTATGGTGATTAAATAATAGACATTTATTTATAATTAACGGGTATGATACCATAGTTAATTAATTTATTATTGTGTTTCACTTTGCATGTTTTACTTCCCTAAGTAATTTAAATATTATTCAAAATTCCATAGTCGTTCATATTTTTGGAAGTAAGTAGTGAATTAAGACTTCCATGAATCGATTGTAGATTGTCCATAGGGATTGGACATTGCATACAGATTGCTACCATATTCATGAGTACTTTGAAAATAGGGAGTTTTAGTATTGGATAAAACCACACTTAGAGATTACTTCATGGATTTGATCACGAGTAATTCTAAGATGATAACTTAAAGCAGAGATATATAGTTCATAATTTACAGATCAGTTATGCATTGGTTTTCTCAAACACATCTCGTAATTGGATGTTGTAAAGGGTTTTTCCATGTGTGATTTGATATGTAAATTATATGAATATATAGTCAAAGAAATTGATTCCTTTTTCCTTAACAGGAAAACCGATATATGTGGGCCCATCGGTGATTTGAGTTGATCTAAAAGAACTAGGCCTAGTTCAGACTGAATTGATGTGTTCAATTTTTTAGTCTGAATTTGATCATAAATCGGGAAATCGGGAAACAAAATAAATGAACATGAGGTTGATCATTTAGTCCATGACTCTGTTCATACGATATCTTCTAGAACGAAGAAATAGTTGATCACTGATCATAGGGCCAAGATTTGATTTGAATTAGAGTTCGGCAATGACTTTAGAAAACACTCTTTGCTGTTTAGTTCAAGGTTTATACTTGTAATTGTAGTTACAGCCTTATCCAAGTGGGAGACTGTTGGATTAAGGTGTCTAATCCAGTAACTAAATTAGTATATTATTGTAGTTAGATGCAAAGTCCTTTTTGCGTTGCCCTATTAAATAGAACTTGATTAGAATGACATTTATAGAGAGATGATAGTTTATTAGATTGTTATATCATTAATAAACTAACTAGAAATTACGAGGAACTGATTTATTAATATATTATATGATTAATATATTAGTTGGAAATAGATAGTTGATTTGTTAATTTGTTATGTGATTAATAAATTAATATGAGATCAATTGTTAAATAAATGATTTGTTAATTTATATAATTAATAAATTAATTTGAAATCAATTAGAATTGATTAATCAACTAGATTAATCTGAAATTAACTCGGTATTAATTGGAATTAATTAAAGGTGAAAGGAGTGAATTGTAATTGTTCAATAGTTAAACTAAAGAAGAAAATTCTAGAACCATCCAAAGGAGGACGGTTTTGGGAGCCTCCTTAGGGTAGAATCTGAAATTAATTTGGATTGGGATGGAAAATATTCAAATTTTGCTTTTGTCCTTAAGTTACCTGAACTATAAATAGGACCCTTGGGGCCCTTAATTTCTTTCATGAACTTCCATGAGCCTTAGGAACGAAATTTCCCTCTCTTCCTCTCTCCTTAATTGTCTTCTAGTTCTAGGGTTTGGGTGTGAGCCATTAAAGACATCATACTTTTGGTGCTATCTTTCCAAGCTCTTCAAAGGAAGGATTGAAGTGATTTGTTTACTACAACAAATCATATGTATGTAACCTTAGTTATTATGTTTTGATTATGCTAGGGTTTAATTAGGGTTCATGTTAGTTTTCTTATTCATAATATGTTCCATTCAAAGTGTATAACATAGATCCTTTAGGTTGCATGTTCCTTTAAGTGTTTAGTGAAATTTTGCAAGCACATAGTTCTTGTAACCTGTAAAACCCATCAGTATTGTCTACCACTTTCACAATGTATATTTTCATAATTGTATACCTAAAGACCCATATCTCGTTCCATATCTTTGGTCACCACCCTCAATACCCCATATCTTTCTTTCTTTCTTTCTTTCTTTCTTTCTCTCTCTCTCTCTCTCTCTCTCTCTCTCTCTCTTTCTTTCTCTCGGTCTCTCTCCCTTATACAATGAATCTCTATTTGTGATTTAGGGAACAATTTGATTCTCCATTCCTCCCCCTTTTGAATCGATTAGTGGGTTTTCCGGCCAAAAAAAATGAATAACAAGGGAGAGTTCCTTTGTAGGTGTGTATGCTTATCTCCTCGTCTCGAGAACTCCTTCAATTGATTACCGACTTCCTCATATTTTGATTATGATCCTCTGTGTGAAGTATAAAAAAGTGATGAAAAATAGAGAGCCCCACAAAAAGTTATTATTGACTGACTATTGGCTCTTAAGTTCTATGGATGTTATCTTGGTATTGAATCAATGACAGTTCGAAGGTATTTGTATGGTGGTGCTTCCAACAGTGGATAAGGAGATATCTGGCACGAGTACATACTTGGATAGAATATTGAATTGATTCAGTATGGAGAACTACAAGAAAGGGGATTTACCTATTCATTGTATTGTTAAATTGAGTAAGACTCAATGTCCTAGTACATATGAAGATATAGTTGACATGAGTGGAGTCCCATATGCTTCGGCTATAGTGTAACGTCGCGATTTTTACCAAAAAAAATATATTCTATTTAAAGCACTTTTTAATAGAATACGTTAGCGGAAGACTTAGTTATGTAGTTTCAAACATTTACAAATCACAACGTTTATTCCAAAATCATAATTCCAAATCATTTAAAAGTATATGTTTAAATTGATAATACACCAAACGTGTCAAAAAATGGTATCATCTAAATAAGCATAACTACCCAACAAGTAACCTCTCTCATCAAGGCCAAACTCCTAAGTTTTCTGCACCAATCATAAGGCACAAAAAAGAAAAGACACATGTGTCAGCCCTTGTTGATTGGGTTCATAAAGGTTGCATAAAAATGAGAAACAAATATCACTTAACAAACAACCACATATCATAATCATTCAATAGCATGTTCCAACGCATACATGCATAAATGGTTAACCCTAACTCTACCGTGTAACATATATGATCTAACTTTAAACAATTGCATAACATATATGAACAACCATATATCATATAAACAGCTACATAACATATAAACAATCACATTTTGTATACAACCAACCTTTCATTATTTATCCAACCTTTTATTATATAACCAACCTTTTTGTTATAAATTCAATATTTTATTATATTTTCAACCACTCATAGTTGCCGACTTTATTCAACCGATTATTACATATAATTCAATTCAATCGTTTATTATACGTAATTCCTTTCAAGAGATTGTTATATACAATTTTAATTCAACCAATTACTGTATATAATCACCTTTAAACCGATTATCTACTTTGGGGTTTCTTAGTGACATCCTACCTAACAACTTAACCCCATTTACTACTTGTGTGCTCTAAGTGGCTCATGACTTCCACCCGAGTTCACCAAACCCAAGACTTCAATTTTCGCTACTCTAACCTGAAAAGTACAAGCAAATCACAGTGTCGCTCAGGATTAGTTCATATGGTACCAATTCTACCAATACACCTCTCAATTCCCATGTGATACTTGATTCGACCACACCATAAAGCCAACACCACTCCAATTCTCATACACTGAGGTGCACACAAACCACGTGTCACACGGCCATCTAGAAAGACCGTGCAACTCACAACCTATATGGCTTAATCTCTTTCAACCAATTAGAATTTCAAGGTTATACCCATACCACCATTATACCTCGTAAAAATAACCATGCATCAACATAGACATGTCACTCAAACAACATTAACAAGCAATAAAACATGTAATAAAATTCATCATATTATCAATATATTATAGCATATGACTACCAATTCTTTAAAAATTATAATCGTATGCAATTACAACTAACGCATAACAAGCATAACACCATGTCAATGTATTCTAATCCATAACCACACACAACAACATATTTTCAGACAATTGTCACAAGCATTAACAACTGTAGCATAATCCTAATTTGCATCAATATTCTACTTATGAGATGTAGTTTTTGGTTATGCACTAAAGTGAAGAAATGCTCCCAAAAGATAGCTTGTTATGTGCATCAAATTCATCAAAGTGAAAGCATCATAGTAAATAACTCATAATATGGAAACAGCACAAATAATACGATAGAATCTCAAATATCATATAATCATCAATCACAATTAATTACAAGGTCATCATAATGTGAATCAAATCACAATTTACAGATTGCACGTTTCAATTACGCAACTTAGTGAGTTAAAACTATGAACTCACCTTTAGCCTTGATCAGACTCTCCTTCTACTCCAAGTATTAAACTTACTTGAATTTCTCGAGGCTTCACCTAAAAACCACAAATAATATACATTTAACAAATAAAGTACATTTTTTCAAAAATACAAGCTTAATACTAACTCTTGTGTGTGTGTGTGTGTGTGTATATATATATATATATATATATATATATATATATATATATTAATTTCCCACCCGACCCATGTTCAGTGTTTTACACATAAAATAGAATATGTAACTCCGATTGAACTGATTCTGGACTTTCTGAAAACTAGACTCGATTTTCTACAACTATATTTTTGTGGTGATTTTCTCTAACTTGGCTCAGAATGGCCTCTACAACCCTTGAAAGACAAATTAATAATGTTGTCTAGCTTTGCAAATTTTCTCCAACATTACCATAAACTTCAAGATTAACGTAAATGACTTAGAAGTATTCCATTTAGCACTCAACTAACCTTGATTGAGGATAATAAGACATACTTTAGGTGTCAATGAAAAGACCAAAGAGTTGGTTAATGGATGATTGAAATTAGGATGTTATTATCACACCATACACAAAATCTTACACTCACCCATCAAGACTTCATTAAGTTCCAAATCAGGTCACATGTTGAGATAAAACTTAGGTAAAATTTTAGACATGGTTTTAGTAACTTTCAAGATTATTATTTCATCCCTTGGATTAAGATTTTTGGGAAGTAAACAAGATACAAACCCCAAGAATTACATGGACTTCAAGCTAAATGTTGACATCTTTTAGCTAGCCAGACAACCACTTAAAAAGGCATTAAACAAGGATTTTAGGGAATGTTTTAAGAACCTTAAGGAATGTTCAAAGATGGCCTTTTAATGCATAAAAATAAACCCAGTAAACCAGATAAATTGAAGTGAAAGAAGACAATATTTTGACATAAAATGGAGACAATTGATTCCATAACTATAAGTAATTCTTAAGCACCATCAACAACATATAAATGAGTGTTCTTAATGAAGTTTTGAGATCAAGAACTAGCCTAGAACACGGCTGGAATTCGGCCATATGAGAAGCCATAAGAATTGAGATGAATGAGAACAAGATTAGTCAATAAACAAGAAGAAATTCGACTCATAACTTCAACCAAATCACAATCAATTGGACAGAAATCACATGGGAAAGAAAATAAAAAACTTACTGATAGAAATGACTGCTTATCTAACTAAATTGGAACCTCAATTCGGTGCGCCTACACTTGCTTTGTCGACAATTTTAGACCTTCATCCCCTTCCTCTCGATTTGTGCCGCCTCCCCATCAACCTCGTTCTCTCTCTCTCTCTCTCTCTCTATATATATATATATATATATATATATCTCCCCCTCTCTCTCTATCTTTCTTTCTCTCTCTCTATATCTCTCTCTTTATCTATCTATCTATCTATCTATCTCTCTCTCTCTCTCTCTCTCTCTCTCTCTTGTCTACATCTCTAGATTCGATCTCTATCTCTGGAAGACGTTGATGAGGAGACTGCCCTAAGGATTAGTTTTGATTGTTTTCTATTCTTTCAAATCGATGCAACATTTCCCTCCTTCTTGTTCAACTCCTCCTTGCCTTCTGTAACGATGCATGCAAAGCAGCCTACGAACAAGACATGAGTCGCTTTTAATGATTATGTAACGGGCAAAAGAGCAGAAAGAAATGGTCTATCCCATGCATTCTCGTTGATCCAAGTTTATGGGAGTAGTTTGCGTTTTTCATCATTTGGTTGCTCAACATTTGGTCTTGATCCCAATCTACCCTAACCCTAGATTAGTTAACAATTTAAGTTTGTTTTTATGACATCTCAACCCCTCAATTCTATTTAAACCCTTTTAGGGAATTGTTTTAACCATGTACTCCCTTAAATCTATTTGATTAAATTATATTATTCTTAAATATATTGATTAGATATTTTAGGCAATAAGTAATAACGTTTTTATTTAAATTTATTTCGATTTATAATCATATAACAGGAATCATTTGTGAAAAAAATAATTATTCGAGTAACGGAACCTAACGCCGCTAACGAAGGAAAGGTTGGGTTGTTACATATAGGATCAATCATGTATGCTATGACATGTACTCACCCTGATGTGGCTTATGCCTTGAGCATGTTTAGTCGATTTTTGGGGGATCTTGGTAGAACCCATTTGACTGCAATCAAGAATATTAGCAAGTATTTTCGAAGAACAAAAGATATGTTTCTAGTTCTTGGCGGCAATGATACATTGAGAGTGAGTGGTTATAGTGACGCCAACTTTCAAACAGATCGAGACAACTTTTGTTCTAAATCTGGCTAGGTATTTTTGTTAAATGGTGGAGCGATAACTAGGAAAAGTACCAAGCAGTCAACGGTAGTTTATTATACTTGTGGATCAAAGTACATCGCAGCGAGTGAGGCATCAAAGGAAGCAACTTGGTTGTAGAATTTCATCGGAGATCTCGAAGTAGTCCCGACCATTCAAGATCCAATGAAACTCTTCTGTGATAATGAAGGTGCAGTTGTTTTGACCAAAGAACCGAAGGATCATGGGGAGGTTCAAGTCCATCGACAAAAAGTACCATTACATCAGATATAGGGTTGAATATGAATATCTTCTAGTGAAACGAGTATCATTAGAAGACAATTCTGCATATTTTTTTCACAAAGGATCTGAGCATGGTCAAGCACAACAAACATGCTAAGAGCATTGGCTTAATAGATGATATTGGTTTTAGTAGTTAGTTGATAGATTGAAACTTTGTAACAAAATAAATGTAATTGATTTATTGAACAATAGAGAATTATTTATGAGTATGGGTAGTGCCTTCTTCAATTATTTATTCTTGTGTTTCACTTTGCATGTTTTACTTCCTGGGTAATTGTTAATTATATAAATAATAAATTAATTGGAAATTGAAATAAATGGTTTATTAATATATTAATTTGAAATATTGATAATTAATTAAGAATTAATCAGAATTAATTTGGAGTTAATTAGAATAAATTAAAGGTACAAGGGGTAAGCTGTAATTGTTTAACAGTTGAATAAAGAAGAGGTTCCAAAACCTTCCTGGAGGGGATGGTTTTGAGGATACCCATTAGGGTTTCTGGAAGCCTCCATTTGGATAATAAGGAACTACATAATTAGCTAATTTGAAATATTATTATTATATATTCAAATTAGGGCTTCTAGGGTTTCATATCAGCTATAAATAGGACCAGTTGGTCAACCTATTTTCATGCACTCCTTATACCAAAAGGATAGCCAAAATTTGACTCCTCTATCCTCTCTCCTCTCTCGTCTCTTGTCTTCTAGTTGCTATGTTTTAGGTGTAAACCATTAGAGACACTAAGCATTTGGTGCTATCTTTCTGAAGAACAAAAGAAAGAATCAAGAGATTTATTTTCTATAATAAATGTAATGTATGTAAACCCTATTCCTTGTATTTTAGATTTTACTAGGGTTTCCATTGGGTTCTTGATATTCGTAGTATGTTGATAATAGTTGTGAAGACATAGATCTTTTATAGCTTGCACGTGCCCTTACATATTAAGTGATTTTCTGCATTCCCTTGTAATTTTTATAACCTACAAAACCCATCGGTGGTATCAGAGCATTGACCTCATAATTAATTGTGAATGAGGTGAATTGATCAAGCTAGGGTTTATTGAAAATAAAACCTTGCCTCTTATAATTGCTAATTTTAGCTAGGGTTTTTGAAAACCCTAGCCTCCTTGCCCATTTTTAGAAATGCCTAGGGTTTCCTTAGGGTTTCTACTTTCCTTACGGCCATAAAAGACCAATTTGTTTATGTTTTGTTTTATAAAATTAGAGTAATCCTTTGATTTAAAGGAGTTGAGGAATTTGTTCCCAAAATAAAATATGATAAAATAAAATTTATCAAAGCATTTCTTAAAGAAATGTGTTTTCATTAAATAACAAAATCTCGGGATGTCGTGTTCCGATATAGACCAAAAGCATAAACAATATAAAATAGACCTTACAACAGTTATTTATAACTACTGATCTATAATCCAAAATCTCTCGTCAAGTCCACCAACTTATACCCTTGTGCCATTACCTGTAATGCAAAGAAAACTAAGTGGGTCATGCTTGGGAGCCTGGTGAGCATATAGGGTTTTCAACCCACAATAATACATTTATTATATTCAATTATCAAAAAATCAACCCAAATACCCATCCCCATATCTCCTTTATTTTCTCAAGGGTTTACCCTAAGAATCCACTATCCTTCATTCATTCATTCCTAAGGATTTACCTATGGAATTGGCACGAAGTCCATTGCTGCCAAAGTTTATCTTATCAGATACTAAACCCATAACTATCAGGCGCTAACTCCATAGTCACAAAGTTTTACTCAACAAGCGCTAACTCCATAGTCGCCAAGGTTTATACAATAGGCACAGAGTCACATCGTCACCAAGGTTTATCAATAGGCACGAAGTCACATCGTCGCCAAGGTTTACTCGATAGGCACTAAGTCACATAGTCGCCAGGGTTTACTCAATAGGCACTACATCTCATAGTCACCAGGGTTTACACAACAGGCACTACGTCACATAGTCGCCAAGGTTTATCAAATAGGGACGAAGTCACATCATCACCAAGGCTTACTCAATAGGTATACCCACCTCAAATAGACACCCAACATTTTTGTAGATATAAATACAAACACAGTTTAAATCATTTAACACCCGTATAAAAACATCAATTCCAAGCCCATCTCAAATAGACACCCAACATTTTTGTAGATATAAATACAAACACAGTTTGAATCATTTAACGCTCGTATAAAACATCAATTCCAAGCCCATCTCAAATAGACAAATAATATATAACACATACCACGTATTTCATAGATAATACTTTATATTTATGTGTTAGAAGAAAGTAACTATACACTCACCTAAAACATATACTTAATACATTCAAACAATACTTGTATTAAAATCGTGTGTATGAAAGGGACTATACACTCACTTGATTAGACGATGCTCGGACAACACTACGGCTTGCAAAAGTAGTATTCTTCGGTAGATCTGGAAGATCTTCACAAAAATTGGGTTTCTCGCTGGCAGAGCTTCGGCTCAAGAAATTTCACTTCTCGGGATCTTCGGGGCTTCAGGGTATTTCTTACACGCAAAACGAGGTAAAAACGCGAGAGAAAGGGAAGAATGGAGCACCAAAACTCGGCAGCCCTCAACATCTATTTATAGGGTGCTGGAAGAAGGATTACGTTGGGCGTAACCTAGATAAGGTCGCTGATTACCCCCCCCCCCCCCCCCGGCGGATAATATCGAAATTTATAATTAAATTTAATATTTTAATTATTTAATAAACTTCAAAAAATCATATCTTCCTCATACGAACTCTGTTTTCGACGTTCTTTATATCCACGTGTAGGTGAGAGTACGCTCTACAACTTTTGTGTACACTCTGTCGGCTAATTTTGACTTAGTTATTTATTTTTTTAGTAGGCCGGGACAAGAAAACTCTGTTATAAATTCATAACTTCTTCATCCGACGTCCGTTTTCGTCTGTCTTTTTACCTTTGCACTACTATCAACAAGATCTTTGATTCTCGTTTAGATTGTTTCGGCTAAAATCCACGCAATCTCAAATCGAGTATTCGAACTGCATATCGCTAAGTCGAAACTTAGAAAAATCATAACTCCCTCATACGAAGTCAGATTTGGACGTTCTTTTTATGGACGCTCACGGTTTAATGAACTCTACGACTTTCGTTTAGATCTCTAAGGATAAATATCGCTCTAACGTAAATTCAATTTTTACGTCCTTCAGCGTCGTGCCAATTCTGTCGCGAAACTTCGACAGATCATAACTTCTTCGTTATAACTCGGATTTCGGCGTTCTTTATATGTACGGAATCCCTGTAACATGTACTATAACTTAGTTAAGATTACTCTTTCTAAATAATCTTCCATCAAAAAGTCATTTTTGACGCTTATCGTCTCTAAATTGACTAGCCCTAATCTACGGGCGTTACATTTTAGGTGTAAACCATTAGAGACACTAAGCATTTGGTGCTATCTTTCTGATGAACAAAAGAAAGAATCAAGAGATTTATTTGCTATAATAAATCTAATGTATGTAAACCCTATTCCTTGTATTTTAGATTTTACTAGGGTTTCCATTGGGTTCTTGATATTTCGTAGTATGTTGATAATAGTTGTGAAGACATATATCTTTTATAGCTTGCATGTGCCCTTACATATTAAGTGATTTTCTGCATTCACTTGTAATTTTTATAACCTACAAAACCCATCGGTGGTATCAGAGCATTGACCTCGTAATTAATTGTGAATGAGGTTAATTGATCAAGCTAGGGTTTATTGAAAATAAAACCTTGCGTCTTATAATTTCTGATTTTAGCTAGGGTTTTTGAAAATCCTAGCCTCCTTGCCCATTTTCAAAAATGCCTAGGGTTTCCTTAGGTTTCTACTTTCCTTATTTGTTATTTTAAATGCCTTAAAATCTGAACAATTAAAACTGGTAATCCTAACCCTAATTTCGAAAATTAGCAGGATTAGGATTAAATTTGAATTATTTAATTAAAGGATTAATGAAGATACTTATTTAATTCCTAAATTATTTAATTAATTTAATTAATCTTTTAATTAAAGGATAAACATTAAATCATTATTGGTTTAAAATGAATAAATTAAATGTTTAATTCAGATAATTAATTTTTAAACCTTGTGTTTTAAAATGTTTTAAAATGTTTTAAAATGTTTTAAAATACACCATATATATATATATATATATATATATATATATACACACACACACACATACACACACGCACAAACAAAGACATTTAATACTCTAGGTATAAGAAAATTCAGTTGAATCTCTAGTACGCCTCATTCACAAAGCCATGCTATAAGGGGGTATAAGAAACGACCTATAAAATGACCGTTAAATAGGTGTGCTTTTCACCCACCACTCCCTTGTATGGTGTAGGGTTGTTATCCAAACGTAATTGATAGGAAATAATATCATTAAAAGTATAATGCTATAAAGTACTACAACCTTCTTTCAAATCCCATTCTAATTAATTTATGCAAAATTTGAAATGTATGCTAATCCTTGAAAACATACATCATTATTTATAAGTTTGTTAGTGGAGCGTGTATGGCTAACCAACACACTTATTTGGGACTATAAAGTTGAGATGATGGAACAACTTGAAAATTATCATTATTGGTGGAGCGTGTGTGGTTTACTGACACATCAGTTTGAGATGATAAGTGACATAGAGGTTGTCAAGTGGGTTTGCATGGTTATTCACATCTTATTTGTGATCCTAGGTATCCTAATCACAAATTGAAGATCATAATTTAGGATTAAACATGCCATAGATATGATTCAGTGGCTCTCAAATGATCTAAGAATTTCATATTAGATTGAAATTGGTGAATCCTTTTACCTACCTTAATAAATTTGCAATTAGATTACAAGATCCATCTGAAACGGTGTTGCTCATGAGTGCAACTGCTAAACAACTTGTTGCTTAACAAACATTCTGACGTCGCTACTAAGGTCGCTTGTGTAATGGTTGCAACCATGGAACCTGAGCTACAAAATTTCTATGAGGACTACAGGCCATATGAAATGTGCTTAGATCTTCCTGAAAAGTTTCATAAGAAAGCAAGAGAAGAAAGGTATGAAGTCGTCAAGTCCCTAATGACATGTAAGTTGAAGGAAGGAGAATTTGTTTGTGCTCATGTGTAAAGAATGCTAAGATACATGGAGCGGTTGGAGAAATTCAATGTGTCTTTTAACAAGGGATTGAGCACTGACATGGTCCTTAACTTATTTCCTCCCAATTATTATCAATTCATTGTGATATATCATTTGAAGAACATAGGGAATACATTGATCTAACTCCATAACTTATTGCAAATTATTGAGTCTGGAATGAAGAAAAATCATTTCCCTTCTATGACAAGTACTTCTATCCTAGACATTGGTCATTATAGGGGAAATAAGAGGAATGTCACCTCCTAACCAAACTAGAAGTTTAAGGTCCATGCTGAATCATCTAGCAGTGGGTCGAAGGGGGAGCCTAACTTTGATGTTCCTACTGTTCGTGATCCAACGGAGGTCACTTGTTTTCACTATAGCTAAAAGGGGCATTGGAGAAGAAGCCACCTGAAATATCTGCAAGTGTTGAAGAGGGGAAGATCATGCCGTATGTCTCCTCATCAGGTATATACACTATCCAAATAAATAACACACAACTTTCCCATTATTGGTTCCTTGATACAGGGTGTGGTTCTCACATTTTTTTATGATATTTATAGGATAAAAGAAAGTAAGGAAGTGGAGGATGGAAGGTTGAACCCGATCATGGGGAATATGCGCACATCACCTGTTACCAATATTGGGACTTATATACTTGTTCTCGATAGTGGTGTTAGGTTTGATTGAGTTAATTGTTGTTATTCATCTGATATGGTTAAAAACATTATTTCATTTTACGCATTGTTTAGACAAGGATATCGATATCCATTTGATGATGACAATGGTTCAATTTTGGTCTATAAAATGGTTGTTTTGTATTCAAAGTTTTTCCTTGTAATGTTGTGTATGAAACTATTATGTGTGTTAATAACTTAAGAAATAGTGTATTCCATATTGATTACTCTAATGGCGTAGACAAACCATGCTTGTGGAATTGTCGTCTTGGGTATATTAATAAGAAACACATCTCCCAACTCCAAAAGGATGGAGTGTTGGATTAATTTGACTTAAGGACAGACGATGAATGTGAATATTGTTTAATGGGAAAAATGACGAAAGCACTTTTCACTGGAACATGTGAAAGAGGTGAAGGATATTTGGACCTTATCCATACATATGTATGTAGGTCCTTCTGATCTTCCACAAGGAATGCTAATTGATACTATGTGACATTTATGGATGATTATAGCATATATAGGTATATCTACTTAATCAAACATAAATCAAAAACTTTTGAAAGGTTCAAAGAGTTTAAGCACAAGGTTAAAAATCAACTGGGTAGGAAGATAAAGATGCTCGAATCTGATAGAATTGGAGAATATCTTAGTATCAAGTTCCACGACTATCTAAAGGAATGTGGAATTGTTTCGAAATTGAGTCCTCCCAGAACACCACAACTTAATGGTGTAGCTAAGAGGCACAATTGAATCTTACTTGATATGGTTCATTCCATGATGATTCAAGATTCTCTTCCTATTTCTTTATGGGGGTATACCTTAGATACAGTCGCTCGTATCCTAAATCTTGTTCCCAAAAAGAAGGTTGCCAAAACACCTCATGAGATGTGGACAGGGAAAGTTCCCTCCCCTGTACATATCAAGTTCTAGAGATGTGAGGTTCTCGTAAGATGAGAAACTCTCGAAAAACTTGAACCAAGATCTGAGAAGTGTATTTTCATTGGCTACCCACAAAATTCCTTTGGATACTTGTTCCATAGACCTAGTGAGAACATGGTCTTCATAGCTCGAAGAGGAGTCTTTCGCGAGAGAGAAAGCTCATATTCAAAGAGGATAGTGGGAGAACCATTGATCTAGAAGAAATTACAGAGTCATCCAATGAAGGAACCTCATATGATACTAGCTCTCAACCAGAGGATGAGACTCCCGTCGATCACATTGTCAATTCATTACCTCTTCTTCGATCCAGTAGAGTTAGCATGTCACCTGAATTGTATGGTTTATATATAACTACAAATAGGGATACATTTATCAATGATAACACATTGGTAAATTTGGATGAGCCAGCTAACTACAAGGAAGCGATGGTAGGCCATGAGGCTGAAAAATGGTAAGAGGCTATGGAAAGTGAGATCCAATACATGTTTGATAACCAAGTATGGAATCATGTACATATTCAAATGATAGTAGGTTACAAGTGGATCTTCAAGAAAAAACCAACATGGATGGAAAGGTGCACACGTTTAAAGCTCGACTGGTTGCGAAGGGATTTACTCAAACCCAAGAGGTTGACTATGATGAGACCTTCACACCAGTGGTTAAGATCAAATCAATAAAGATAATGTTTTCCATTACTTCCTTTCATAATTATGAGGTATTGAAAATGAATGTTAAACCGCCTTCTTAAATAGGAAGTTAACTGAGGACATCTATATTAGTCAACCATAAGGTTTTGTACATACCAAATATCCTGAAAGAGTTTGGATTCTCTAGGAGTTGGGATGAGTCATGTATGTATGTCAAAGCTAGTGGGAGTATAGTAAGTTTCCTTGTGTTACATGTTGATGACGTACTTGTTGAGCATTAGCGCTACCGGTTGATCTAAAACCAACTGGTGTTAGAAAGGGCGCAACCATACCCATATAGCGCATTCAGCCCTCTAGGACCAGGAATTCGATTACGGCACTCCACGCCATCGTGTGAGGACTTAGTCAATGCCATTTCTGACCCCCAACAATCCCCCCTCAAAAATTGCTTCCTGAGAGAATCGAACCCTCGTCACTAGCTCTGATACCACTTGTTAAGCATCAGCACTACCGGTTGATCTAAAACCAAATGGTGTTAGAAAGGGTGCAACCTTACCCATATAGCGCATTCAGCCCTTTACGCCAAGCATTCGATTGTGGCACTCTAATCCACTGTGCGAGGACTTGGTTGATGCCATTTCCGACCCCCAACAGTACTCCTAATAGGAAACGACATTCCAACCTTCAAAGAAGTATAATCTTGACTTGGAAAGCGTTTTGCTATGAAGCATGTAAGGGAAACAACCTATATTCTCGGGATAAGAATTTTCAGGGATAGAAAGAAACTTATTATTGGTCTTAGCCATAGTACATACTTAGATAAAATATTGAAATGATTCAGTATGGAGAACTCCAAGAAAGAGGATTTTCCCACTCATTCTAATGTAAAATTTAGTAAGACTCAATTTCCCAATATAGATGAAGTGATAGCTGACATGAGTCGAGTCTCATATGCTTCGGATATAGGATCAATCATGTATGCTATGACATGTAATCACCCTTATGTGGCTTATGCCTTGAGTATGGTTAGTCGATTTCAGGGTAATCCTGGTAGAGCCCATTGGCCTATAGTTATGAATATTCTTAAGTATTTGCGAAGAACAAAAAATATGTTTCTAGTTCTTGGAGGCAATGATACATTGATAGTTAGTGGTTACAGTAACGACATCTTTCAAGTAGATCGAGACAACTTTTTTTCTCAATCTGACTAGTTGTTCTTGTTAAATGGTGGGGCGGTGAGTTGCAAAAGTTCCAAGCAGTCAACGGTGATTGATTCTACTTGCAAATCAATGTACATCGCAGCTGGTGAGGCATCAAAACAAGCGGCTTGATTATAGAATTTCATCAGAGGTCTTGGAGTAGTCCCAACCATTCAAGAGCCAACAGAACTCTTTTGTGATAAAGAAGGTGCAGTTTCTTTGACCAAAGAACCGAAGGATCATGGGAGGTCCAAGCACATCGACATAAAGTACCATTACATCAAATATAGGGTTAAAGGCGGACATCTCCTGGTGAAACGAGTATCAATAGAATACAATCATGTAGATCCTTTCACAAAGGCCCTGAGCAGGGTCAATCACAACCAACATGATAAGAGCATTGGCTTAAGAGACGATATTAGTTTTATTAGTTAGTTGATAGATTGAAACTTTGTAACAAAATAAATGTAATTACTTTTGGTGATTGAATAATAAAGAATTATTTATGAGTATGGGTAATGCCTTCTTTAATTATTTATTCTTGTGTTTCACTTTGCATGTTTTACTTCCTGGATAATTGTTAATTATATAAATAATAAATTAATTGGAAATTGAAATAAATGATTTATTACTATACTATATGAGTAATATATTAACTGGAAATATTCATAATCAATTAGAATTGATTTCGAATTAGTTTGGGGTTAATTAGAATTAATTACAGGTATAAGGGGTAAGTTGTAATTGTTCAATAGTTGAACAAAGAAGAAGTTCCAAAACCTACCAGGAGGGGACAGTTTTGAGGAGACCCATGAAGGTTTCTGGAAGCCTCCATTTCGATAATAAGGAACTAGATAATTTCTTAATGTGAAATATTATTATTTTATGTTCATTTGGGTTTCTTGGGTTTCCTATCTATTATAAATGGGACACCTTGGGTAGCTTATTTTCATCCACACCTTATACCAAAAGGATAGTTGAAATTTGACTTCAGTGTCCTCTGTCCTCTCTTGTCTTCTAGTTTCTAGGTTTTGGGTGTAAACCACTAGAGGCACTAAGCTTTTGGTGCTAGCTTTCTGAAGAACAAAAGAAAGGATCAAAAGATTTATTTGCTATAATAAAATTAAGGTATGTAAACCCTAATCCTTGTATAGTAGATTTTACTAGGGTTTCCATACGGTTCTTGATATTCATAGTATGTTGCTATTATTTGTGAAGACATGGATCTTGTATAGGTTGCATGTGCCCTTAAGTGTTAAGTAATTTTCTGCATTCACATGTATGTAACACCCTAAATTTTAAACAAATTTTTCATTTTAAAATTACCTTAATCTCGTCAACACATATCACAAATTCGCCAAAATGTCAAATTATTAAAAACACATGTTCGTATTTGTTTAAATAAAATCCAGGATCCTTAGAAACATAACTCCATCTCGTGTGTACAATCAAGTTGGCGCCTTCCTGTGATCCTGAGAAGTACCTGAAACACATAACACGGTAAGCATGAAGCTTAGTGAGTCCCCAAAATACCACACACATCTCATTATAACTCTGAAATTTACCATGCAGCCCCTGAAGCCTTCAAATCCTTTCCATTTTAAGTCCATTAATTACAAACATACCTTGACTTTTGAAACCCTTTTCAAATTAAATCCCGAACTTACTCTTTTAACCCCCAAAATCCAAAATTATATCAATTGGCTCCCCAACACCAACACCCCGCTAAATATTATTTACTTAGGACTATTATTCATTTGTAAATCTTTATCTGCTTATTTATTCAATAAACGGGATGTTACAATGTAACTAATCCGGATGCCAATACGATAAATTCGTTCAACATCGCCATAATCCTAATACTATTTATTTAACTAATTTTGATTGTATTATTTCCTTTTTCCTGTAAATATGAACATAAAAAGACAAGTGTAGCCTAATGTTCTAAATTTTTTCCAACAAATAACCAAAAAATTAAGAAATTAGGCAATATCGCCACTGAAATTGATAGACCTTCATGGCACATGATCTAGGATTTCATCATTTTGATTGTAATTTTTGTGTTAGACCTGCAACATCATCAAAAATATACAAAAAAAGTTCTCAGCCTCATCTGGAATTTTCTATCCTTTGACACATCTACAATTTCTTTAATTTTCATCTATGATTTCTTCTCCCCAAATGGGATTCTACAAGTGTCTATATCATACGTGTAACATCCTGTTTTGAGATAATCTTAACTTGAGTTTGGAGCTTAAGGAATAAGGTTCTTGGGCTTGGTATTAAGACTCTAGGCTTAGGGTGATATTAGGCTTAAATCAGATTTTGGGTTTGCTGGCCCACACATACCACGACGTGGTATGTTGTTTAATGAATAATGCATTTTAATTGGTGACCACAACGTAGCAAGAGGATGGCCACGATGTGGTGAATGCTGCAACCCAAGCCCATGAAATTTAGTGTTTCTTCTATATTTAAAGGCTTAAACTCATGGATTAGGTCATATTTTTCAGCATCCAACCTTCCAACACGAAACCCTAGCCTCTATGAACTATTGAGAGCATGTTCTTTGGAATTTGGTAAATCTGAAGGAGGGAGGAACCCCATTTTGGTACAAGGAAGAAAGGAGCTAGCTTGGATCCATCATCTTATTTATATTTATGAGTTATTTTAGGTATAAAGTTCATACCTTGACCTTTGTTCTTATAGATGCAAGTTTGAGTTCATTTTTCGTGATTTTGGTCCCTTTCATGGATGCTCTTGGAGTTTGAGGAACTCCAGAGCTTGCTATGACACTCTAATGGTCATTATGTTTCTAATGAGTAAGAAAAGGAGTCATGTTTATAGTTACCTTGAGTCCATGTACAAGGACTTGAGTTGTGGAGGACTTAATGGACTTAGGGTTGTAGATCTTTCTTTGTGGTGATGTCCTAATGGATAAAGTTGGAAACTTTATCCATTAAGTCATTGAGAAGAATCATATCTAAGGTTTTGAGCCTTGATATAAAAGTATTAAGTGCCTAATGAAGAACATAGCTTATGTCCAAAAACCATGACGTAACCAAGAGCTTGCTATAACGTGGTAGCCTGCTACAATTCAACTATTTTGTCATGACTTTGCAACGACGTGACCAAGAGCTTGTCACAGTGTATTAGTTGTTGAACGTTAATTGTTGACTTTTAACTAGTTTGACCTTGGGTCAAAATTGAAGGATTTGGGTTGTTGAATGAGGTTTGAACTTTATTCAGTGTTAGCCGGTTCACAAGTCTGATTGGTACGAGGAGTCGAGAGTGTTTTTGTGCTTCTTCGGGTCTTCGATTCATGTGAGTCTCCTTACTATACTATGTATTGTAGTGTATATCCTTGAATTATAGGATATAAGGGAGTAGCTGTATGTTGGTTAGAGTATCGTTAGGATTGGTAATCATTATCATAAATGTCACAGGAGTTGTATGTATTCATATAAGATAGCTTGAGCAATCTTGATATAGACTTTATTGTATGTTCCTTGTTTGGTTGTGGCTCTAGAGTAGGCTTATCTATTCGACCATCTGTCTTACACTGATTACATATAACTATGCATTTATTTGGTGAACTGCCAGCTATAGCGTAGTGTGTGCTAGTGGTTCCTTGTGTGATGTGGATATGCTAGATAGGTAGACTAGGCTAGATAGTTGCATGTGTTGTGTGATTATGTGCTTGTTTGTTTATATCCTAACATGTATTAGTAGGGAGTTCAGGAAGTCCTCCTATGTGTGGTAAGCCAAGATACTTAGGCGGGCTAGCTTATGCTGAATGCCAGGGGCGGACCAGCTTCATGTTGTTGGCGTGGGAGGCGGACCAGTCATGGACTGAAGGTCTATGTGTGCTTGTATGTATATTGTGGTGTATGATATTTTGGGGAACTCACTAAGCTTTGGTTTATAGTTGCGGATTAAATATTTTTCAGGTACTTCTATGGTCGTAGGAAGACGAAAGCGTGATTATATACATTCATCAACACCATTGATGTTCCACATTTATTATGATACTTTGATTTTTATATAATTATATTTTGAAAAAATGAGTTTTCTTTACTTGGGTTTTATAAAAATGTTATTTTGTCTCAACTATTAATGAAAATTTTATTGTAAAAATGAAACGTTACAATACAATTATGTATTAAATATTTATACAATCGCATTTTTTGTAAAGATAATGATACTTTTTTCAAACCTTAAGTAATATAGGCTCATGTGCTTGACTTATGACAAACTCACATTACATAAAATAATTTACAGCCCATTAAGTGATACCTATGATTTTAATGACTATTTGGATATTTTAAAATTTGACTTATTTTTGAGAAATAATTATATAATCAACTTAATTTGTCCTTTTAACACCTTATCTATAGCCCTATTATTTAAAAATGTCATTTACTTATTTCCAATCATTTTAAATATTTAACTATAGGTCAATATTTTTATTAAAAATATATTAAACTAAAAGATTGTATTTTTGGTACATAGCACGCTTTTAATATAATTTATTAGATCAACTTATTATTTAACTTGCAATTGTGTTCTTTTTGTGAATTATTGACCAACATGATAAAGATTTCGTTGGAAAGCCATATAAAGATATTTTATTCAAAATTACTTAAAGAATCATGAATATATTTGATAGATAATTAGAGCTTGTCTTTTATATTAATTTTACTTTTTTCAGATGGATTTCATACATAGTTTTTAGAAGCTTTTAGCATTTAAAAAAACTCTTAAAAAAAGTTTTGCTTGATAGTTATAGCTTTGATTTATTTTTAAACAAAAAACTTATAATTCAAAGAATATTTCAAATAACATTTAACAAAAAACCTATTATATATTATAACAATTTTAAAAGATTACTTTTAAAAATATATTTATATATTTAGTTTTTAAACAATTATCTTTTTGTAAAATTTTACACATTTCAAAAGTTTATAATTATTTTTATCGAACGCTTATATACAAATAAAACTGAGCTTCTAGCTACAAACAAAACAACTAACATCTAACACCATATTCCAACTAGTTTTGACAAACATGCATTACATCTTAAGGTTTTACAACTGCTTCCTTCATAAAATTGTTATGTTATATCCGACATATTTAATAAACATTACAAATTATGATATACATTTGTTTACTTTTTTTATTTATGAAAACTAATTATTAATTGACAAAAATTCCAATAAAACTTCCAAATAGAACTAACAAACAAGTTACAAATAATTCTTATGATCTTCTAAACTGATAAGTTCATGAACATGCATATCAACAATTTCAAGAATCATAAAATTAACCATATAAAACTTGAAATTTTGATAATAGTTATTGAAAATGGATTAGCATAACCATTACACCATCTAAAACAAGTTTTATAACACCAAAACAGTTTAGGGTAATGTTTCTAGTCCATTTCCAGCAGCAAAACTCGAAAATCTGCATTCTGAGACTCCTACTCGTCGAGTGCACGAACCTACTCGACGAGTAGGATGAATTTAGTCATGGACTCGTCGAGTCCCCCCATGGACTCTATGAGTTCATGCTATAGAGTGCAGAAAAATTGAGTTTTTTTCACAATTTCGCATCAAGTATCAAACAAACAGGCCTAGTCTCTGATACCACTGTAGGGTTTTGAGCATTCTAACACTCCTAAGGTGTACATGCAACCCTAGAAACCTTGGATCTATGTTTTACTATGATACATGCAAAATTGATTTTCCAAGGTTCTTAACCTATCTAGCATACCATGGGGAACTTTTAAACATAAATGCTAGAAGAAGAACATACGTTTTGTAGTTTGGATTCCTTGAAAACCTTGTGAGCCTAGCACCTCAAGTGTGATGCCTCAAATGTCTCACACAACACTACAACTCTTGGAATAGACTTGAGATAAGTTCACTAACAGCTCAAAATCGGATTGCCCTCTTTCTTGTACAAGTAGTGTCGATTTTGCTAGACTAGGGGTCTTTATATAGTTGTGGCACAAGTAGGGTTACACCATGTAAACCCTAATTGTCATGGCTTTTCATATTACATGATCCATAGGTTTATAACCTCCATGGATTATCCATGGAGCACCTTATGGGTTTTAACCCAATCCATACAAACCATGGATCATTAGCCCGCTATACAAGAATAGATGATTTACACAATCAACCCCATATATTTAATTAGTCTCTTTTTGATCACTTAATTAATTCCAAATTAATTCTTTGATCAATACTAATTAAATAATATTATTAATATATTAGAAATTATAATATATTAATTGATGGGTTTTAGCCATATGAACATTCCTATGTGCACATACAAACCTTAATGCTTGGATCTAGGTTACTCTAATTAAACATGCATTGAATCCAAGACTTCTAATGATAATTCTAGTATAATAACATAATAAAACAGATCTAGAAGATTACCTTAAGTTACTTGCTTGAATCTTCTTGTCATTGGAAATTTAGAGTCACAATTGTCACTCCTCTAATGGCTTACAAACACCAACTAGCAAGAGGATGATTATAGAGAGGGGAGAGAGGAGCTAGAAATCGGCCAGGGTTCTTCCAAAGGTAAGAGTGCCGATTTCATCAACCCCTTGGGTCTATTTATACTTGTAAGGCTCCTAGGGTTTCACCCTTAAAACCCTAATTAGATAACTTAGGCCCTAAGCAATCCAATCCCCCTTATGATAAGCCTTGGACGATTTCAAGGCCTATCCAAAGCCCTCAAAACCGTCCCCCTTTATCATTAAGGGATTATAGCCCAAAGTACAACTATCATACAATTGACAGTTTATGCCCCTTTATTCAATTAATCTCTTTAAGTCACCAAATTAATTCCTAATTAATTTATGACTTATATTAATCAAATAATAATATTATTATTCCTTATATTATTCTCATAATATATTAATAATATTTCTTCTCTCATTATAAATCATCCTGTCAAGTTGCTAAGGTGAAGGCAACCCAAAAGGACCATGCACAACCGGGTCAAATACTTGCCTAATATATTTGCAGCCTTAGACACTATTCCAACATTAATAATCCTTAAGTGTCCTTTCTATCATTTAGTCTATCCAAGTGTTGCAATGCCATGCAACCCAAATGGACCATGCTAATCGGGTCAAGTACATTTCAAAAATAGTTATGAACTTAGACACCTAATCCAACAAAAAGGACTGCAACAAATGGAGAGTTTCTGGATCCAAAGTCTTCCTTCTAAAGTAAGCACCTTCATTCTTCAAACTCCATCCAAAGAACACCAAAAACTAACTCTCCAAGCTCACCACAAGCTCACACACTCAACCTTGAAGGATAATACTCGAAATCAGGGTTTTCTAGACAATGAGGCTGGTAAGGAGGCCAACAAAGGGAGTTAAGGACTTTAAATAGGGTGCAAAACCCTAAAATTAGGGTTTTCTCAAACAGCGACCAACTCGTCGAGTTTCCCCATACCAACTCGGCGAGTTGGTCCTTAAAAACATGCCCCCCAAAAGCTTCCAACATGTCGAGTTTATGCCATAAACTCAACGAGTTGACCCCTAAAAAAAGAATTTATTTCCATAATTGACCTTCTAGATTCCAGGTATTACAAACGTCCCCACTTAAATTAGATTTCATCCTCAAAATCGCTCCTTATTAACACTTATAACAAAACAACCAACCCGATGATCATAAATGAAAATTCAGTGCACAAAATAATCTTCCCAAGGCAACTAGAATCAACCCTGACAGACAAACCTCAAACTCTTGCAGAAAACTACCTTTACCTTTCTTGATACCCTCAATCTCAAATTGATCTGACTTCCTAACAACTCACCCCCTTTGAACCACTATCAAACTGTTGGGTCAAAATATGGTTTATACTTTGCTTTTCTGGGCAATTGTATTTTTCTGTAATATTTTTGGAGTTTACGGTCATGTTTACAGTTGAGTTTACGGACGTAAACACCTTATGGCCGTAAACCCATTTACGGCCCATGTTCACCAAGCCCATGTTCCCCTTGTATATATATAGGTGTTAGGGGTGAGGAGTAGAGATTGATAAACCCTAGAGATTGTACGGCCAAGAGAGAGAGAGAGGAAGAGAGAGCATATTGTGTGAGAGAATTTATTGTAAGGAATTTCATTTATATCATCAATACAATCAAGATTCTTAATATTCTTCTTCTCCTTCTCTTCTATTTGATCTGACATCATCCGTTTGATTGGGATTTCGCACCATCAAACGGATCTAACTAATACACAGGCTAATTAGGGACTTATAATTGGTATTAGAGCCAAGTTGTATCAGTCAATTTTGTCAGATTTGGAGCATTATTTGATCTTATTCTCGAAATATTCTTGCGTTTTTGGATAGATCTCTGAAAAATAAGGGGGGTTTATTCTTTGCATTTTATATAAAAACGAGTTTTTGATCGAGTTTTTGAGCAAAAAAAGGTGAAAACGTCGTTTTTTTGAAGGGTTCCCGGCCGTAAACAATTTGCGGCTAGGGTTTCGGAGTTCACGACCCGGAGTTTACGCCTCGGTGTTCGCGGCCCAGCACCTCGCACATCGGAGCAGCTTCGCCTCGCAGCAGATTCCTCGCACGTAGCTTCAGCAGAAATAGGATTGGATTTTGGAGCTGGCAAGGATCGAACCCGGCCCCTTTGGGAAATCAACTCAGCGCCTTACCAATTCCTCCAACAACACTTTTGTTACTTTCCTTCGCAACTTTTATTCAAAAACACTCTTTCTCGGTTCTTTTTTGCATTTTTTACACTTTTAACCCCAAAACTAAATTTCTTTTAATTTCAAATTCCTTTTTCATCCAAAATAAAAAAAAATTAATTAAAATTACAATAATAATAATAATAATAAATTTTATTTTTTGACTTTTTATTTTAAAATTTTGACTTTGACTTTCAAGTTTGACCTTTGATTTTAAACTTTGACTTTCTCGTTTGACTTTTAAATTTTCAAACTTAGCTTTTCGGTTTGACTTTTTCAAGTTTGACTTTTGAGTTTGACTTTTTAAATTTGACTTTTAAGGTTGGCTTTTGAGGTTTATAATCAAAGGGTTTGACTTTTAAGTTTGATTTTGGTTTTTAGTTGTGCTTTTTAATTGATTTTAAGGTCTACGAGGGAGTTGAAAACATGAAAGAGAGTCGTCAGGAAATGTTAAGACAAAATTTCAACATGTTCGATTATATCCCTGGAGAAACCCTCGAAATTTAGTTGCAGCGATTTACTACACTCACTACTGAGATGAATATAACTGGGATCTTCTTGTCCAAATCTGAGATAAACAAAAAGCTGTTGAATTCACTTCCAAAATCATGGGATATGAACGTGACCATCATCAAGAAGACAAAAGATCTCAATCATCTTAGTCTTGCTGATGTTATTCAAGAACTTGATGCTTTGAAGTATACAGAAACAATGAGTTCTGTAAACATTCTGGTCACTGAAGTTACATGTACTCCAGCTTGTGAAGCCACGATTAAATTTCTTTGGGAACAAATTGATTTATTTAAAAGAGAAGTTGAAGACTTGAGATATGAAGGATATCAACTCAGGAAAGGACAGAAATCCCTAAAGGCTGAATTAGAAGCAAAAACCAAGGACTTTAGGAAACTTCGGGAAAAGTATAGCAACAAGTGTGAAAATTATGATTATGTTAAGAGACAACTTGCTGCTGTATCTGAAGAACTTGACGCTTTAAAAATTAAGTGTGGAAAAACTGATGTCAGTTTCAAAAATTATACTGCGTCAAGTCAAACAGTCGAGTCCTTATATGAAACCCAGTTAAAATTCAAAGAAAATCAAAACAAGGGTCTAGGGTATGATAGTGTACCTCCTCCTTATAATCATAACTACACATCCATCCCTATGACACAGGACGAAACTGACAGGGAGCCACATCTTCGATATGGCAAACGAGCTGGATTTGTGTCAGGAGGAGTTATTAATGTTGAAAATACTGATGTTTCTATTACATGTGCAGGTAAAGTAGCAGAGGATGAGAACAAGGAGAGTTCTTATGAACAAACAAACGACCCCTTGAAATCTAAATCTGTTGCTTATAATCAACCTGCCGTTGGTAAATACATGCCACCATTTCAAGCTAAACAGAGTGCCTGTTACAACTGTGTGTGTGGGAAAAATAAGAGACAAAGCAAGGATACGCCACCAGGGGCAGGAATAAATAACTTCACAGTGAAGAAAAAGACTTGTTTTCACTGTGGAACACCTGGACACATTGCTAGAAATTGTCCTAATCGCGCATACGTTCCCTACTGCGCACAAGGATGGCAGAACGTGCCAAGAGGGAGATTTTTCAAAAGAAACCCCTCAAGGTCACGTTCTGATAACGCCGACTGGAATGCCATGAAGGCCAAGAATTCAACTCCCAAGGCCAAGCATCTGAATCCCAAGGGCAAGAAGGAAATGTCAGCCAACAAGCCCAATCCAAGAGATGATCCAGTAAAACAAAGACCGGTTTGGTCAAAGTCATCTCAACGGCCGACATCAAGATCAAAAGCAAGCACTGAGCCACCCATCAAATCGAAAAAGAAATGGGTTAAACCCAACTACAAATGGGTTTCGAAGGCTCAATCTCCCAAATCTTCTAACGATTCTAATATTTCTATATCTTCTGTTTGTGATAAACAGGACATGTCATGGGAGAAAGTACCTTGCGTTGATGACAAAGGTCGAACCAGTTTCAAAATGGACTGGGTTCCAATGACCAACTGATCCCGCTCTGTGCTGGAGCAGCTATGGAGGCATATCATCAGACCTTAGTTTGTTGGTAGTGGCTGCTCCTGGCATATGATTGGGGACATCTCTCAACTGTACAACATTCAGACCTTTGTTGAGAGTATGTGTCCTTTTGCGGGAAAGGAAGAAAGGAAGAGATCACAAATGGGGTTAGTGCTTAATGATATGAAGAATTTTCGGATCTGTTTTGAGATTACACGTGCTATTCTCAGACCTTCTGGATGCAAATTCAATTGGTGAATTACGATTTGCGTTTTCTTCTCTATACTCCTGAGTTTTTCTTAAGTTGATTCGCTTTAAAGACTAATTTTTGTTTTAGGATAGTTTAAATTTGTGCATTTACTTTCGTTTCTCTCCTATGCATAAATTTAGGGGGAGAAATAAAAACAAAACAAAAATTAAAAAATTTTAATTTAAAAAAATCCAAAAACATTAGAAAATCAGAAAATCAAAAATATGGTGTTAATGGAATGTGCTTGCAGGAGATGTTTTGGGAAGTGATATAATCATGTGATAACAGACAATCTGAATCTGTGTAAGGGACTGAATCTGAATTGTCTAGGCTCTGTGTTCGATGCGCTGGTAGGTACAAAAAGATTTTAAATGGACTTGAATAGGGAGAGTTGAACCAAATGAATTTAAGGACTTGAAAAACTTTGACCTAATTAGATCCGTTTAGCCTGACTTCACGACGCTCGAATAGGTTGAGCAGGGAGATAAACATGGGAATCTATCGATGTGCGGATTCTGTCCTTAATTCCGGTTGGATGGGGCGACTGGTAAATTCCGATAAATTTGGTTTGTAGAAAATCGTTTTCTTTCTTTCTGTCTGTTAGTAATATGTTGTCTCCTTTGTGTGACTTCCAATCCGACCTGGTACACAACATATGCAACTCTATTTCTCTGCAGGCTATATATATGAAATTCCTCTCATTTGTTAGCCATATGATGTCTCCTTTGCGTGAATTCTAATCCGACTTGGAACACAGCATATGCAACCTTCTACTTCTCAACCCCTCTGAAACAATAAGTAATAGCAATCTGAATCTGTCCTCTATCTGAATGATTGTCTGCTCACCCGGTGTAAGGAGTACTCTGGAAGTTCTTGATGACTGGGGCATATCAGGAAGCGGGAAACACGTTCTAGTACAATTAAAATTGAACACGTACAGATTGTCTGTAGATCTCGCTGCTCGATTTAGGTGGACAACAATATCCTTGGTTGTAGTCAGTAAATGGTCATAAGAAAAATCTATTTAAGAATTAGGGCCAATCATGATAGTAAAGTTATAATTAGATATATGTATTTACCATGTCATTGGTAAATTGTCCTAATTTTGTCACAATCTCTCTTGTTTAAGTGGACCACAATACCGGCGATTGACCAGATCTATTCATGAAGGGAGAGGTACTGATAAACGGATAAAGGTTGTCTAAAAACTTTGATCCCAAATCACTCTTAAAGTTAGATATCATTTTATTTTTGTTAAATTTGTTCGTAGTTTCTTCTAATTTAAATATTAGGGGGAGAGTTGAAAAATAATAAAAAATAAAATAAAATAAAATAAAAAATCAAAAAAAATCAAAAATCAAAGAAAACCAGACAATTATAAATCCAAAAATAGTGTTATTTCTGTTTTTGTTTCTGTTTTAATTTGTATGCTAAATTTTTCTTTTAGTTTTGTTTTGTCTTGAAAAGTGATTTCAGGTGAAGATGAAATTCATGGAGTTTGTGTCGAAGATTTCTGAGCCAAAGGCTTCGTCCGTGAGCATCGAAGAATTCTCATTCGAAGAAGCAAGAAATGAAGATTATTCTTTCAAATTGAATCTTTCAACCCCAGAAGCAAGATGAAGCTGAAATTGAAGATTATGTGACGGATTGCATTGAAGCCTCCTCAATCAGTCTGCTGCTATCATTGTACCTGCTGAAGTGATCCAGAAGATTTATTTCTCTCTGATGTTCTCTCTGAAGATTCTCAAGCTGAAAGCGCCATCTTTCAAGAATCAGTACAAGAAGTCTCCTCACCCAATGTGCGTTTAGAGTCAAATCTTGAAGAAAAGCTCAAGTGCTCAAGATGAAGTGATTCATTGAAGATTCATCAAGTACATCTTGAAGTTGTGAAGTCATCGAAGATAAACGCTGAAGCCAATCTCCAACTGAAGATTAACAAGAAAAGCCAACTACTTTTTAGGGGGAGCTTGTTGGGTCAATTAAGAAAAGAAAGTTATAAACCAAGGGGGAGATTGTTAGGTCAAAATATGGTTTATACTTTGCTTTTCTGGGCAATTGTATTTTTCTGTAGTATTTTTGGAGTTTACGGTCATGTTTACAGTTGAGTTTACGGCCGTAAACCCATTTACGGCCCATGTTCACCAAGCCCATGTTACCCTTGTATATATATAGGTGTTAGGGGTGAGGAGTAGAGATTGATAAACCCTAGAGATTGTACGGCCAAGAAAGAGAGAGGAAGAGAGAGCATATTGTTTGAGAGAATCTATTGTAAGGAATTTCATTTATATCATCAATACAATCAAGATTCTTAATATTCTTCTTCTCCTTCTCTTCTATTTGATCTAACATCATCCGTTTGATTGGGATTCCGCACCATCAAATGGATCTGACTGATACACAGGCTAATTAGGGACTTACACAAACTAATTCCACAACAAAACCAAACTAGGCAAAATACTTCCAACCTAGATTATCTTGATGCTTTTGAAGGAACAAAATCACTGGTCATATACAACTATAGAACACTTATACCCGACAAAAGGCTCAGATAATCCTTCGAGTAGAAGATTCATCCCTGCAACGGTTAGACTCAGACGAGAGCTGCGCAACAGGGTCTAATTAGCCACTCTGATATTATTTAATCTAACTGCAAACGACTTAGCATATACCCTGAATAACAAGCGACTCCACACATGAATCCCAAATTACTGAAACCACTCCGACTCATCCTGCTACCATTTGCTGCTTTCCAAAAGCAGCCGAGACCTCCCTGCTCCCAACTTATCTGACCACTACTCGAAACACCGGACTCCTACCTTATTGTTGGGCTAAAAGACACAAAAGCACACAATAGCCCCACACGATTCCCAAAAGAAGATCTCGACTGACGAAAACTGCTCCATAACACCCCGCTATCAAACCCACTTATCTTGATTCTGAACATGATGTGGTCCCTTCACAGTTAGTATCATCCGAATACATAAAATAATGGCTCCTTTGTTATCATATCAAACCCATTCCTTACTCTTGAACCCTGCAATTGATGCCTTAAGCCCTAAATCCTTATTAAACTGAAACAAAAACCTGCACAGAACGTGCGCGATACCCAACTTGATATTTTACCCAAAACCGATTCGATACCCCACTCATAACCCAACATCTACGAATATGCACCTGCATTTCACACCACAACCTTCTGATTACCAACCCCTTTTAACTAAACGATAAATAGGTATACCCAAACCATCTCTGAGACTTCCACTCTCGTACCTGGTCCAACCACCAAGTTCCCAAGAGTCCAACAACCAGGCTATCCACTCTAAACCTCTATGCGTCACACACTGGTTACCCTCATGCCCTGTAACTCAACATCCATACCCTTGACTCAACAGTCTCTACCGGTTCCAACCTGAATTTTCATAATCATCCAGGCTCGCCCGTGGACCCCAAAGACCCTCAACCTATAACTTACAATAATTTCCCTGACAACCCTGGTCGGTGTGCCCAAGGCACGAACTGATTCCCCTTCCATGCTCGAGACCATCACATAAATAGTCTACTTCGAACCGATGAATGCTACGATCCTATCACAGCCTAACATTACTTCCATCCAACCATGCTTACCACCAATGGCCTCACCACACTCGAACCATCACAACGTCGCACCTCCTGAGCCGAATCCTGTAACCCATCAGGAGTTCAGGTCACACCTACGAATTTCCACCGCCTACTATGCATAATCAAGGCGATGCCAACTGGAGCTTGGGAGTTTCCTAAACTCCCACCAACACAACCTAGGCCTAAACAACCACTTATTTCTCCCCCACATGGACTCGATGATGCTCTCTCACCTCTTAAACCTTATGGATCTCCGACCCATTTCCTTCAATTAGCATGAACCGCCCAAATCCTATGCTGAATAGTACAAGTGCCTCATTGCTAGCCAAACACAATGATCACTCAGCTCTGGAAATCCTGAAGAATACTCTTGAATTCTTAACCAATTTGATAATCCCAATCACTTCCCATGATTCATGACTGGAACCCCAACCTGATTCCCCAAATCCTGTTATCAAGCACTAAGAGGATGCGATTCACATGTTGGGAAGTTTACCGAACTCCCCACTCACACATCCCTCAAACCAAACAGCCACTTGGGACGCTTTCCTCCCCGACGGGGATGCGAAACTTATCCTAGTTCCATAACCACTCCTGCTCCTGAATACCTGAACGATTCTCTCCCACTTGATTTGGTTATGTTCTCACGACATATGAGAATTGAAGGATTCCTAACCCTTCATACCCCTAACAGTCTGCTGACAACTAGTTCTTATTGATGCTAATGTTCCATCACTAACCAACCTAAAAGACTGCACAATCCCTGAAGATCCGCTTAACACTTCCCGAATCCCGACAACACTAATGATCCCAAACACTTAAAATGATACAATATCCAACGCTTGCAACCCTCAGAACTGATACCCATACCAAACCTCATCAATGGACCACTTCCCTAGTCGTCCCTAATGGTCAACCAACACGACTGGAAAAGCCATTGAATCCTGACGATAAACCTTCCACACAATGCCCCTGAGTCGATCTCTACTTCCACCCACAGTATGACCGAACACTTGGATTCTGCTATACGAGCGATGACTCTTCAATCATCCTATTAATGACTCCCGGCATGCAAAAGACATACCACAATACTCGAAGATATAACCCACAACATCATAGAATTAGACCAGATATATCGCTTACTCCAACCCATAGAACACTTTAAGCAACATAAATACTGATAGCAACCAAAGGAAAACAAAAGATAACATACCCACAATATCACCTATTGACATGGTCAAACCGCTACTCTTGTGGCAACCCATACTCCTGAAGCGACAAACTCCATCGAATGCAGGAATTCCACGAACACGAAACTCTTGGAAAGCAAGAATGTGAGATCGCCATAACCTCAACACGGAACGCTCCCAAGCGCTCATCCAGGTTCTCCAAAAACCCCTCGTTGACCGAACCAAAGATTACATGAGTCTTCTCCAAAACACCACAACTAATCTCCTGACGAAATAAATTCACGTGTCTGCTTACTAGTCGGCTCAATACCCTTAACTAAGTCGGAATCAGAACTTAAACCTCCTTCCTGGAATCTCATCACCAAACTGAAATGAAATCATGCAGAAGATCATAACATACTCAAGAATCCTCTTC